>NW_013952429.1:1001095-1018439 GCF_001266775.1 Austrofundulus limnaeus | reverse complement strand
AAACAGTACGACATGGTTGAGAGTATAATGGCATGAAGATAGATATTTGAAACAGAAGATGTCAGATTGGATCTAATTTTTGAATAAACGTATAATTTCTGTTTCGTCAGATTGGATCTAATTTTTGAATAAACGTATAATTTCTGTTTCACCTTAGTGGTTAAGACTTGTACATGATCACGATAAGTCAAATGAGAATCCAAAGTAATTCCAAGATATTTGTAGGTAGTGACAATATCAAGGGGTTTGTTTAAAAAAGTGAGTTGATTTGTTATATCGAAATGTCTCCTGGGTGAGGAAAAATACATGCACACAGTTTTTTAACATTAATTGATAAAAGATTATCTTGAAGCCAACCATGAAATGTCTTAAGATCTGCTTGTAACTGACTATTAATAGATTCAATATTGAAATCAGACAAAAAAAGAACAGTATCATCAGCATACATTAAAATATTTGAATACTTCAATATTTTTGGAAGGTCATTTATGTATAATAGGAAAAGCAATGGGCCCAGTATGCTCCCCTGCGGAACTCCCACGGAACAGGGCAGAGACCCGGACACAGAGCTTCCGTGTTTAACAACCTGACACCTATCAGTCAAATAAGAGGAAAACTTTTGTATTGCAGATGATGAAAGTTGAAAAGAAATCAACATTTGTAAGAGAGTATAATGATCAACTGTGTCAAACGCTTTACGAAAATCAATATATACAGCACCAGTTACTTGACCTTTGTTCAAAGCAGCACGTATTTGTTCAGTGAATAAAATTAATGCAGACATGGTTGACCTTGACATGCGAAAACCATGTTGGCTATTGCTTAGCATATTATTAGCTTCTAGATGCTGAAGTAGTTGATTAAATAATGTTTTTTCAAGTAACTTAGAAAAAAACAGGAAGAACAGAAATTGGCTGATAGTTTGAAACTTCTGTTGGATCACCAGATTTAAAAATGGGAGCAAACTTCCAGGCATCAGGGAAAATAGACTGCACAATACATAAATTAAGCAAACGATGAAACAATGGTAAAAAAGTGTTGGCATGCATTTTCAAGAAATCCATATTTATCTTATATTTGTCAAATGCATGTGAGCCATTTAGAGATTGGACTGGATTCAAAACATCACTCTGTGAAATTCCAGAAAATGAAAATTGCTTTGAAGTGTCAAGATATTTAAATAACTTTAAAATATTAGCTTGTCCTGGTAATGATGTCCTTACTGAAGAATTAAAATATTCATTGAATAAGTTAGCAATTTTTTTCATGATCAGAAACAAGAAGTCCATTTACTGAGATTTGTGAATTGTTATTAAATGTTTTATTGTTACTTTCACCTGTCACTGACTTAATCGTTTCCCACAATATTTTTGGATATTCTTATTGGCTGAAATAATTTGATTTTTAAAATATTGTTGTTTGGCTTTGCGTAATTCAGCAACACATTTATTTCGGTAACTGTTTAAACGAGACCGATTTTCAGAAGTTTTTGATATTCTATGAGTTTTCATTGAAGAAGCTTTCAACTTTAGGAGATGTATTATAGAGGCATTCAACCATGGAATTTTATTTTTCCGGACTGGAACTTTACAAGTTGTATTCAGTATTCAGACCATTTTCAAGCAGAATTCTGTGAAAAAGTTACGATAAATTAACATCCAACGGGTTGTAAATAGCTCTTTGGATTACCTTATTTAAAAAAAACACACATAACCAAAGTGGATTGCTTAAATCTTAAAAGAGCTTCAGTCTTAATCATTTCACATTAGTTCATAAAAACAGTAATATGTAAAATTTAACCTGTCAGTTTGGAAATACATGGTTATTTCTGAAAAATGATTATGAAGTTCCAGCTGTAACTGAGCCAAGGCTTCTCCAGAAGTGCTACAGCTTGCTTCTGTTGCCACTATTTGCACTTGCAAACAACCACTGAAATCTATGTTAACAACCTTGTACTGCAAAATTGTTGTAATGTGCCAAGTCGTATCATAACCACCACACTACCTTTTCAGACAGGGTGCTATTTTTAACCACAACACCCTCCCCCCATCACCTCTGCTCACCCCTAAAGTGATGGTTGTTTTTGCCATAAGAGTTTTATTTTGAAAGGTTTTTATCAGGGCTATTCAACTGGTGGGCCACATCTGGCCCGTGAGTGACCGAAGTTTGCCCGCCAATTGGTTCATTCATCTCTTAAGCCCAAACCCCCGGTTTTCTACTTTAATTACTATAAGTTATTTTAGTTAAACATGTTTGGTATCTACAGAAACATCAGAGTCTTGGCTAGAAGTTGGTAAAAACCATTTCTATGCACACTCAAGACAGTTAAAATTACAAACAGTTGAAGATAAAAATAGGAAAGTGAGGAAGAGTGGTTTAAAATTTTGGCAAGTCAGAGATGTTAAAATAATGTGTCAAATATGAGGTATAATGTGTTCTTTCTGATTTTGATATTGTTTAACACTACTTTTAAAGGGTTCTGTATGTTGTATTCATGATTAAATGCAGCAAAATAAACTATTTCAAAGGTAACAGATCTTTGTAATACTTGGTTTATTTACAAAATAACTAACTGCTGGATGTTCGGCCCCTGAGCTGTTGATCTGCAGTAGCTGTGGCGTCCGTAGCAGTTTAGTTGAATAGCCCTGGTTTATAAAGTGGAAACTACAGCGAAAGGTGAGTTACAGCTTTACAACCAGAATATGTGCCCACTTTCCCGCAATGATCCATTACACCAGTTAAAATAAAAGAGCTGTAGAAAATATAGTTTTAAAAAATGTCAACAGAAAATAGACTTGCACACAATTTTAATACAATATATCATTTAGGTCTGACTTTAAATGTCTCAGTTTGATATGCATAATAGAACAGTACAAATAAATGATCAAAATGTGACGTACCATTATTGAGAGACTTGAAATTGCCGATGAACTTAACATACTCATAGACGGGAGGGAGTTCCTTGGGGTCAATGGCTCCTCGCAGCATATGACAGCAGAACTCCAAATGATTCTTTGCTAAAAACAAAGCAAAAATATTTCATGTACATGATCAGTGAATTGTTTCAAAAAAGCTGTAAGCAAAGCACACAATGACTACTGACTCTTCATATAATCAGTACTTAGGCTCTCTGGATCGGTGGGATGTGTGGACAGAGCCTTGTACACTTCAGAGTGTTCCCCAATAGGCAGGAAGTTTAACAGGTTCTGGTCCACCAAGTCAGCCTGGGAAACACGCACATCTCAACATGAACACTTAGAACAATAGAAAGTACAAACACCTCCCACCCATACATCAATCATCTTAACACGTTTAATCGGAACCCTTTCACATATACACACAGGCAATGTTTTGGGATTTAAAAAAAAACTTGTTTTGGGATACAGCTGAGTACTAATTTATAATGATCACCAGAAAAAACAGTGTTGCTTACCGGTAGGTGTTCTAGTAATGAGGTGACACTCTCAGAGACATAAAGGATGTTCCCATCAGTCATTATTGCTATAAAGAACCCATCCAGAGCCTAATAAAAGAAAACAAAATAACAGAGAGGTTGTTTTTCAGCAGGAGAAAAAGACAAAATAAGGAGTTGTAGTAATATTTGCTTGCCTGCCAAAAAACATTTAAAAATAATATTTAACACAATAAAACTACATATGACAACATCCAAGTTAGATGAAGAAAATTACATACGTGTTGACATTTTTAACCAAAGCCTGAAAGTATCAGTGGATATGATGCTGGTGTTGTGACCTAACAGACAAAATGGGACATTTCTGACCTCCAACATGAGCTGGGTGAACTCCTCGTTGCTAAGAAATGGAGGCTTCCAGTCCTGTCTGATCTCACTCGACTCTGACTGGGCTGCGATTTCTGTTGAAGGAGGAATGACTTGTTAGAATGATCACACTACAAAATCAAGAAAAGGACAAGAGGAGAAGATGATTCAAAAACTACTTAACATGTGAATTTACTCATGGCTCATTAAAAACAGCAATAAATCATCTTTGTACAAAGTTTTACTGATAAAGATAAACAAGTCCTGATAGCAGCACGCACTGAGTGAATAATTAAACCAGAATATAAAGACAGAAATATCTGAGCAGCATAAACAGTTCGACATAAACACAGGAAGTGATGCGAGGACGATGAAATCTCCTGACCTTTGTGTTTACACAGGAAGTCGATGCTTTTCTGCAGGATGGTGGACTTGTCCATCTTCCTGGTGTTGCCAGGCAACATGGTGCCAAGCTCCTTGATGAGGACATTGAACTGGTCTCTCCTTTTCTTCTCCGACTTGTTACGAGACACGCTGCAACCCAAAACACAGTTATGGTTCATTGTATGGTGAAGACAGTGTTGAATGTCCTCTATTGAAATGAACACAAACATAAAGTCATCTTTAGACACATGAACGTTTTGTCAAACTACATTATATAAATTTCCACCATCTTTATCATCAGACAATTAGGTTTTAGTCTAAGTCTTTGTGTGTTTGTGTATATGTTTGTTAGCAAAATATCCCATGAATCACTGGACCAAGTTTAATGAAACTTTCAGAAATTGATCATTAACCTTAACTTAGGCCTGGGCAATTATTTGTGATTATTGAGCAAGAAAAAATTCAGGTTGATTACGGTGATCAGCTGTGAGCCTCTTTACTTGATCAAGCATGGCGGAAACATGCGTGACAACAGCCAATCAGAATCCACTTTCTCCTGCTCCACTTCTGTTTATAAGATGCTAAGGAAACAAGGATGAAATCGTGGAATTGACCAAACAAAATGTAATCCAGTATAAAACACTGAATCTCACAGAATTTGCTTATCTGGTCGAGTTTCTAAGGTATTTTGGCCGCTGCCGCTCCCTATACCTGCTGCTATCTGGTACCAGGCACGCAAGGAGAGGAAGAAAGAAAAGTGAGACGAGATGCGAGGCGAAACAGACTCACTAAAACAGAAATGTCCTCCACAAAAATGAAGCTTAGGGTAACGTTTAGGACAGAACAATGACCCAGCGTTTCTTTATTTATCTGGAGAGCAACTTTTCTGTGAGTTTTGTTGGCACACGATGGGCTGGATGTGTAAGAAAACGTGTGAAGACCACTTCCTGTCTGAGTCGCATCACAAATAGTGAGCTGAGCGAGACGTACACGCTGCAAACTCCTGAATGCTCAGAAGTAAGGTGGGAGTTTATCCAAGATTATTTATTTATTTATTTTTTGGGGGATAAAGTACTGTAAACAGGAGGGGGCAGTGGTGGGGGTTCCTTCCAAAACAGAAGTAAATAATGCGCTTAGATCTGATTCAGTTGGCAAGTGTGCACAAATTGATGCTGTTTGTAGGTTTTGTTTCTTTATGACATATTTAATGTGAAATTCAATTCTAAAACTTTATTTTACAAAAAGATAACCTTATTAACGTGAGATCCTATGATTTACACATAAAGAATGTTTTTTTTCTTGGTAAATATCTTTTTAAATACCTTGCAAAAACAATTTAATATTCTACTGAACTACAGCTATTTGTTATGTTAGTAAAAGTGAAATAACATCCTTTTTTATTATGTAGCTATTTATTTGTTAAGTTAATTATCAGTCACTTTATAATTGCACACTTTTTAGGTTAATAAAATAAATGGGATAATAGAGATTAGATGATATGAAAAAATAAATCATGACTGTTTTTTTTGTTTTGTTTTTTTTGCCGTACCGCCCAGCCCTAGCTTAACTGATTAACATTTGATGCCTGTCACAACCAACTTAAGATTAAAAAGAAAAAAACATGACTACAACTTGGTCAAATTTAGATATTGTGGAAAAATGAATGTAGTAGCTGAAAGTCATTTACAAAACATACAATGAGCATAACATCTCACAATGTAATGAGATCGCACATTACATTATTTTCAAGGTTTGACCAAAATAACTACAATATGCATTCCTTCAAGGATTAACAGGCTTTTAATTGTCCCATGTAGCTTACCGTTTTGCCTTGTCCTTCTCATCTTCTTCCATCAACCCATCAAAGAGGCTACAATCATCCCTACAGGGAGCAAAAAAACGTTTTGACATTCAGAGTTTCTCCTTATTCACTTTGTTTTCCTGAGTCACTGTGCCTGGCAGGCAGCTCTCAAACATACATGCAGTGCTAATATTAGCACATAATGGATGATGACCAATTAAAATCGGGGTAGGGTTTAAATACTTGTTGGTATGCATGCCAGTAGTAGGTTTCATTTGGAGGCTTATGGGAAAAATAAATTGCTAAAGAGAGCGCAAGAAGTGGTGAGTGACAGGGAAAGAATAAAACAGGAATGGGTCACACTTGCCAGGAAGTAAGGTATGTTTGCACTGTTTTATTTGAACTTACAAATGTTATATGAAGCTGACATGGAAATTTCTTGTTGAATATTTGGGATATATTATTAATTACAAATATGTAATAAAGCCTGCATACCCTATACTTGATGTCATGGTGGCTGCTGATCAGGGCTGTGGCTGCAGTGATTTGTTCTTAAGGCGTGAGGTAGGCATTTGGAAGAGCACCTGTAGAGGAAAGACAAAAAAAAAGAAACTATAAGTTTATTGTAATCTTTTAAATTACTTATAGTGGTTTATCATAATGTAAATGGTCAGAAAAGAGTCACATCTTTAATTAGGTGCTTTAACAATTATGTAATGACAAGCTCGTAAACGACACAAACAATCATCATGCCAAACAAATTGCCTGCCTAGTAATTAGTTTGGTATGTGTTGGTGTGAGGCTATTCAATGCATGCCCTCCTACACATTAATCATAAGCTGGACAGGTTACAGAGTACAACTGATGTCAAAAGAGCAGGTGGACACTGATGAAGATAAGGCTGGAGGCGAGTACCTTACTGCATACACAAATAAACTGCTCTGAAAAGATGAGGGATTACATGCTTGGGAAAAGAAGCAGTTTTACTTTATATGACTATACATAAAAAATGAATTTCATTAAGACCTCATGAAACATTTATTTCAAAAGAAGTCTCTTTTAAGTCAGAACTTATTTTAAAGTCTTTCTTGATGAATCCAAAAGAAAAGCAACACATATTCTGTATGCAGCTGTAGCAGAAAAAAAAAAAAAAAAAAAAAAAAAAAAAAAACATTGTAAGGAAATAATTCTGACATCAAACATTATTTATACATGTGTTACTAATAATATTAATCTCATTACACGACTGGACATAGAGTTCTCTGGTTAAGTCCAAATAGCAGCAGAAGCTGGCTGTATCATTTTGGGCATGGATGTTTTTGGCTAGAATGCCACTGTAATATAAAAATAAAAACAGAGAAAAGTACAAATTTTAGATGTAATTAAAAAAAAAAATCTTAAAATGCAAATGTAAAAGGTTTGTTTTATGAGATATTGTAAGTGTATGGGCTGATGGGGATGTTGCCCCCTACGTGGGTTCTCCTCACCCCACTGCAGCTTTTGCACAAAACGTCTTTCCTCAGGGGTTGTAGAAATGGATTGGGGAGGAAGCCGACTCTCTGGTCAAAAGCAATATTGAGGTCATCGGGTCAAGAAAGGCCAACAGACCATGGGAAAAACATGGTGGCTGACCAACCCTGAAAGAGGAACCAGTGCATAACAAAGAGGTCAGATTGGTTTGGATCAAAAGTTAATTAATTTTTCTTTTGTTTTTTACTGATTCCTGCCTTCACACAAAGCAATTGCACCAACGAAGGTGAATTTTTAACAGCTAGACTCTTTTTGAAAACATTAAAAACTTCCCATTGGCGATTTCTATCAACACAGAGAATTAAAAACGAAATTTACTTTTTTTTTTTTTTTGCCTGCCACCAAAAGTCAAAAATGCACAATTAAGTTTTTCCTCTGTGTCTGTCTATTATCAAAGTATCTTTGGAATTCCTGGACAAATTTAATCAAACTAGCAGAAATTGATAACAGGATGTACTTATACGACTGGATGGCTTTCAGAGTGAACCTAATACAAAGTGGCTGTCGCAGTCAACAAACCTTAAAAACACTAGTCTGCTTAGTCAGTAGGGGTGTAACAATACATCGATCTATATCAATATATCGATTTTAATGATTCATGATTCAGTTATATCGAGGCAAAATGAAAATATTGATCTATAGCGTCATCATATGCTCATTGTGAATCGATATATGACCATCTAAGACAGTCACTGTGTTAGATGGTCATAAGATATCTCATATCGATCGCAGACATGTGGATTGAATTGAATCGAAATTATATCATGACAGACTTTGTGATTGAGAAATATTGAATCGTCATCCAAAACATATCGATGTAATATTGTATCGTGATAAAGCTGGTGGTTTACACCCCATTAGATAGTTTTACAAATATTGAGCTACAAGTTGGTGTGTTGTTAGCTGAGACTGATCCTTAAAACACATTTTATACAACATTAATATTGTCCCATTAGCAAAATATACTGCAAACCAATGAACAGATGTAAAATAAACTTTTAGGAAATAATCAATGAATGTAAACCTACAACAGGTTCATCAGAGGGCCACTTAAGACACAAACCATCACTTACACTCCCTTTCCCATGAACTACCTAATAAGTCTTTTTAATTTACCTTAATTATTTATTATTATTTATTTAAATTATTTATATTTTGAAATTCCAATGATGCATCATTAAATGATAAAAAGGCTAAAAAATATCTAGAATAAAGTACTCTTTTTTTCTAACTTACCCTTGACTGGAATGTCTCTTGTAGGCAAAACTATGTTTTCGTTTTGAAGCCTCACAGGCAGTGACAAAACTTCACACCACAGTTGACCTACAACACAAAAAGAGTAGTGACTCATTCACAAACACTCCTCGAGTGATTCATTGTTTAACACGCATATAAAATGTCATGGCAAATAAAAATTAGAAAAACAATTAAAGAAATATTATGATCATCGGTGCACAATTGAATTTATCATATATAGGCAGCAAAATACCAAAGTTATCTTGATGCCAAGTTACTAGAAAACATTATGAGAAACATCACTACAAAAAGCTAATAATCAACAACACAATCTGTAACCCATGTCACTTCACCATGAGCACAAGTAGAAATGTTTTACCAACAAGAAGCTCGGATCTATAATGATTTTACATCAAAACTAAACAAAGCATCTAGAGAATGTTGACATTTTTGCTTTCCAATCACACTTATCTGAATAATAGTAATTGTTATAACCAATGTACTATTCTGAAAGAGCAGTTTTAAAAAAAAAAAAAACAGTCGATCAGCAGACAGACAACAGATCTTTGATAATATCACTCAAAAGTATCAATAACCACTTGTAGAGTTAGGTGTGTTGTAAGAAAGTGAAACAAAAAGTCTCCCCATTCTTAGAACCTGGATTTTAATGTAATTCTGGCTCTGTGGCAGATATGCAACCTGTTCGGAGTGTACCCCTCCTCCCACAGTGACTGCTGGGGAGAGTCACCACAACAAGACAGAAGAAGAAGGAAAAAATGGATTGATGTATTCCAGGATGACTTTCTAACACACCTAGACTTAATCTCTCATTTGGTATTTATTGGTTTGTTGTAAAACAGAGATACTAAATTAGGACAAAAGTATATAAATCTCAAATCAAATTCAATAATTCATTTGTAATTTGCCTGGCAAATTCGGGCTTCAGACACACTTTTATAGACAAAAATGCCAATTTAGCTCATTTCACATTTGCTATGACCTACATATGAAGCTTGTTGTTTTCAGTAAATGTTGTCATTTATTTGTGAGTAATAGCCAACAACTTATTAAATAAATTAATGTTAGACAACAGATTTGGTGAAGAACTATTTAAGTTTTGCTATAATCAGGTTGTTAACAGAATACTCAGTTTTATGAAAGCAAACTTCCTTTTTTCTGAAGCCTTCACTAGCATTCACTTTGGAGCATGTTTTGAATAGATTCATCACGTTTAAAATATTTAGGTCATTCAAAGGCTTTAAATATTCATTAGTTTGTAGCTTACAATGAGGAAGATACAGTCCCAGGACTAATATATCAAACTCATAAGCCTTAAGAAAGTATTTTTACCGACTAACCATAGCTAAATTTGTCATCTCCATTCATTGAACAAGTGAAGTCCCCCTCTCTGTTTGAAAACCACTGTTTAAGAAGAGCGTGGGCGTAAGGTCAGATTGACTATCAAACAATATACTTTACAGATATTTTGCACATTAAACAGCCTCGAGTTCATCCTGATGTCCTCTGAGATGTATTTTGAGGATGCTAACCCACTTCAATCTCATTAAATTGCTTCTTCGCTTAGCTAAAACACCATTACGAATGAATAAACTTTCATACTTTTGCAATATGGTCGCGCTGTAGTATTGCCACGATTCACCATTAAGAAAATGCTCATTTTTACATACCGTTTTAATGCCACAGGTGTTGTTATACAACCATAAGAGAGCAACCTATATACTACTAGCCAGCTAGCAGGCTAACTAAGCTGACGACCGAAAACTGCCCATTTAACTTGGAGATTTAATGCTCTCACTGCCCCCGTTTTTTCCTCCGGCTACGCTAACAAACACCGAAAGCCACTGTTATGACGGGTGAAAAAGCAACTCACGTTCGTACAATCAGGAATATCAGCGTCTATCATTTGCGAGCTGGCGCCGCGCCTGGAGCTGTCACGCAACAACTGACATTGAAAGACAAAACAATCTTCAGAAATATAACCAATGAATCCAGACAAACGCCGCGAGACCACGAAGCCCGAGCGCTCGCGCGAGCAGGCGGCGTCCTGAAAAGGCGAGCCGACAGAAACACAAACGTTATCAACGCGGGTGAGAAATGTCCAAAACCAGCGATGGTGGAAACATTTTCGCGGCAGATGTACCGTACAGAGACAGACACACACACACACACACATACATACACACACGCGCGCGTTGAGGAGGACACGCGCACGCGCAGTGGTACGCACAGTACGCACAGAAACTGGCAGCTCCGAATGTGGGTCACTGGGCCTTCAAGCGTGCGGAAACAGTCCCGAAGCCTGCTCTGCAGTCCGACCGCTTCCGCACGCTAAAACGAAAACACCACTAAGCTATCAACAACCCTGCCGCTTCCCGAACACGCACAGTTTTGTGTATGCCGTGACAAAAAAAAAAAAAAAATTTATTTACCTTCGCGTACACTTCGACAGCAGCCTCCGTGTTTTGCCGACTTGAGCGTAATCGAAGTGGCGGCGGGGGCCGGGGAGGACTTCGGGCTGAGGAGAAAAACAGGAGGCCTACTTCATATTATACGACGTACAGTCATGCGCATTGGAGACAGTAGGGCGCACTATTTTACAAGTACAGTAGCTGTGAATCGCTGAGTGATCACCGAGGGGGGAAATGACTCCGCGTTTTTAGTACCTTTTCCATTCAGGTTTATTCTATAGGATGACTACTAAAAAGGTTTTTTTGTGTGTGTGTGATAAACGACAGCGACGCTGCACTATAGCTTGCATTTGACAGCATGTAAAAATAAAAAGGCAATCTACAACAGAAAACACCAAATGTTAGTGATACAATGCACCATTTAAGCAGTAATGCATGGATTAAGTGAGATAGTCGCCATGTGAAAGCAGAAAAAAATATATATATAAAGATGACCAGGCCAGATAGTAAGGGGTTCCCTCTTTAATTCGCATCCAATCAGAAGCCTTCAAAGCAATGACGTCGAGCAAAAACCTGTGTTGAGTTTCCCCATGCATGCTGTAACAAACTATAAAATCTTCTGATATTGCAGAGTTGTTGCAGTTTTGGTCAAACCTTAAAAATAAGATTATGTGCAATACATGATCCTGACAGTGTTTCCCAAAGTTGGGGTCGGGACCCAAAGTGGGGTCCCAAAACTTCAAGGTGGGGTCCTGAAAAGATTTTCTGAATTAATTACATTTTTTGCCTTAGTTGTTGCAAAGGAGTGAGGTTAGTGTATTTAAAATGGATAAATGTAGTATAAAAGTATTGTTACTATGCCCATGTTTAGTTGACCTGATACAAATGTTTATCATACAAAAATAACTGGGGTCACAGGTCTCTGCTACTATTTTGTGGGTCAAAAGATGAAAAGTTTGGGAACCACTGCACTTTGGTTCCCAAAATTGGGCTTGGGACCCAATTATGGGTAATGAAGCACCTTGGATAATCTCCAGAAATCAATTTAAAGGGTAATAAAATAATTACTGCTGTAATATTTTCCCTATAATTATTACAAAAACACAAAATAAGTAAAAAATAAGCTGTTCAGATTGTCAAAAAGCCTGTGTTTTTGGGGTTATTAACCAAGTTTGTGTACTCAGACCAGTAATATTTGGGGTCACAAGTTTTTTCCATGGATATTTTGTGGGTCAGAGGATAAAAAGTTTGGGAACCACTGGTCTATAAGCTCGTGGAGGGCGCAGTATGTTGTGACTGATTCTCACACCACAGCAAATTTTAGCTCAATACTTGTAAATTTCACAGAGATTTAGACATTTTTTATAAAGTCTAATGTTGAAAAAGCTGTGGTGGGCATCTTGAATCTGGTTGATTCCAAACATCGCTTAGATGTGTAGACAATAGCTTTTAGATTTCATTGCAATCTGTCCAATAGTTTATGAGATATTTTGCTTACAGGGTTGACTCCAATATCAAGGTTTTAAGCAAGGATTTTGAGCTTTAAAATCCGAGCACACTTTTGCAGACTTTCTATGACACTAAATGAAACGTGCAAACCTTACACAAATGCACCAACTAAACACAAAACTATTTAACTAAAATTAAATCCGATACATTTGTGTATTAGAACAAGATCTCATTGGATTTGTGTTTGCATATTTTTACATGGAAACGTGATCCTTTTAGTTCTAGAACTTTACTGCCCTCTATTGAAGAGGGCTTGCAATGAAAATAATACCACTGTGAACTTTTCACTAATAAAACAAGAGAAGTGTTTCTGTTTTTGAAGCCAAAACACTTACAATGAACTTTTGTGTTTTCTATGATATTTCAAATCAGCTAATTTTGTCTCATGTCGTGAGGAATCCTGAAAATCAACCCAGACTTCCACCTGTCTTGTTTCCCGGTTTTTGTAAAGTGCTGACGTTCTTAATTCTTATTTTTATTTTATGCCTCATTGGTGTCCTTAACTTTGTTTTTTTTAATCTGTGTTACCAGTCTGCAGTTATTTTTGAATTCCAAGGACTCTCCCTGTGTTATTGGTCTATCCTGTTCTTCTTTGACTCAGCATATTCTGCTGCATGGTATTTTAACATTTTTCCTCTTCAAAATGTGTTTATTCTGCTGCAGCTTTCAGTTGATCAATGTGGGACTTTTTCTCATGACAGTTCTGGGTCAAGGTCTCAGAAAAGTTGGCAGAAATTTGGAATCTTTCCAGATCTTTTTAGAACCATGTCATTTGCAAATAACAGCGACTCATTATGTTTCCTGACATTGGTTTTTATGAAGTGTTCCTGAGTCCATGAAGTGATTTCCGCTTCACAGGGGAGTCTGATATTAATGCAGCGCTGCCTGGGTGCCAGCAAACATGTACACAGAGGTCTGCAAACTCTGTGTTTTCCCACATATTTTATACGGAATAAACATAAACAAAATGGCCGTACCACCCTGAACACGCCACATCTTGTCTGGTCTTGGATGGTACTTGGATGGGAGACCGCTTTCGAACACCAGGTGCCACAAAACCAATGTAGGAGTTGTGCCCCCACATTGGAATTCTAGCAATGGAAAACCTCTGACCATCATAGGTCACCCTTTATGAAGGATGACTAAGATAAAATAATTGTCCTAAAAACCAGGGTCAGAGTGCCAAAGCCCCTGCCTTCGGCTGGCTACTGCCCATGGTTGGTATCATGCACCTGATTTGCAGAGCCCCTCCTGTGGGTAGTGGGCCCACAGGAAGGCAAACAGAAATTGCTCATTTGGGCTTAGCCTGACTGGATCAAGGGTAATAGCTCCTAGGATCATTGAGGCCCACAAACTTTTCAACCACTATAAATACAGTGGTGATTCCAGGAGGAGGTCACAAACTTTGGGAAGTGGCTGGTCGCATTGTAAATGGACCTTTCTCTTTCTAGCTCCCCAGGCGAAACATCTTCAGCTACAGAATAGAACTCCGATTGCTTTGGGTTTTTGTTTAGCCTTTTTTGATTCACACAGTCAAAAGCCGCTGTCTGAGATCATACGACTATTTTCGAAATGATAGGTAAGTACAACAAACCTCATGTGTTATTCATGGGTTTCAACACTTGTACATTTCCTTTTGCGCTCTGCTTCCTGCCCATCTGCTTGTCTTTCCATCTCAGAGACAAAAAGCCTCTCAAGCGAACACCCACAACAAGCATCGGCAACAACAACAACAACAATAAAGCACTTAGCAGTGGAAAAAAAACTCATCTTTGTGTTCACAAATGTGACCAGTGATCCAATGGAGCCACACTCTTGCCTGTGAACAAATTAAATCAGAGTGTTGGTCTGGTTCTTGTTGGAGTGGTTTGGCTCAGAGAAAATAATTGTTTTAGGTTTCACACACCAAAATGTAAGCCCGTCTACATCTTCAGCAAGGGTTCTTGTGAAGTCACTATGACTAAAGAAGTGTATTATCCTTTTGTGAGCTTGTAAAAATAAAAGGGAAAAACCTCCCCACCACCCCTCATATAAGTGCTTCACCCCACTTGTATCTCTTCTCAGTGATTGAATTACTACAGGGTAATGGAAACCATGTAGAGTGCTGTGGGACATCCTTTTCCCACACAACAACCGTTTAATCACAGACAAACAGCGGGCACTGAGCCACAGTATATATTAATGTCTATATGTAAGTAAGAGGAGGAGACAGAGAGACTCCAGAATCACAGACACTGTCCATGTGTGCTGGAGAAGGGGGTTAGGAGAGAAACATGCAGCCACTGGACATTGTCCAAAACACAGTCTTTTTTTGTTTTTTTAGCTGAAAACAATCCAAACTCAGGGGCGAAATGCATTTACCGGATACTTTCATAATGGATCTTGATTGGAGCAATAAAAATTTTGACTGATGAAGGGAATGGTCTTTTATTGGCCCCTTATGGTACTTAGTCCCCCGCCCCTTCGAGGGAGCTGATATGCAAGCATTAACTCAATAGATGGATCAACAGACCTCATATCACCAATGGGCTGCGTGTGTGTGTGTGTGTGTGCAGAGTAAAAGCTCAGTTCACACACACACACAACCAACCCACAACCACAAATTTTCTCACCATCTGATAAGAGGAAACATCACCACCTCCCTCCCTATCCACCACTGCCAGCTTCTCCAGACACCATCAACAACGTCTTTTTTCCACATCTCGTCAGATCCTTGGACTCTCTCTCACCTGCTGTCACTCTCTCTTGTGGTTCTTTTTCTTTACTTTTGGTTTGGCGAAGCTTTCATTCCTCTCTGTCCCGTCATGTCTTCTCTTTTGAGAGAGGAAATGCAGAGAGTATTATTCCGACCAGCAAAACACAGACTGGCGGAGTTTATTGAGATCGAAGAAGCATCACCTGGGAGGCATTTTCTCTGTGTCTCAGGTAAGCCACTCCACGCCAACTAAAATAAAATTTTACCTTCAGTTTTACTGCATTTTTATTCCATTTTGAATTGAATTGTTTTCTTTTTTGCAGTTGGACCAAAGAAAGCGGTGCAGTTAAGCATAGTGCAATGTCAGGTGTTTGTCACGTCCCACAAGTCTGGGTCCAAGAGATCGCACACCAAACGCTCCAACATCCAGGACTGCTACAAGAGGACAGAGATCTGGGCTCTGGAAGACTTGACCCTTGTTGACGGACGGGATCCTGATGTGGTAATGAACCCAATCTGATTTTAAGTGCATTTGTACAAAAAACCGGATCCCTTTACTGAAAGATAAAAAGAAAATATTCAAATTTCAATTTAATTCACACAAACTACAAGGTAACACAATGTCATTATGTGGTCATTATTTTTTTATTTGGTGGCAACATCCAGAATCTCAACCATCCATTGGTGATGTCTTTATGAAAAATATGACAGCAACAAGGATGAACACAGTCTTCTAGCCTGTTTCCCTTTTCTATGATGCTCATATGTTTGTTCAATTTCTCATTTTCTGTGACATAGATAGGGAGACTCTATAAGCAGTCGGTCTGATTTCTTTCCACATCAGTCTGTTTATGTTGTGTTGTTCAACAGGTGATCTAAACACACCCACCCATCTATTCATTTTTTTCAAAGTGGGCTGATATACAAAATCTGTAGGTGTTAAATAATTTTGTTCTTTTGTGTCAGTATCTGAAATGTACCTTTCCACAGAAATCCATATCCCTTCTATTCTGACAATTCTTCATTCTTGATAATTTTATTAAATGGACAATGTGCTTTTTATTGTTGTATTCTCCTGTTTTTAATAATGGAGTTAAAATGAAACAATTAAAATAAAAAAATCAATTAAAGTCAAAGAACTTGGACAGCATACCTTTTTGTTTTATTTGATTTCCTTTTCACAGCCGTCATCCAATCTGAAATTAAGGTGTTGATTTTTATACACACTCCATCTCCTTTTTTTCCCCTTCAGGATGACCCCTGTTTTCTGCTGCACTTTGAAAAGGTGCGTTCAGTGACGGCCGTCAGCTGCTCGGCCAAATACACCATGGTGCGTGCCCTGGTTGCCCTCAGTGACCGATTCTGCCATCAATCACTGAATCTTCTGAACTTTGACCACGCTTACATCAACCCTACCACCTACTACTCCAACAGAGGAGACTGTGTTGTTCTGTCACAGATTTGCTTCTACGCCTTCAATCTGGTGTGTCTGTCCTTGTGTCCTGTACCCATAGAAGTGTAACATCAGTGTTGTGTGTGTGTGTGTTTGTGTCTTGAATGTTTGTGTGTATCGTTTCTTGAGCTGTAGCTAATGTACTGTATATGATTTGAGTCAATAGCAGGTGTGGAGTTGGCTTCAGTGGGACTTTAATAAAGTATTATCGATCTTTTACGTTGATGTTCTAAGTGTATGTCTATGACTAATACAAGTTTCAAACAGATACATTCACAGTGTTTTTTAATTTTTAATTACTTCCTTCAATGTTGTGTGCTATTATTAAAAATAAATTATTTAACTGAGTGTAGAAAACCATTATACCATTTTTTTGATTGTTTATTTTCTTTCATAAGTGAAGAATCCAGCAATTTAGCATTTCTACATGTTTACATAGGGGGTGCCAATGAAAATTTCTCATTTACAGAAATATTTTTTGGATAACTGACTTCAGAATAATTTATTTTATTTTAACACAGTACCAAAA
>NW_013952429.1:999699-1000813 GCF_001266775.1 Austrofundulus limnaeus | reverse complement strand
TCTGGAGGGAAAAACAAACAAACAAACAAACAAACAAACAAACAAACAAACAAACAAACAAACAAACAAACAAACAAACAAACAAACAAACAAACGAGTTTAAAGTAGAAAAAAATAATTTGTTTTTAATTAATCTGGTTTTCAATCAGCTCAAGTACAGTTCAATTAATTTATGACCTTTGAAGATGGAGAAGTGCTGGTCTGAGATCTGTAAAGTTTTTTTTAAAGTCAAATTTCTTGTATGTGTAACATATTTGACGAATTAAGTTCTTCATCTGATAAAACACTACAAATATAAAACAACATGTGTGATCACCAGACTTGTTTATGCTTTGTTTATTATTATTTTTCCAATACAGCATCTTGCAGACTGTGAGGCTTCATTTCTGGTCTGCATTTTAGTCTGTCTGCCTTATTAGGAGTACTGCTCAGAAATAAAACATGATTACCACAGTGACCATAATGATCTAGTTGTGGCAGCTTTTAGGTTTATTTTGGTATTTTCGGCTTTAATGGCCGACAGGTGGCGCTACGCAGAGACATTTAGAAGTCCTAAAAAGTGCCTGATAGAACTAAACACATGTTGCGCTAAATATTTAATAAAAGCTATGATTAAAATTTTATCATGACAACAAAAACAAGTAATAACTACAAGGTATGTAATAAGCTACATTTCTATTTATATCTCATTAAGTTATATAAACATTTCATGTCGCTTAGACTCCGGCTTGTAAAATGAGGGCCCTGTCGGGGTCTTCAGGCCCGGGTGCCGCCAAAATTCAAGTGTCGTCGGCTGTAAACACTGGGCTCTAAGTCGTCTGTCACAAGTTTGACTTTAAGTTTCGTCGCTTTTACAAGACTTGCCTCCGGACGTCTCGGAGAGAAAGCAGAAAGATGCACATCAAGTCTATTATCATTGAAGGGTTTAAATCATACGCACAGAGGACGGAAATCAATGGCTTCGACCCGCTGTTTAATGCCATCACCGGACTGAACGGCAGCGGAAAGTCCAATATTCTGGACTCAATATGTTTCCTTTTGGGTATTTCTAACCTAACACATGTAAGAATGTAACTTCTGTATATGGATGAAGCTGTTTCATATATATATATAT
>NW_013952429.1:994336-999499 GCF_001266775.1 Austrofundulus limnaeus | reverse complement strand
TATATATATAGTATAAAGCTTGAAAAGTCGCATCGACTTTACACTTCTTTTGTTTCGTTTCACGCTTTAAGGTGCGAGCCTCCAACCTTCAGGATTTGGTGTATAAAAATGGACAGGGGGGTATCACCAAGGCCACAGTGTCCATCACTTTTGACAATTCAAACAAAAGCCAGAGTCCTCTGGGCTTTGAAACCCACGACGAGATCACTGTCACCAGACAAGTAAGAACAAAACCACAAGACTTTAAACACACTTAGGAGCCAATTTCTTTTATAATCATACAATTTCTTTCTCCCAGGTGGTGATAGGTGGCAGGAACAAGTACCTAATCAATGGAGTCAATGCCACCAACACCAGGGTGCAGGACTTGTTCTGCTCTGTTGGACTGAATGTCAACAATCCACATTTCCTCATCATGCAGGTCAGCCTTACATCTTTAACCTTTTATTCTCCAACAATTTGATTTGTGAGTAGGCTTTAATTTTATGTTTGCAATTCGTTTTAGGGACGAATCACCAAAGTTCTAAATATGAAACCACCAGAGGTAAAAACACAATAAATATTGTCTAAGTTGTACTAAAAAATAAATGTTTTGTGTGCTTAATGATGATCAACTCCTTTTCTTCAGATTCTTGCCATGATTGAGGAAGCAGCGGGCACCAGGATGTACGAATGCAAGAAGATCAGTGCCCAGAAGACTATAGAAAAGAAGGAGGCAAAGCTGAAGGAGATTCAGACTGTATGACATCCACAGTTGTCTTTATCTCTTTCTTTTATTTTTCAGTGAACTTATTTTGGAACAAACTAACTGTTGGGTTTCATTTGTCTAGATTCTGAATGAAGAAATTACTCCAACTATGCAAAAGCTGCAAGAGGTAAATTAACTTTACATTTGAGCTCATATCCCCCTTTTATAGTTTTTTCTGTGCAGCAAATAAATTAAGAAAAAAAAAAAACTTTAAATCTTTCTTTATTGTTCAGGAACGGTCCTCATATTTGGAGTACCAGAAGCTGATGCGTGAGATCCAGCACTTGTCAAGGCTTTACGTGGCCTGGCTGTTCGTTTGTGCGGAGGAGACCAAGCTGAAGTCAGCCGAGAACCTGAAGGTGATGCAGGATAACATCGCCAAGATGCAGGCCAGCATGGCTGAGAACGAGAGCAAAATACAGGAGCTCTCAGCCCAGATTCAGGAGCTGGAGAAGAAAAGAGACCAGGTATGCAAGAAGAAGGGAAAAAAAGAGGATAATAATTGTTTGAACCCTTTAAGTGTTTAACTTTTTTTGTGTTGAGTTAAGAGTGTTTGTTGTCCTCTAAAACTTTATAAATCTATTTGAAAGGTGTGCACGTTTTCACTTGTTAGTTTGTACAAACTACTTAGATAATAGTACAGGAAAAGTAAAGCTGTATAGCTTACATTTTTATGTCGATCTGCTCATTTCAAGGAAGTGAACGGAGTATTAAAATCCTTGGAGGACGCTCTAGCTGAAGTGCAGCGTGTGGATGCCAAAGCTCAGAGTGCCCTGGACTTAAAGAAACAGAATCTCAAAGATGAAACTAAGAAGAGAAAGGAGCTTGTGAAGACAATGGAGGAGGTACCTGATAGACAAATTCTGCTGAGCTCTGATTAAAACCCTCGATTAATTAAATCATACGATCAAAGCATTTTGATTTGAATCCCTAGGATAAGAAAATGCTTGTGGTGAAGGAGAAAGAGGTTTCTAAGCTGGAAGAGCAGCTTCAGGCTGTTCAGGAGGAAGGACAGAAGGACAATGCCGCGTTTGAAGCGGCCGAGCAGCACTTCAAAGCCGTGTCTGCTGGTCTTTCCACCAACGAGGACGGCGAGGAGGCCACGCTCGCCGGGCAGATGATGGCCTGTAAGAATGACATGAGCAAGGCAGACACCGAGGCCAAGCAGGTGAGCATTTTAATAAAAAATAAAAAAAACGTGTTATCGTCTAGAAATGAATGAGGAAAAAGCAGCTGTAAAATCATTAGCTTTATCAAAATTTCTGCTTTTTCTCTGTCCAGGCTCAAATGACTCTAAAACACGCTCAGGCTGAGTTGAAGTCCAAACAGGCCGAGGTGAAAAAGATGGACAGTGGATACAAAAAAGACCAGGATGCCTTGCAGGTCATCAGAAACAACAGAGAGAAGCTGCAGGCTGAGCTGGCTAAACTTAACTATGAAGGTACTGTGCATTCTTGTTTATTACCAACATGTACCTTATTTCTGTTTTTATTTTGTCCCTTTATGACTTAAGAATAACTTGATTTATTTATTTTTTGCTCCAGATGGAAAAGAAGAAAGTCTGCTTGAAAAAAGGAGGCAGCTCTCCCGGGAGGTCGATCAACTCAAGGAGACCTATGAGCGTCTCATGTCACGTTTCCCCAACCTACGCTTTGACTACAAGTAAGAACTTTTACATCAAACATGTTAGAAAGATCATATCAAGAACATGCTGGTGTTTCTTATTGATCCTAAGGGTCTTTGCTGTGGTGGCCATCTTGAGTAGGGTTGATGCCAAAAGTTATAGGTGTGACTACTTTCTGGGAGTTTCAACAAAATCTGTCTATCATGAAACATTTTGCTAATGTTTCTAAAGTCTCAGTGTTATGTGTTTAAGTGATGTTTTTGACAGATGAGGCTGCATTCTGAACAGATGTTTGTGTTTTTACTTTTATAAAATATTGACAGAACAGGACATTTCTTTGCTTGATAAAAGATGATGTCACTGGACACTTTAACTGAGCTGATCGAGCTGTGGTTTAATACGTGTTAATATGTGTCTGTTGTTTCAGGGATCCTGAACGAGGGTGGGACCGCAGCAAAGTGAAAGGGCTGCTTGCTAACTTGATCACAGTCAGCGACGTGACTTACTCCACAGCTCTGGAGGTCGTTGCCGGCGGACGGCTCTACAACATCGTTGTTGACACAGAGGTAGGTAAACGAGTCGGGTGCTGTGCGGCTCATCTTTGACCACTGAGGCGGTGTAAACCCAAGGCAACGTATTCATCTCTCAGGTGACTGGTAAAAAGCTGCTGGAGAAGGGCGAGTTGCAGCGACGGTACACCATCATTCCTCTGAACAAGATCTCTGCCAGGACGCTTAACGACAAAGTTGTCAAAACTGCCAAGAATTTGGTAAGGGGCGGTTAGTTTTCTTTTTTATTTATTTTTTAATCGGGATCATTTATTTGTGTGGAGAAAACTGGGAGTATGTAATCAGGTATTTTCTCTTTCTTGTCTTTGTTTTTATCGGTCAGGTTGGAGAGAACAATGCTCACACAGCTCTGTCTCTCGTCGGCTACGAGTCAGACCTGCGAAAAGCCATGGAGTACGTGTTCGGCTCCACTCTGGTCTGTGACACCCTGGACAATGCCAAAAAAGTGGCTTTTGATAAGCAGGTGATGACCAAGACGGTCACTCTTGGGGGGGACATCTTCGACCCGCAGGGAACTCTGAGCGGAGGTGAGAATGAGAACTTCGTCATGTCTGTGTGCTCAGGGGGAGAGTAAACAAAACTGTTCTAAATTGAATTCAAAAGTTGCAAAGACTACGGTTTTCCACTAGTTTTATGATTTCAGCATACGTAAACTTTCGTAAAACGAACTCGATAGTTGCGTACAAGTACTCCGAGGAAAAGCTCTTTGTCATTCTCATCTAGGTGCCCGCTCCCAGTCTGCGTCGGTTCTGTCCAGCCTGCAGGAGGTGAAGGACGTCCAGGACAATCTGAATGATAAGGAGGCTCAGCTGAAAGACATAGAAAAACAACTAGCCAGCCTTAAGGGAACCGCTGAGAAGTACGCACATTTGAAAATGCCTGCATTTGTTGAAAAGACTTTTTTTGTTAAACTTTAAATGTGAAATACATGTTAAGATCCTCATCAATGGTTTATCGGCTCTACTTGGCACTAATACGCAGCATGAAAATAAGGTGGGATGTCATAGTTAGAAATAGGTCTGAGTATGTTTTTAAGCCTAAAGTGAAGGCTGATATGTGCGATAATCAACAACACTGACACTTTCCACTGTTTGCAGAAACTTCCTTGTGTCACTTATTTTTGACTCTCCCGTATCATCATCCGTCCATCTCCTCTCTTGCTGCAGGTACCGCCAGCTGAAGCAGCAGTACGAGCTGAAGGCGGAGGAGGAGCAGATCCTGCAGGCCAAAGTGCAGCAGAGCTCCTTCCATCAGCAGCAGGAGGAGCTGGAGAGTCTGCGCAAGGCAATTGGTCAGAGAAAGCACAAACATAAATCACTAGACTGTTTTTAATAAAAACTCTAGAAAGTAATCATTGTACTACTAATGGTCTTCAATGCCATTCAAGATGGCTGCTACAGCCCATTGTTTTTTTTAGCTCAGCCAATTATAAGATGCTAAGTTTTGGTGTGGCAGTAGCTAAGATTTATCCACATCACATACTATGAGAACTAAACACATCTTGCAGTTTTTTTAAATTAATTTCAATTAAAAAGAAAACAAATTCTATGTACAACAAAAACTGCAAATCATAAATAAAATGAAAGGCAGCAGAAAGATGAAAAAATCTTACATCTGCCCCTATTTTCTAAAAAATAATCAAGCAACAAAAACATCTACTTCTCGATCAACAGCTCTTATGAATAGGAATTATACAATTTCACATTTCTTTAACAAACTAACTTCTGTCATTCTCTTTAAAAAATACATTGAACCAACATTTTTAAAACCACTTTCCAGGTTATTCCACAATCTTATTTCCTGGACTGAAGTACATCGGTCCTTCAAATTTGTTTGAATTTTAAGTTTTACAAACATTTCTAGCCTCTTAAGGTTATAATAAATTTCCCTCTTAACAAAATTTAATTGGAAATTTAAAGGTAAAATTTTTTATGAGCCTTATACATAACCTGCAGAATATTATAATCAACCAACTCATAAAATTTTAATAATTTCAACTGATAAAATAATATATTTGATGGGTGATTGTAATGCTTTCTGGTGATAATTCTAGCTCTTTTCTGTAAAATAAAAATAGAATTTATAATTGATTTACATGCTTTCCCCCAGACTTCAATACAATAGATCAAGTGGAACAATTATTGTGTTCCATCCATCCATTTTCTTCCGCCTATCCGGGGTCGGGTCGCGGGGGCAGCAGCTTCAGAAGGGAGGCCCAGACC
>NW_013952429.1:992425-994194 GCF_001266775.1 Austrofundulus limnaeus | reverse complement strand
GTTTTGGACGTCCTTCGTCGCGGCGCTGTGACGTATGCGGCCGACAAATTCGACCTTCGGAGGACCCGTCCTGCCGTTTTGGACACAGCCATAGTTTTGTAAAAACAAACAAAACAGCTGATCGCCTGCAGGTGGGTGGTCAGAATGGCAAGGGGTTTCAAACCAACAAACAGAAAAAAAATCATAGTATGATATATGAGGCAATGGACACTTGTTTTATAGAATAAATGTTGAGATGAAAAAACAGAAGGGTGAAAGATGAGAAGAAGTTTGGCGAATGTTAAAGTATAATGATTTTTTTTTCTGAACTCCAATTCCTCCTCTTGCACCTCCAGCACATCTGAAGCTGCTGGATGAGTGTTATCAGTACAGCGCAGGTCTTAAACCCCCTGAATTAATAAACCCATCGAGAACTGCTTTTCAGATCTGCGAGATAAGTAGGAGGCAGAGGTTGAAAGAGGAGTCAGGCCACTGTGAAATGTTGGTCCTCCCAGCAGTCTTACCTCGTATGGGCGTGCCACCTGAGTGGGCAATGAATGCACGAGATTAGAGAAGGAGAAGAAGAAGAAAATGTTAGTACCACAAAAGGAGATGGGGATCAGGGATAGGGAGGTGCTTGGGGGGAAGGGGGAAGGGGGAGGTAACTTGTTGAGGAGTAGAATCAAATTAGAGAGGAAGACTTAAAATACAGATCCTTAGAAAAGTGAGAAAAAGTGGAGGCATAAAGGAATAAGACAGAAGAATAAATAAAGACAGAAGAAGCCTGAGAAGAGAAAAGCAGATCTTAGATAGAGTGACAGACTGAGAGAGCTACAGGGGGATTGGGTTATTGATTGACTTCATTGACTTGCATCAGGGCAGATGTGGCTCTAGGAGCTAGAAGTGGTCTCTAAGAGGTTGACTGGTGAGTGCAAGCTTTGCGTTGGAAACTGCACTTGTTTTCCAAATGGATCAACACCATTTCTACTCTTGTTACGAGCATCATGTGTAAATGTAATATTATAAATGTAACATATTATCAGTTTCTAAAGAAAGAAAAATAAAGAATCCACTCTCCATTATTTTTGTAGTGATTGCCAAGTAGTTAAATTCACCCTTGGTCTGTTTTAAAAATGAAAATAGATTTTCAGAAATGAACTCTATAGTGTCTGAAAAAATAAATAACGCTGTGCTGCCACACTTACCTTAAAATAAATAATCATTATTAAAAACCTATTGAAGAGAGGATGTTTTTTAAATACTGATTTTTACTAAAGCTCATTACACCTACTGCATTATTTCAAATTAAATGCATCTATATCCAAACTATCTCATGATGCTCTTTAGCGACCTGGTTTAGTCATATGTGCATCCTGTGCAGTACAGTTAGCTTCTGGTATTCTACAAAACCTGAACACCATTGATTGATTTAGACTCTGGCTCCACCAGAGGCATGCCTATCTGCAGTCTGGCTTATTGACCCGTAACTCGATACGACAGAGTGGAGAGATTAAGTGGGTGAGTGGATGATAGAGTGAGTGGGGGAGAGAACAACTAAATAAGTGAACGAGTGAAAAAGTAAAACGGGTGAGTGTGAGGAGCAAATTATAATTCTTTGGGTGTGGAAAAGCTGCAGGTGCACAGGTGAGGGTGAGACAGAGATAAGTCTGGATGTTTGCACTTGTGTGTGTGCGTGTTTGTGTGTGTTTGTGTGTTTGTGTGTGTGTGTGTGTGTGTGTGTGTGTGTGTGTGTGTGTGTGTGTGTGTGTGTGTGTGTGTGTGTGTGTGTG
>NW_013952429.1:986158-992310 GCF_001266775.1 Austrofundulus limnaeus | reverse complement strand
TATATATATATTTCAATGCTTTTCCCACAGTTTCTGTAATTATAGCTTCTGTTAAGACACCCTGCAATCAAAGAAAACTGAAGGCTTTTGACACAATTATTCAAAAAAATACATCTTTTTGTTTCAAGATCAGAATCCAGTTAGATGTTTTAGTACACCGATTACTCTAGTGTTCACAACCATATGAGGTAAAATCATCCTGTGTGAGTACCGGTATGTACTGTATATATGTATATGTTCAGAATTGAACACATTCATCATCATCATCAGTAGCACCAGCAGCAGCAGCAGCAGTCTTAATCCGCTCCACTCCTGAACAAGCCATCTGATTAAAAAAGGCGAAGAGGTAGGGGTGGACGGACACTGGAGCTCAGAGCTCATAACATCCCTGCAACCGAGGCAGCAAACAACTAAACCCACACTGGATTTTCCACTTGGTTTAGTCCAAAACAATTGCTTTGGGATAACTTGGATCCCTCCCTGCAGAAATTAAGTCCTGTGCACTGATTTATGCTACAGAACAGAAGACAGCAGAACTGAGCGCTGCTGCATGAAACAATGGGAAATTAGAAGCTTGGTGCATGCACCAGCAACAAACTGGAAATTACAATAACTTTACATGAATATGAATCACATTATTGAGAAAATTCCTCCTCAGTATTGTGATGGCTAATCTAATCAGCTGAACTGCACATCATTCAGAATGTTTGAATTAAAAGAAGATTCAGCAAAGACGGCCTCAGCATTTAAAGATTTCTTAAAGCAATACAAAGCTTGAAAATAATATAATGGGTGATTTCAGGCTATGTTGCAAGTTATTGCATGATCTGCCCAGAATATATGTTGGAAATGTCTTTCAGCTACTACCACACTGTAGTGCAGTATCTTAAAAACTGACTAAGCTTGTGTGTTTGCTAAAATGGATTAGCTGCGGTGGCCCTCTTAAATCCATCCATTCATTATTGCTTGCCGTTGAAAGGCAAAGGAGGATGATTAAGTTCGTCATCATGCCTCTGTATGTGTGTATGTCTATTACCAATATATCTTCCACTGGACAGATTTTAATAAAACTTTCAGGAAATAATCATTGGATGTTCATCTGCAAATGTTTTACTTTTGGAGCAAACCCAATTCAAAATGGCCACCACAATCGACCAACCTTAGAAACCAAAAACAGAAATAAAAGGTTATGACTCAGTCAGCTTTAGAGATATTGCATTTTATTTCCAAGCACATGGTTCAATTCTAAACCACAGTCAAGTAACTATGTCACTTTCAGTTGTTACGAAAATGCTGTTTATATCAAAAATAAATTTGACTTTGCCTCATCTGTGCCTTGAAATTAGCCTCTTTCTCTTTAAGAACCTCCTACCATTTCAGACACTCACACTTCAGCACATCTTCACAACAATGCTTTGGGGACGGGGGCTCGGCTGCAGACAGAGCTCCAGGGAGGAGCTTTGTGTAAACAGGCAGTGGTTTGTACCAGCAAGTATTTAGGCAGCTCCACAAGATTTCTCAAATATGCATGAATGAATCAAATCAAAACTCTGGGCATGTGTTTGACAAGGGAATGACATACAACATAATATAAAGCTCAAAAAAGCTGATTTTGCATAATGCCCCCCCTTTAAGAGTCCTATAGGTGACTATTGCAGAAGGGGGTCACTTTGGTGTTTGTGTGTGAGTCTGTGTGTGTGTGTGTGTGTGTGTGTGTGTGTGTGTGTGTGTGTGGCAGCTAATCACTCCAGCTGATTCGGTGTCACTGGAAAAGCCTGCATTATTTAGTATCTCACTTCACAGCATGTCACGTTAATTAAAAGGCTAAGATAACTCGGTGGGGGTGTTGAGGTGGTGGCAGTGATGGTGGGCAGATAAAAAGACACAAGGAGATGAGATGAGAGGAAAAAAAGGTGTACGGAGGGAGGATAAATGAAAGCATGGCAAATAAACAAGAACGAAAAAAGAAAAAAAGAAAAAAAGACAAAAAGAAGATAATGCACGCTCACACACACACATCTACAAAGAAATACAACCAGGTAGTCACCAGATTGTAATCTGGGTGGCTGTTGTTGCTGGTATTACTGAGGGACTAACAGAAAGCCTCCCTCTGAGCCTGAGCTTCTGCCGCTGCTGTGGATCACAGTCAGCACTAAGCCATTCACTTCCATTAGGCCCTATCACTCAATTATACACCGTCTGTCTGCCTGGGCCTGCTGATATCTGTTACACTTATCTCTTGAATAGCTTCTGACAGAACAATAACTGACTCAGAGATCGGCAGGCTGGCAGAAGATTCCGTGCACGGCAGACAGTGGGGCGAATGAGAAGATAGCGGGGTATGTTAAGAAAATGCAAGTAAAGCAACAGTTTTGATCTTTTTAAAGTAATATTCTGTAAACAGGTTGGACACAAGTAATATCTGATGTAGATAGCTCATTAAAAGGACCTGACTTTGGAGAATTTTGTTGCATTGCATTGTTTTTGCAATATTTTCTTAACTAAAGAAAGATGTTACTTTTTGGAGTTTATCAAACTTTATATTTGTAGGACACGTTTATAGTTTAGAGTGAATAAAAAAGATGATACCATGTGACTTTTATTATGATAAGTCAAAGCATAAGCGGGAGTCTTATTGTTTTCATACAGTTTTTTTTTCAGTGATTTTTGGTCAACCGTAGCACAAAAACAGCTGCACCGATCATCATGAAATTTGGCAGGGCTGTAGATGACTCTGACCTACACTGCGCCAGCCAACGGTTTTACGATAGACCCCATATTTGAGGAGGGGGCTCCTTTCAAAGTGGGGGTGTCTGGACATGCAAAAATGGTTATAGCTCAAAAACTATTCAACATAGGAGCTTCAGATTTTCTTTGGTTGTTTTGCTCTGATGAGGGGCTATCCATCAGGTCAACCAATGCACACCCCCTCCCCAAAAATAAATAAATAAATAAATAAATAAATAAATAAATAAAAAGACCCCCACCCAAGCCACTACAATTTTGGGATGTACCTAGTAGCATGACATTTATTAGGAATAAAGACTTCTGAGTTCTGGTGCATTTGTGCGTGCGGGGGTCTTTATGTTACTGCTGTGCGGTATCTAGTTTTATAGCTAAGTGTCTGCTAATAAATCCTACCTTTTTTGTGCATGAACCCTATTATTTATTTTACCGCTATTTATCCAGGCAAATTCCATTGAGATTGCAGATCTCTTTTTCAAGGGAGGTCTCGGCCTGAAGGCAACCTATTGTACAAGTTTTTGTGTTCATCATGTGGTGCGAATGAGAATAAAGTCTCATTGAACCCTTGAATCTTTTACATAGATTGCGGTGTTTGTTGTGCAAGAAAAATTAGTGGTGGCAGCAATTTGCTGTAGCACTTCTGACATTGATTATTTATTTGTTTCAGGACGGTAACAATCCACATGTTTAGCAGCTGTTGATTAGCTTTTCAGTGAAGTTAAAATGAAATTTATGCTGATTTTATATAAAAAAAAAACAATCGGCAACAAATGTTCAGAACTTTTTTACAAAACCTAATTTCATAAGATCTGCTCTACTTATTTAACTCTCTGACTTTAATAAAAATAAGGAATAAGTTTAACATCAGAGTCACATCATATACTATATCTATGCATATATTTTTTCACACTAAGTTGCAGTTTTCATGATCAATAAGACTTACGCCATCCTATTTGGGACACCAAGTTCTTTCCAGTCTTTTGTACTTCAGAGTAAATGAGAAGATTTGGTCTTTTAATTGGAAGACGCAGCAACATTGAGGGGAGATGAGGAAGCAAAAGTGAGGAAAGGCAATTTAAAAGAGAGTCTGTGATCCAGAAATGGAAAGGAAATAAAAAGATAGAGTGGGTGGGTGATGAGAGAGGAGAGGGCAGACTACAAAGCGGCGGCGTAGTACAGCTGGAGGGGATGTTGAGAAAGATAGAGACAAAGACAAAAGACAGATCCTAAAAAGCAAAGCTTAAGGCTAACCGTGTGTGCCACGGAAAAGAACAGTGAGAATCCTAATTTGATTCCATATTCCAAAAGCTCAGCCACCAAATGCAATTAGACATACTAATTAGCTTATTCTGTTTGTCCCGTTGAAAAAGTGGCGGACTGACAGAAGCATCATTGAAGAGCCAATTTGTGTTTGTTGCATCATAAAGCGGGACGGAAAACAAAACAGGCTTAGTGGGACAAACGAGGTTAGCATCGTTGCTGTTTTCCATTCAGGATAAAAGTGAATTCAGAGCAAGTTTCTCCTCAAACCTAAACAAAACA
This sequence comes from Austrofundulus limnaeus, assembly GCF_001266775.1. Classification (NCBI taxonomy): domain Eukaryota; kingdom Metazoa; phylum Chordata; class Actinopteri; order Cyprinodontiformes; family Rivulidae; genus Austrofundulus; species Austrofundulus limnaeus. Next base: position 988,023 of record NW_013952429.1, on the reverse strand, counting down.
CATAATTATCAGTCACAGGGAGCTTTACCACATAATCTGAGCTGTTTTATATAAACTTAAATGGCTTTTGAAGAATAAAATAAAGTTTTATTATCTTAAACTTTTGTGTGTTACAGAAATGATTTTATGAATATGAATGTTGACTTTACTGTTGGACAGTAATGCAAAAACAAGTCTTACATGGGTTTTAAAAAACACTGATGTAACTTTGAATAAATAAAAAAAAACTTCAATGAAAACATTTGTTTAAATGTTTATATCTACCATTCTATATGTTGCAAACAAAAACAAAGATAAGCTGAAACTCCGTAGTTAGGTTTGTGCTGTGAAAAATGTACTTTGTATGCAAATTTCTCGGCTGTAATTTCTGCTGCGTAATCACAACATTTTCTTTGTAGAGATACCTACTGTTTAGACAGGGGACTGCAGCAAGAACTTGCTCAAACCAGTACTTTGATTTCTGAGGTTGATTAGCTGCTGTGGCCATACAACAATAAACAAACATAAAGTCACAGACATTTACAAGATCACTCACTAGCATTAAATACATTAGGTAACACTCTTTTATTAACCTTGACTGTAACACAGCATTTAAAAAAATTTCATCTCAATGATTCAACAGTTAGGGTTAAATATGTTTCTCTGTCATTTACAACAACTGTGGCAAAAAAACTAATAAATAAAAACTCCCAGAACCTTTTCTCTCATAGCAAAACAACAACTATAAACCTAACTGGAAATAGCAGGAAGGCAGAGTTGTTTGATGTGTCTGACTACTACTGTATATGTGTGTGTATGCGTGTGTGTGTGTGTGTGTGTGTGTGTGTGTGCTCACACGTAAGCTCATACACAAGCTGATTACCAGTTTATCTGTCATCTCCCCACAGATGCAAACAGACTCAGTAAGTAACCCCTGAGCATGCTGTCAAGAGAAATGTTGTTTAAAGGGCACAAATCTCAGCTGTGGTGTCTGTAGAGACGACACAGTGACAGATTTTAATTGCCTTTTTTCTTAGAATGACTCACTTAACCACCCCCCGAGAAACTACTGTCTGTGCACATTAAAATGCCAAACAAACTCTGTTTGTGTGTGCTTGATATAAGATTAAAAAAGACAAAAAAAGAAAAAAAAAACTAACCAAATCAGGGAAGTCAGCGATGAACAATATTGAGTTTGTTGGAAGATAATACGTTTTCAGATACATCTGCATGTGCTTTATCCTCATGTCCACTAAATCTGCATTTACGTAGACAATATATTTTAAAATAACCTTTCTAGAACAAGAGAATTTTTTTGTTTTGAGATTAATGCTTAAATATAAAAAAGCGTTTCTATACAAGAGGAAATCTGAGGAAGCTTCTGAACCAGACTATATTCATGTGTTTTTATAATTATTATAAAAGGTGTCAGATTCCTATGTTACCAAGTAAAGATTGCAGAAGTTTAAGTGCACAAGATGTAAACATCCGTAAAAGAGCTAAAATAAAAGCCGCTACAGTCACAATCAAACCTTTTTATTCCAACATATCTCTTCAAACCTTCGTCTGAAAAATATCTTACAAATGCAAAACCTTGAGCTTTTAAAATGAAAGGCTTGAGGGAGAAACCTGATATACAGCTACTGATCTGTCATAGAAATTCTGACAATCAAGTATGTACTGTAGAACAAAGCTGGGGGAGATGTGTTACAGGACTATTTTCAGTTTTTGATACTTTGGAATTTCTAATAAAATTTCTCGACAAAACACTTTTTTTATTGATCGGTATCAGAGAAGCCGACCACACTTTATTCCATCCATCCATCCATCCATCCATCCATCCATCCATCCATCCATCCATCCATCCATCCATCCATCCATCCATC
>NW_013952429.1:970232-986148 GCF_001266775.1 Austrofundulus limnaeus | reverse complement strand
CCATCCATCCATCCATCCATCCATCCATCCATCCATCCATCCATCCATCCATCCATCCATCCATCCATCCATCCATCCATCCATCCATCCATCCATCGTTTGGATCACAGCAGCAGCAGATCCAGAAGAAAAATCCAAACATCCATTTCTTCAACTCCTTCTCTTTTACCCCCCCACACCCGACACATTGTGTGTTGGATTTGCAAGTATTTGACAGCAGCAGCAGATAGCTGTAGCACTTCTGGTGCACTTTTTGCTGTCATGTTATAGGTTACAGTAACAGCATTCTCGCCTAAAAAAACTGCATGGTATAAAGCTGACAGTGATGTAAAGGTTTTTTTTTCCTATGAACCCCTGTTAAATATTTGAACTAGACTTGATTTAAAATGGCAACACTCTACTTTGTTCTCAGCCTCGCTGGAATCAGTCATTAGCTTGTCAGTCCTGTCAGAATTAATCACTGTTTCCTCTAACTGAGGCCCTTCAAAGAGCTATCTATATTATTAATTGTTCATAACCTTAGCACAGAACCATGATTTGATTTGAACCACTGTTTTACTGGGAGTCTCTGCTTCAGCTTGTTCTGTAAACATAATTGATTCAGCAATATGTAAAGACATAACTTGCAAAGGAGTGCAAATAGAATAATCAAATCTGAATACATTTACTGTCATTACACAACTGTGAAGAAATGTCCTTTATAGCAGCTCTTTCATCAGAGCCTGGAGAAAAAAACAAGTAAATCTCTGCTGTTGCAGGAAGAATGAAGCCCTCCCCGTCCAAAAGATCAGAGACATCATTAGAGGCAGCTTTCAGAAAACTGGTAGAAACAAGAAATCAATAAAACAAACTGAGAGAAGAGGAAGTGAAAAACTGATTGATTAAGATGAGATTTAGGCTGCCCTGCTGGATTTAACTTATCACTCTGCTCATAAACATTCCATGTTTTTTTTCTTTCTGTCTTCTTCGATGGTTCTAACTCTCCCTCACTCTTTTCCTCCTCCTCTCACCATTCTGACCTCTTTCTCTCATCTTCGATGTTGTTGTCTCTCCTGCTGCTCCCCAAGGCCAAAACAAACACTTATTTTTTTGTGCGCTCTCATTCCTTCGCCTGTGTCAGCCGCTCTTATCGATATCTCTGTATGAAAGGAGGACTGGAACGTCAATCAAGTGTTACACTCCTGAGTGTATAAAATAGCATTTCACACATTTCAGCAAATTAGTTATGGTAGCATTTTCCATTTACCATCTCTGCCCAAGGTGATAACGTCTTTGACAGTGTCTGTGTGTTTGTTTGCCTGTAGTCTAAGCAAAAAAAAAAAAAAAAAAATCTCATAAACCACAGAGTGAGTTTTAATAAAACTCATCAACATTTGGAGTTAACCCAACCCAAGATGGAGAACACTAAAAAGGAAATAACTCAGTTTTACAAATGTTGAGCTAAAATTTGCTGTGGTAGTAGCTGTGAATCATCCCAAACACATATTCAGAGCACTATCACATCCCACAAGTTTGCAGAATTTTGCACAAAATTGTAAGGTTTGTCCAAAGCAGCTACATGCATCTTTCCTAAACCTAAGATGATATTAGTTTAAAGTTCTTGTGTGAAACAAAGTCCAAATGCATTCCTTTAAGTAACACCGGGTCTTTAATTTTAGATTTTAGTTTTAAACTCATTTGAGTTCTAAAACAAGCCTCAGCTGCTTGTGAGAGTTTAGCCAGGCATTGTTCTCTTGCTGAATAATGGGCAGACCCTGACAACAATAACAACATTTGTGAGCTGAGCCTGCATGGATTGATAATTTTAAACAGACATTTATATATCATGGTAAACACTGTTGTCAAAGTAACAGATGAGGACTGTTCGAAGATGATGCATTTACATAAATTCATTTCAGGGGGCGTGTAAAGCTCATAAATAATCTGTTACCTTCTTTTGGTCTCAACAGACACGGGCCCCATAATACATCCCCCTCCTGTTTCACAGACAGCCCGTAGATTGTTGCCTTCAGGCGAGCAATATGATCTCATAAATAGCCGTCAGAGTGCAAAGGCACAGTGTCTACTTTCTCTGTCAGCTACTAAGAAATGTATAAATTCCTGCTGTTATCAGGAATGACAGAAAGTCTACCTTTAACAATTAATGTTTCCTCTTTCAGAAGGACACTGAAACTCAGATGGTATAAAAAATGAATAAAAATGAGTTATCCTGTCCACATAGAAGAGCCGTTTTTCCAAAACAAACTATTCATTTGTTGGTTTTAAAACATTCATGCAAACACAGCACTATTGCAAAATATGTTTTCCCTCACACAGAAACACAGACAATAACCCGACTACTTGATGAGAGCAATGAAAGGGTTACACCAGCTGTGACTAACAGGGCCAAGACCGGCCTCCGTTGGACCGACTCAAGCATCCGCAGTTCCAAGAGAACAAGAGAGGAAGAGGGGAAGACAGAGATGAGTGAAGCTGAGAGGAAGGGTGTTGTGACAACATATAATTACCTATTAACATTGCCTTTAGTAGGCGCCTCGCCGAAGGCTAACTGAGAGGTGCATTAGCAAAAAGGTCATAAAGAAGTGCAGCAGGACTGAGACTGAGACAGAGGGAGGATGTGAGAGGAAGCTGAGAGATGACCATCGGCTGAGGGGCAGGAAGGTTAAAGACAAGGATCTGAATAAGGCAGTAAGAAGGGAAGGAGAGGAGGGAAAGAACGGAAATGAAAGCAAGGTAATGGGGTTACTTCAGTTAAGCAATAATTCATCTGTCAATATGTCTTTAGTAAAAGTTATTTTAAGCTGTAGGCCTTACAATGAATCAACTGCACACAAGTGTTGAAGAGATATGTCATGTTATAAACCTTTACACCACTGTCAGTTTTACATTATATGGTTGGTTACTCTACAGTTATTTCGTCACCCTGTTGGGTTATGAGAATAAATAAAAAAATAATAATTAGAGGTTTTCATTGAACCTCAATAAAAATATAGTTTTCAATAAAGTATGCTAAAGAAAGTAAATAGAAAATCTTATGTAAACTAACAGAACATTTAAGACTTTTATTCTGTTTATTTTTTTACTCTAATATTTTGTTAAATAGAAAGCTATTCACAAATTCATGAAGAGGAATTGTCATGCACAGAAAAAAAAAAAGTCCTGCACTGGGTCAGCCAGGAAGTATCATGAATTCATACGATAGTTACCAAAATAGCCACACCAGGTGGCTGATCTCCGTGCTTGACCTCAGTTGTGCAACAGTTTTATCCTGCCACGACAAAAACAAGCCCAACATAGTTAACGTTTGGCATAATTTTCTCTGCGTTTTATTTTTTTTCACCACATCTGACAGGCAGCCTGACCTGCATCACTGACCTGACAGAAATATTGTCACTGTAACGTCACAAACAGCTCTTTAGTATTACAGGTTTCACATTTCATCTTTAATACGTAATCTTTATTTAAACTGTGAGGAGCATGTTTTTCATTATTATCTGTAATTCTCTTACCTAGACTTGTTTTAAAATTAGCTTTTTAGTTAATCAGTCATATCTGATCATAGCAAGCAGTTAAAAATGGCAGGAAGGTCTGTGGGCAGCAGTATTGTTACTTGTGTCATGTGACTGGGAGTTTAGCCTGTGTTGTTCTGTTGCTGAATAATGGGCAGAAGCCAGCTGATGCTTGAACAGAATAAAATATTTACTTTTAAAAGAACAATGTTGCATTGGTAACACCACCATTTTCATCTTTCAGACCCTTTTGTACTTAATTGGTTAAATAGAAGACATTAATTTTAGCCAAACTAATATAAAACCCTTTATGCTTGGATCTGCATTTTATAGCGATCCTGTCATAAACACATGTACTAATCAGTACTGTGCCTCAGGGCAGAAATCGTTAAATTATAGGCATTGATCCCTTCTTGTAGATCGTAATGCTTGTGAAAATTATATAGTTGTATTTATGAACCACTAAGATGTGGCAGCTAGCCTATTTTTGCAGTATATTTTCCTGCCATGTCATCTGGGGGAGGTGGAGCCTGATCTGGTGGGACAGTGAGGTTTTAACTAGCTGCCTTCTGAATGATGTCAAGAAGCTCCCATAAGCGTGTGCCAATAGCTGGTAGAGGCGTCATTATAGAGATTGATATTCCAGAAGCGGGTGGGCATCCACCCAGCCTATTTTGTCTCCAGAAGGGAGAGTAGAGTCAGGGATATGTGGAGATTTTTGTGTTGTGGTCTGAACCATTCAAGTTCTGTCTATCATTAAAAAACTTGATGACCCGGTCCCTGCTGTAGTGGTTTGCAACAGGAAGGCTTTCTTCAAGGTGTTTGTGAAATTTGCAACCCTATACTTCTTCTCCAGGGGAAGGCCAGATGAGCGTGCTGCGTGCAGATGCAGGCTCCCAGCTGCAGTTTAGATCAAAACACTTGATATTGTTGGTCTGGCTAACCAGGCAGAAACATAAGGAATCAGTGCTCCACCAGCTGAAGTAATCTGAGATCCAGTTGTCCTATCTCATCTCATCATACACTACTCATGGTGAGACTAAGGGCCCACCCAGCAAGTGGGTGCAGACTAAACTTTGTTAGCTGTGTGCGGTAAACCTGCCAGCCTGAAAAAGCAAAACCTATATTTAACGGAACAAAAAAAATCAGCTTGATAAATGAGCCATTAGCTGCCATGACTTCTAAAGATGGGCACAAACTCTAATTAGTCAGCTTTAAAACTATGTTTTTGCACTTTATGTCAAACCATCTATAGCTCGACAATTTAAACGACTGAAACATAAAATCCTTCTGTGCAAAAGTATACCAACTGAATAATTAGTTTCTGTGATTTTGCAAAAAAAAAAAAAAAAAGCTTCTCAAACTAAATACCATATCTGTCAAAACAGTCTGGGAGAAGAGATTACAGCAGCATCTCTAAAGTGCAACTCCGGACAGAAATGAAAAACTTCATAAGACAAAGCAATGCTGGTCACTTTTCTTTGTCGCAGGGATATTTTGAAGCAATACATTAATGCAGGGGTTCCCTGACTTATTGGGTTTGGGGACCCCTCACAAGGGTGAAGAATTTCCAGGGACCCCCTCATGAACTGGATGCTGTTATAAAAACAATTTGCTGTCAATTGAACCCCTAAATGACATGGGGATATTATTTTTTGTTTGATTTATTATTTTTTGTTTAACTTGTGCATTGTTCCCCATATGCATGTGTCAAAAAAAAAAAAAACTAATTTATTGATATTTTTTGAGGACCCCCAAGATTCAAACTGTGGAACCCTGGGGTTCCTGGGACTTCTGCATTAGTTCATTTATACTTCATGGTAGGCACATGCATTATTACATTAACTTATGTTATGTTAAGTAACTAAAAAATGTTGCTATATGAAATATTAGTATGTTTTGTTGTCATCATACTTTTTCCTCTACAAAATGCACAAAACAGAGTCTTTAGTTTTGGAGGGAAAAGTGGCACATCGGAGGCAGTCAACTCTGTAATGTGTTTTTAAATATGAACGGATCGAGAGGAGGATAGATCTATGCTTGGAAGAGCCTGCAGTATGGTTACAGTGTGACTCCAGCAGCTCTCATGTCACAAACTACTGTCAGATAGGGCTGGATGCTCAGCCAAAACAACGTGTGCTGGCAGAACAAACACCCACACATACACACACACACATTACAAACACACAGTTCCACCAATCTATCTAGCTGGCTGGCTGACCTCCACAAAGCAGGTGGAGTACAGCAGTAATAATTTACAGGCCCTGAGCAGCTCTAACATCCAATAAAATATGGATTTCCTCTGGGCCAGAATTGGGCTAGCCCTTCAATAACTGAGCCTTTTATTCACACGCCACTGCAGTTATAACCCATCTCCCAAACCCTCTTCCGCTATTTACTATTTACACCAGTTGTTCTGTGGGTGCCGAGTCACCGGCATGCAATAAACACAGTGAACTCTCCACTTCCACTCTTTTAGGAGAGCACCAAATGCATGAGCCTTAAACAAAAACAGACACCCATTCATCTGGTCCACAATGACTGAGCGAGGAGGATGAGCAGGAGGTGGCAGAGAAACCACGCAGCAGTTCACGAACCCTGATTCATGCATTCATTGAATTCTGTGGTCCACCACAAGTCAAAAGATGGCCTTCCTATTGTAAGAGACAAAGAGGAAGAAAAAAAAACACCCTCCACCTTCGTGAGCACCAGAGCGACTACAGACGAGATAAAAGAGAGCGCGATGTGAATGCAAAAAAGTTGTTCTTCTGTTGTGTTTCTCTCAAGGTGATTTTTATGTGGAGTGCACAAATTAAAGCTGAATCTCTTTTTCATCTATTCAGATAGCAAATTCTGAGAAAAGGTTGAAATATACTGGCATAAAAAATATAATAATAATAAATAAAACAACTTGACAAATCAACTGCATTATATCTATAAAAAAGAAAACCCCTTAGAGGTCAAAGAGGACGCCATGGACAACTGAGTCCAAAAATACATTTTTGATCAATCCTCTCCAATGTCCTCTTAAAACGGCTGAATGTGAAGGATGGGGTTACAAAACCTTTTTACTCAAATTGATTTTGGCCCACAGAGTAGCGTGAATACATGAGTATAACTAAAATAACATGCAGGGAAATGCCAAGATGCAAACACTGTGCATGGATTTTTTACATGATATTTTATTGTGCCTGGCAGCCTACTGAAGGAACCTGTCAACTCTATAATCAGCTGTAACCGTTACAATTAGGCAGACAACAAGTTCCTGAAACTTGATTATGACTTATATACACTGCTGCCAATTCAAAGCAGAGAAAGGCTCCCATGAGCTCCAGCGGCCGCGCTGAATGCAGAGTCTGCAGATAATAAATGCGTATCGAGATGTCTGCAAGGGTAGATTCTCAGTTATTCAGGAAATATGAATCCTATGTAAAATTTAAAGGCTGGACTCCTTTTTCAATTTTTGAAAACTTTTTGCTTCTAATCTGAGGGTTATTTTCTTCATTTGACAAAAAATTATATAAAAAAATGTTTAGGTATGGGACATTCAGACTCATACTGCACGCTGCATAGGCCAGTCAGGCTTTCTTCACAAATGTTTAATAATGAGTTATTGCTAAAAACACAATGGGCCTCATGCAAGAACCATTGGTACTCACAGATTTGTTCTTAAATTGTGCGTACGAGTGATTTAGGAGAATTTGTGGCATTCACCAATGTTTTCGTATTCTAAGATTTTTTTCAGATACGAACAAAATTCACGAGTGGTCCAGACCTGTCGTAGATTTTACGAGCAGTCAGTCTGCTGTTATCCAGACGGATTTTCTTCATTAATAACTTTATATTTCGTTAGTTTGAAGATATTTTGAGTTGAAAATAAATTACACCCTAAAATTATCTTGACAATAGGCTATTCTGCTTGAATTAAAGTTATAATTTTAAATATAATAATTTAGACTAACAATATAAATTGTTCGTTCATCCGTTTTCCGCCGCTTATCCAGGATCGGGTCTTGGGGGCAGCAGCAAAGAGACCCTGATCTCCCCAGCGACACCTTCCAGCTCGTCCTGGGGGACTCCGAGACGTTCCCAGGCCAGAGGGGATACATAATCCCTCCAGCGAGTCCTGTATTTTCTCCAAAGTGCCAGACTTATTTTGAAAACATTTTAAAATGCTAATTTCAGAACCGCAACTGAGACCACTTGAGACCGCGCTTGGGGGGAGGGGGTACGGTGCGCGACGGTGTGGCTTCTGAATAAATGAAGATGATTTAACACAGTTGTTTATACTTTTAGCAGCTCTTTTTATTCCACAGCTGACCTGCTAAAAATGACAGATTTTCTTTTCTGGATCTCTGACAGACGGACTTCAATCTCTGAACTCGTAAATTTCTTTTTAATTTTCGCTGTCATTTTTCATGAATGGACACTTCCTGATATCTGAGGCAGGAAACATAGCCTTATATGGTGTTTTTGGGGTGGTAATTATGCTAATCTCCTCTCGCGTGCACGAGCAGCTGATACGAACAGGTGGAATTTACGCAGCTCATTTACACACTTTTCCTGAAGATAGAAGAGTTTGTTGAATCTGACGTGACATGTTCGTACGAACCCTTTGTACGAACAAAAGTAAGAGAAATTTAGGATAAGAATACGAACATGTTCTTGCATGAGGCCCAATGAGTTGAGAAAGTAAAAAAAAAACTCAGTTATTTTGGATTAAAATATGGCTGCACAACATTTTTACAATTTATTGCAAACGTAAGATACTGCAGTAAATCACAGACAGATACAGTGCTGTGAAGAAGTATTTATCCTCTGTCTTTGCTTATTGTTTCAGTTCATCAGACATCTTTCATATGAGCAAAAGCAAAATGCAGTTTTCATTTGCAAATTTTATCTATTAAGGGGAAAAGGCTCTCCAAACCAACCTAGTTCTACATGAAAAATGCACTGACTTCATTGTTAAATAATAAATTCACTTTTTAAAATGTATTTGTGAAGCTGAGTTCAGCTTTACTACTCACTACACTTAAGCCTGATTAGTGCCAGACCTGCAAAATCATGAAAACATTTAAAGAGAGCCACCATTATTTATTTATTTATTTATTATAGGGTTTATTGTCCTTGCATTGTTAAATAATAATATAGTATTGACATTTTTTCCTAATGTTGTATGTAGGAGAACTCGCTCAGACAAGTTAAAACGATACAGATACCAAAGCCAAAAATAACCCTTATTGGCTTTAGCTCAATAATTAAGATTTCTGGACAATAAATATATAATAGAGGCTTTTTCCACCATGTATGTCTTCTTAGCGATGGAACCGTGGGGAGACAGGCCCGGGAAGAGCGACTAAGTACGCTGGTCATTAAAAATGGATGCAAGGAACACCGACATTGACAGCACCCCATCCACCAACCACCAAGAGTGTTGTGACGGGAGTTGCCATGGTTACACAGCTCCCAAATGGTCCTTGGTTGTCAGGGTGAATCAAGTCATACATCCGAGTGCCTTTGCTGTTCTTCCAAGACTCGCTGCCGCTGGGGGCCACCAAAACTCAGTGATGTCACTGAGGAAGGATGATCAGACCTGCAGCGTCTCTGTGGTTTAAAGATGTGTGAGAGAAGATGACAGAAAAGAGACAGAAACACTGACATGGCTTCAACAAGAAGTCCTGATAGGTGCAATCAGTGCTCCATCTGCCTCTGTCTGCTTCCAGCACTTGCATAACAACGAGGCTTTGTAAATAATAAAAAATAGAGTTGCTTGAGCAAGATGTAGTATTAAACAGATGCAGATGTCATCGCTTCATAACTTGAGAAATATTTCTAGTATTTATTTATCTGTGATGCATGATAAAGTAAATGTATGCAGATTGTTTGAAGGTCCTGGCAGAAAGTTTGTGAGAGATATAGATACAGTGTTGTATAAAGTACCTCAAAGTGATACTTGAGTAAAAGTACAAGTATCTTACCAAAGAAATTACTTTGGTAAAAGTTAAAGTCTTTTTTATGAATCTTACTTGAGTAAAAGTCTTAAAGTATCTAATATTTTTGTACTTACGGTAAGTATTAAAAGTAAAAGTATTGATTGAAAATGAGCAATTAGATTTTATGTTAGGACATTTATTAGGAGGTGACCTCCCCAAAAAATGCAGAAATGACTGTTGTATTAAAATAATTAATTTATGTTAAATTTAGGATGCACTAGTCTAGCTGTTTCAGTTTATATACATATATCAAGGCTGCACAACCCTTTTTCCCAAAATGAAAATCTGTCTGAGGGCTGCGAGACAAATACAATTACAGTATATAATTCATGAAATACAAATACTTCCTCTACTTTTAAATACATTATCAGTATTTTATATATTTATACTTCTCATTCAACCACAATTAAATTCACTCTATCTAGGAGGCACAATTTATATGGATAGTATTTATTTTTTTACAATTACAAGCTGGAATGAAAACAAACAAAAATGAAATAAAAGTAACGATTTTCTACTTCTTGCCTTTTTTCTAATGTAAGGAGTAGAAAGTACAGATAAATGTGTGAAAATGTAAGAAGTAAAAGTAAAAAGTAGGCTGAAAAATAATTGCTCAAGTAAATACAGATACCCAAAAATCCTACTTAAGTACAGTAAACAAGTATTTGTACTTAGTTACTTTACAACTCTGTATAGATATAGATAGAGATGTAAGTCGAAGAGCGCAGGGAAAGGTTTATGAGTTCCTTAATAAAAAGCCACCAAGCCCTGCCCTATATGTTGCGTATAATGGACAGCTTGGTAAATTGCTCCAAGGTATTATCTACTGAGGTTTGACAGAGGCTGGCTCAATGTTTACCTCTTTTACCAGTCTTAATGATGAATTGGTTTATGGTCGAAGTGGCTGGCACTTGAGCAATAATTCCACTGATCATTGCCGGTGGTTGACATGCATCAAACTGTTGAATCCATAACTGTGACCCTGGCAGTACTACAGCGGTTGTACCCATTACCGCACAACGTATCAAGCACAAAGAAATAAAAGGCTGTGCTGGGCAATAAAAACACAGAAATAGAGTGTTCCTAAGGGTTGTGAAGGGAAGTACATAAATGTAATTGCACTTCATCCTCTTGCCTTGGGATGAGAAATAAGGCAAGAGATAAAAAGTGACAGCCTTTTCACTGTCTGAGATGGTATCAAAAAGTTTACAGAGCTTTGAAGAATAGGACATTTCAGTTCAGATCTTTATAAGTAGTTGCAGGGAAAAGCTTTGAAAGCATGCATAATAACAAAATATAAAAAACAAAAGTAGATTGATGAGAATTTATCAGTGACCAATGCCCATCTTTACCAGGGCAGCTGATGGGACGATATATAAAACAAATTGGTTTAAGGGGTTTCTTGGTCTATAAATGGAACACATATAATGTACCTGATGTTCTTTGGGGAGAAACAGTAACAAATAAACATAAAACAAAACAATGATTTTTTAATAATTTTGTGATTTAGCCCCGGGTAACTGTCACTCAGAAGATGTTCTTACCTATACTATGCGTTATTGAAGGTTTATATGTAACAACTTCATAATTATAAAAAAGGAGTGGGAGTATCATGGTATTATGTATTTTTCAGGCACATGGTCTAATTCTATACCACAATCAAGTAACTACTGTATGTTACCTTTGGTTGTTATGAAAATGCTATATATCAAAAATAAATTTGACTTTGGATGATAGCCTATCCAAATGCCTTGAAATGGACTTTTTAAGAACTTCCTACTGTTTCTGGCACTCCCATCTGCACATCTTCACAACAATGCTTCGAGGGAAGGGCGCTCTGTGGGGCAAGAGCTCGGCTGCAGACTGAGCTCCAGGAATGAGCTTTGTACAAATTGGCAGTGCTTTGTACCACCAAGTGTTTAGGAAGGTCCACAAATCATAGCATGATATACAGCTCAAAAAAGCACATTTTGCATAATACCCCCTTTTTAAAAATTTGCACATTATTCTGGTAATTTCCATTTAGGTTGTCTAGTGTTGAACTGAAAATGCACCCCTGCTGGGAAATGAATCTTGGGAAGTGCATTGACAAAAGGGTATAGCGTTAAGGTCGAGTTTTTTTTAATGTTTCCACACATTCCTGTTTTATAATAATTTATAATGCTCTGGTCTGCCTAATGCAGAATATTTAAAATTTTGCAAAACAGTGGGCCTCATGCAAGAACATGTTCGAATTCTTATCCTAAATTTCTCTTACTTTTGTTCGTACAAAGGGTTCGTACGAACATGTCACGTCAGATTCAACAAACTCTTCTATCTTCAGGAAAAGTGYGTAAATGAGCTGCGTAAATTMCACCTGTTTGTATCCAGCTGCTCGTGCACGCGAGAGGAGATTAGCATACTTACCACCCTAAAAAACACCATATAAAGCTATGATTCCTGCCTCAGATACAAGGAATGTCCATTCATGAAAATGGCAGCGATAATTAAAAAGAAAAACTTTACGAGTTCAGAGATTGAAGTCCGTCTGTCAGAGATCCAGAAAAGAAAATCTGTCATTTTCAGCAGGTCAGCTGTGGAATAAAAAGAGCTGCTAAAAGTATAAATAACTGTGTTAAATCATTTTCATTTATTCAGAAGCGGCAGCGCAGCGCTGCGCACCGTGAACACCCCCCCCGCGCGCAGCGGTGGTCTCAGATGCGGGTTTGAAATAAGCATTTTAAAATGTTTTCAAAATATGTCTGGCACTTTGAAGTAAACCCAGGACTCGCTGGAGGGATTATATACCCCCTCTGGTCTGGGAACGTCTCGGAGTCCCCCAGGACGAGCTGGAAAGTGTCTCTGGGGAGAGCGCGGGGTCTTTCTCCTGCTGCCCCCCTGCCGCACCTGATAGCGGATAAGCCGGCCGGACAATTTATATTGTTAGTCTAAATTATTACATTTAAAATTATAACTCTAATTCAAACAGAATAACTTATTGTCAACATAATTATGGAGTGTGATTTATTTTCAACTCAAAATATCTTCAAACTAACGAAATATAAAGTTATTAGTGAAGAAAACCCGTCTGGATAACAGCAGACTGACTGCTCGTAAAATATGAGACAGGTCTGGACCACTCGTAAATTTTGTTCGTATCTGAAAAAATTCTTAGAATACGAAAACATTGGTGGATGCCACAAATTCTCCTAAATCACTCGTACGCACAACTTAAGAAGAAATCTGTGCGTACGAACGGTTCTTGCATGAGGCCCAGTATCTCAATTATTTAGGAGTGTAATCTAATTAAAATTTGAATGTACTGTATCTGAGTGTCCATGAAGAGCTATTTTATGAAAGACTGATAGGCAGCTGAATCAAGAAATAAATCTTTATTTATAGCTTTAATGTTAATACAGTCCATATTATGAAATAGTAATTGTGAAACTGTTAACTGTCTAATACCACTTGAAGGGGTTTTGTACAAGTACCTTCAGATTTCAAACTATTAAGAAAGGCAAAGGAGTAAATGCACTCAGGTACACTACAGTTTGACTGCCACTATGAGTACTGCAAGATAAGAAAAATGAACCCATTCAAGAGCCAGAGTGAAAGTCACTGACAAATGTGTGTGTGTGAGTGTGTGTCTCTGTGTGTTTAATTTGTCTGCATCTAGCATGACACCGAAACAGCTTCTTGGACACCAATAATGTTTTCTGTCAAACAACATGCAAACAAAATGCAAACCAATACATTTTTCCGTGTAATCATTGCAAATAGACAAAACTATTTCAACAATGGTGATGCAAAGTGGTACCTTACATCGTCACGTTTATGAACTGAACCACGGAGTGACACTAACACATGGTTGAAAAGCACTAAGCCTGACAAGGTGTGTCCTTGTTTTTTGTGTCACTGATGCTCCTAATGATGACGTCACTCTATTGAGGGGATTGGGAAATCAAGGATCAGCGAGAGAAACCAGTACAGTGAACCAAATGTCACCAACACTGAAAACACTTTACAAACGAATGATGAAGGAATGAAAAAAAAAATCACAGCTTTGTATTCAGACAATCAAAGGTGTGGTTTAGATTTGACTTTGGCTTTATGGAACAATACTGTTGCACAGATTTCAGTTGCTGCTGTCAAAACTGTATTCTTGATCTTTGCACATTTTGTACATTAAGTGAAAATCCATGCTAATCAAAATGCGAATGCCAAAAAAATCATGATCTCAATGAATAAAAACCAGTTTCATTTTTTGAACAAAACAGTTTAGCTTCCATTATAAACCCTATCTTCCAAGAACCAAAAACTCACTTCCAAGAATTTTGAGTCAATCTCAAAGAGAGCTCACTTCAAAACAGTCCTACTGTGGCAGAAGTTGTTGAAATAGTTTCTTTTAAGTACTATGTGTATAAAACACATTTGCTGTCAGAGTTTACAAAGGTGTTTCCTGCAAAGGCTTTTCTTCTCAAAAAAAGAAAAGCTTTTTGCTGTTTCTTTTCACTCATCACTTTTGAAGTGCGTCTTTTGAACAATCATCTCCTTGTCTTTTTAACCTCTTTGACAAGAACCTACAATAAAAATTGGCTTCTTTTATCAGATGACACACAACTACGCTGGGTAAGTACTGATATCTACAAAAAAACAAGACTCGTGTAATCATAAAGTGGAATAATGATCTAATCTGTAACTTCCTCAAAGCCTGATAGGCCAATACATCAGCACATGAAGTCATTTGTCACAGAGCGGTGGCAGGTTATGGTGGTGCGTTGATGGATAGGAGCTGAGGATGGAGAGGATGGGTGAGCTGCCCTTGTCGGAGTTATGAAAAGAAGCAAAATGGGTGTGTGAAGGGAGGAGAAAAAAGGGGCTGAGTGCGACAAGACCTAAATGTGTTCTGAACAGACTCATTTGTCACGCTTTGTCATCAAGAGAGATCAGGTCCACAAAGAGCCTGTGTGTGCAGACAGTAGTAACTGCGGGCACGAGGGAGTCAGATTGTTCCCGGCTCTGCGTCCGACAGTGTGTAATAAGCGTGCATGTGCACTTAATTACCACAATGACTGCCCACTTGGGAATATTTTTTTTGCCTGTAAGATAAAAGATGCCGCTCATAATGCAAATCCGAGCTTGTGCACGCTCAAGCGCTCATTCAGGAAAATGTATGTGCTGTGGAATTCAAAGCATTTGACCCCAACTCTGTCTTTCTGAATTATTTATAGTCTGATGTCAGTCTTCCTTTATTTGTTTTTAGAAGCCTGTTTTAGTAGAAAATAAAAATAAGAAAAAGTGAAATAAGATAAATGTCCATCCACCCAACTAACCAACATCCTTTGCCACTTATCCAAGACCAGGTCATAAGAGCAACAACTAAAGCAGAGAATTTGAAACTTCCCCTCTCCAGGTACTTTATTTCAAACCATGAGATACAGTATAATTTCTCCAGTGAATTCTGAGTCTGACCTGAGGTCTTTGCTCAGTGGAACAAAAAAACACCTCCTTGGAAAGCTCCTTTACCACATGTCCAAACTACTTTGGCTCCATTTGATCTGGAGAAACAACCACTCCAACTTTGTAAATTGCCATCTTTTTGTAGTAGGGGGCATTGAGTGTCCCACAGGTCCCTGAAGCTATCTTGCCAAGGGCAGGTTCCTAATGACAGGGTCTTGAGATGCCAGACAAACCATGATTCAACAACCATTTGAAATGTCAATAAATGAGTCCTGTGCTGAGGAATGACTGTAAACATCTTTCTTCATACATTTTTATGCAAGTTCCTGCAGCCCAGCCCCTCTACCAGCCATATGCGCATAACTACCTGTCCTAAACAACCTTTACCATAACTACTAGACATAAAAAAAGCACAATACACACAAACTAATAATAGTGCCTCCCCCTGGAGCCATGCTTGGGGGAATGACTTGATGGGTGACTGGGGGCTGGGCCTTTATTTATCAAGTCCAGCTGGACACCACTTGTTAGAGTTGCATAGGCCCACTCTCCCATAGATCCATCACCACCTGCAAAGGATGCCAAAAGGGACTGGTGCATCTTGAGTTGGGCAACAGAGGCAGAAACCCTGGGGAACCCTCTGATACCCGGCAAGATGATGTTTAACAATGTAAAAACATTGAAAAAAAAATCTCATAAGCAGCACTTGTCAGAAAAAAATCATTGTGTTTCTGTCTATGGGTAAGTATGAAAACATCATAAAAAGCATTATGGATAACTTACTGTGCTGGAAATTCCAGTGTTCCCAAAGGGGTGAGTTCGGAGAATAAAGCAAGTTGCAGAATGGGATTTAAGAGAGCAGTTTTCATATACAACACCACTCTACACTATAATACATGCACTTTACAACCCCCTTTTCCTTTATATCAAGCACATCTGACACACACACACACACACACACACACACACACACAC
>NW_013952429.1:956035-969660 GCF_001266775.1 Austrofundulus limnaeus | reverse complement strand
CACACACACACACACACACACACACACACACACACACACACATCAGATGTAATATCATCGTCCCCGCTTGAGTCATGAACCTGTGTGCTCCTTTAGCTCTTCATCACAGCAGTGGCAAAGCTGTTACAAACCAACAGCGATCAAATAGAAGCAATGCCAAAAGACAGCATGAAAGTTACATTTATAGAAAAAAAAACTAAAGCATTATTTATTAAAATAACCGAAGTCAGGATATGTGTAATAACTGTGATCACTATTCAGATGACTCTTAACAGGGTCAACCATTAGACAGAACTGGAGCGCCTGCTGCAGACGGAAAGAAATCAGCATAAATGTTATAACTTTTACGTGATTATTTACAAAGGTCTTTCATGACGTGTGCACTTGTTTATAAACTGACAAAATAGGTAAGTAGAGAATAATTACAAGACAAGCCAAATAAGATAAATGAATTAAAGGGAAGTCCATGCTTCTGGGTAAACAGGTTCTGGCTTCGTCACTCTGAAGGTTAAACTCATGACTTGTGAGAGGACTACAGAGTAGCGGCCCATTAAAGCCATGACATTTCAATAATTGCCTCTCATCTCAGCATCACAGATAATCACAGTGCCACCCACTTAAACTTCTGAAACACACACACACACACACACACACAGCCTTCAATATCGAAACTTAATGATTTATGTCACGAGCAAACACTTGACTGACCCATGCATACACGTGTTATTATTGTTCTGTGCACACGCCGCACAAATCTGTTCTGCACTGAAAGCAAAGTAAAGAAGCTTTCACAAACACTGCAATGAATATTTCAAATGCAAGTTTAAAAAAACATGAACTTTAATCAGTACTTGTGCAGAAGTTGGCTCGGCTTTTCAGCTGAGTTTGTCTCTGCCTTGTCATGCAATCCCACACTGACTGGATGCTAAGATCAGAGCTCTGTGACAGACAGGTCCTCCCTCCTACAGAGGATATCTGTTTTTATGACTCCTCCTGTATGTCTGAGTCATTATTATGACAAACTATCAGATGTCCCTTTAATGACTCTGCCAGACAAACACAAACCTAAACATCCATTGGGAGACTATGTTTGTGGGAGCTCTGATTGCTGAAAGCCCCTAGATCGCTTCAAATCAGCACATTTTTGACAGCAACGTTGACACAGATGGGTTTTGTACACAAACACACACCACATCATTATCCCTTCCTTCCTTTAGGCACAGACTTGGCACATGTCAGTTCTCCAGTCATTTGTTTTCCATCCAGATATTACAGGCCGCAGTGGGCTGCGAACCATTAGAGACTTGGCTGGCATTAGTGATGGCAACATCCCCTGGCTGCACCTGGACCAATTACAGCCATAATTTCATAGAGAGAGACTCTAATGCAGCGAACAAGGAGTTCTCGAACAGTTGCTGGAATGTCATGCAAGAAAACAAGCTGCTTGATGACTGCCGCTGCTCTTCCTCTTTTAAATGACTGTTTAATTCCTGTTAATGTGGTATTTTGAGCTCTGACAATTTCAACTTTCCCTAAAGCTGAGCCATTTGAAAAAGGCAATCAAGGGCTTTTAAAGTTTGAATTGACCAATTTACCTGCACCAGTGCGAGAATGGGTTTTTCATTTGTGTACCAAACCGTTTTTATTGTGTTTGATTTTCGCAAACAAACTTCAGCTGGGTTGAATTACATGTTATCAGCTCATTATGCTTAGCAGCACAACAGGAAGACGGAAAGGGACGTGCCATCATGCACAGACTGATCTGCTGTCTGAGGAACATGTATGTGCATGAGTCTTAATGAATAAAACAACAAAAAATACAAATAAAAAGAAGAGGTGACAGAAAATTAGAAGAACTAGTGAGAACGCAGCCGAGCAGACTTAAAGAAGCTTTTTATTGAGCACAGAGAGTCGAGGAGAGAATGATGAACACCCAGCCCGCTCTTTTCACATCCAAGGAAATTGCATTTGGGAATATTGAGCTAGCTGTTATGATGAAGCACACAGCCCCCCTCCTCCACACACGCACACGCAAAGCCTCACATTCTTATGGCAGCATGTTTTGGCAAAAGAGAAAAGATCATATTTGCAAAGCTACACACACACGTGCGCATGCACACACAAGCATACAGGATCTCATTAAGCCTGTGTGTAAGGGTTGTATGAGGACTCCCCACTTCTGAAAGAGAGGAAATAAGAATCAGTGCAAACAGGGAGAGCATCAGAAGAGGAAAAAAAACTCAGAAAACAGGAAATGATAGACAGAACGAAACATAAAATCAAATGTAAAATGTAAATGTAATGTAAAAGTAATTGACTGTAAAAACCATAAAAAGTATTCAGTGTCTTTCATTTTATTTTATTTTGTTATAATCTCACAAGCGTTCTCATAGCTCAGCTCAGAATTTGAAATATGAACGACTCTCACTAACTACCACAAGAAATTTTATGTCTATATTTGTCTGCCATGTTTGTGTCTGGAAAAGGTTGGTAGTTTGTGGTGGCCATTTTTAACTGGGTCAAAAAAAGTTAATTGGTTTTAGATTCAATGAACACTTTCTGCAAGTTTAAATAAAATGTAGTGTTTCATGAAGTGTGTTGGCAAGAAACAAAAATATGAGCAAAACCATTATCATCCGGTCTTTACCTTTCAGCAGCAAGTGATCAAAAAAGGGTATAAAAAATGTTAAGACCGATACCGCAGAGATTTCGACAACATTGATAGATATTCATGTTATTCACGAACACACACAAACTCAGAAAAACACACAAATCATAACTGAACAGCTTATTTGTGTTTCCTTAAAGCAAAAAATGAATATAAAATTATACCGTGTGCTGTCAGGTACTTGCCGCACACAATCAACCAGTAAACACACACACACACACACACACACACACACACACACACACACANCACACACACACACACACACACACACACACACACACACACACACACACACACACACAATGAACACACACGGCCTCGTGCACATGGGTCACGGAGAAGTGGTTGTCACTGTGATTGGTTCCTGCTGCTGAGGGCAAACCCACAATAGCCAATTATCTGTCATTATACTCCACAGCAGCCTTTTGTGGTCTGGAAGCCACTGCATGTATCTGTGTGTGTGTGTTTGTGTGTGTGCATGTGTGTGTCGTCGATGGAGAGATTGGCAAATTGCTGGTTATGTATTTCAGCATGCTAAAAAGACGAGAGGGGAGATGTGGAGGAGGGTGAGGAGGAGGAGGCCAAGCCGAAAAATGCAGAGTGAATATAAAAAGAGGCAAAAAAGGGGGGACCGATTATTATTTTTGACTGTCATGAAGGAGTTGAGACCATGGAGAGCTGCAGACCTCCACTGAGCTGCATGCTGATGACAGATGTTTGGTGACCAGGACACGCCTGATGCAGGAGGGCCAGCGTTTAGCAGGCCGCAGATCGAGGCACTCAGTCAGCAGTCGACTGATGCTCCATCATGTGGGAACAACATGTGACTGAGCTGAGTCACAGATTTTAGGCCTTACCTTGTAAATCATCTGAAGGAACCCACAGAGTATAGGGACAAATTTACTTCAGCTGCCCACACACGCGCAGACACACACACTAATCAGACAGCATATTGAAATAAACATTTCTGTGAATCTGTGCATGTGGGTGTCGGGATCACGC
The DNA here is from genome assembly GCF_001266775.1 of Austrofundulus limnaeus. NCBI lineage: Eukaryota > Metazoa > Chordata > Actinopteri > Cyprinodontiformes > Rivulidae > Austrofundulus > Austrofundulus limnaeus. The sequence goes on along the minus strand of NW_013952429.1, from coordinate 965,987 downwards.
CAACGTTAAACGAGACCCTCAGGTTTAAAAGCGTGTCACTGAGTGAGTCCTTCAAATAAATAAAAATCTACTTCTACACTTTTATATCCTCCCACTGTTTGACCTCGACACTTGCATTCACTTTACCTCAGGGGTGGAAAATCAACATGGTTTTTGCTGGGGCGTTTTGATTGGCTAATAACGGGAAAATATAAGTTACATACAGTATTTCACTGGGAAAAAAAAGCTAATATAGAAGTTTTCTGTCCTTTTGACTATTGTCTTACTTCAATGGTATGGCTTTCATCTTTTTAAATGTATTCGTTGAACTGTATTTTTTCTGATCATTACATTTTTAATGACTGTTTTTATTGTATTGTTGATGCTGTTGCTGTTTTTTTATGGGTTTGTTTATTGTGTATAGTTTTGTTCAGCACCTTGAGCTGCTTTTAGTATGACGGGTGCTTTATAAATGAATAAAACTAACTAAACTAACTAAAATGGTATGTCTTTGTATTGAGAATTGAAGTGATTTGACACAATTTTTTTTTCTAAAATGATTTTTATTTTGACTAAAGTGTGTCACAAATGTTTCAGATAAATATCAGGGAAATGTGTTACTGTGTGAAAGAACTGTATGTTACTTTGTCCCCTTTTTAAAGCTTTTTCTTCATCCTTTTTATTTTTAGCCCACTGGATTTCGAACCTTTGGGACAGTTCTATAAATCAACGTGTTGCGCTTAAAAAAATACACCTTGTTGAATTCATTCTCAAAGATTTACTCCCATTGTTCACTAATAAATTAGAGTTAGCAACCTTGCTTGCTACATTTTCCATCCAGGCAATAAGGAAGCTAACCTGACCACAGTGATGGCTGTGAGCTTTGGTAACTGATGAACTGAATTGAGGACAGTGATTGTAGTGATCCGAGTTTTGAACCATTGATGGTATCGGGAGCTGTTTACCAAACTGAAAGGCAGTCGTACTCTTGTTGCTCTCTTTAATAATACGTGTATCTCAGGCTCTCAAATTGAAACTGCATTGTACAAAAACAAAATCAGAAGAGAAAAAAAATTACATGACCCTTACATGAAATCTCCATGACCTTCAGCTCATGCTGCTCCTGCTCCAGTTCAGTAATTGATTGCTAAAGCTTCTTTGCTGCTCTATTGAACCGTCTTCCTATTTATACTTGAACGGTACTCAATCATGACATGAAAGTCATTACACCGTCCATCTCAAAATAAATCCATCCTACCGTACTCATAATACACATCTAGTGTGTGTGTGAGAGTGTGTGTGTTTATAAATCATGACACTGATCTGTCTCTGCCTGTTTTACAGCTAGGCTTCCATAATCCACATCCTAATCCACTGTCGTGTGTGTGTGTGTGTGTGTGTGTGTGTGTGTGTGTGTGTGTGTGTGTGTGTGTGTGNGTGTGTGTGTGTGTGTGTGTGTGTGTGTGTGTGTGTGTGTGTGTGTGTGGGTGCACCTTTGTGTGTGTTGCCTTTTTTATATATTTGTGCATGTGAGGCATGGTATTTAAAATCACAGCTTTCATGGGGCCTCTGTTTGCCGTGCCCTCCACACGACGTGCAGCACTGTCGATGAAAGCTGTGGCACTCCATCCATCCACTCCTCTCCATCGAACCACTCAGCACGATGGCCTGGACCCAATGATTCTGCAGCCAATATCTCCATTATTATTTCCATCAACAGAAAACACACAGTGACAACTGAAAAGCTGCGGGTAGTATTGCTTCTAAATGATCTGTTGAAATGGGTGCAGCGACGTAGTAAGAAAGAGGCCAACAGTAGCTCCCTTTTTTTTCTTATTAGAGTGTGACCAGGCTCTCAGTTTATCACCTTGACGCTGTTTTTTTAGACTCGGTCGTCACATAATCTTACAAGTGTTTATCTCACAGCTGGGCTCTGGCTTTGGTAGAGGATCTAAATGGGAGAGTATGTGACCATCGCTGTGTAAGTCTGTCTATTTCTGAAGGTATTCCTGGCTCTGCCGCAGCCTGTTTCTGACATGTGGTTTTGCTAGCCAGGCATTCAATCCGGCGTCAAATAATTCTGCATTAGTCAGGGGTATTTATCAGTTCCGGCAGTGCTGTAAACATAACACCTGAGAGGACATGAGCATTTTCACAGGAGCGAGCTGCACTCTGGGTGGAATCCAAGCATCTCATAGACAAGCTCTGAAACGGACAGGACAAAACTTGTGGTTAAAAGGAGACACTTTAAATGATTTCCCCAACCTACATTACAGTACGTGTTTCAACTACCATTAATTTCTTTACATTTTACTTCCAACAAGGCAAACGTTTTGTACCTTTTGAAATTGTTTACAATCCTTGCACATGACCAAGATGAAATATTGTACAATGTGGGTTTAAATGAGTCATTATGCTTTTAAATCCTTCTTTTTCATATTTAAAATATTCAGTTGGGGTTTAGATAATGTGAAACTGCAATGCTTTAGCCTGAATTCCTACTTATTTTAACTCAACAAGCCCTTCTTTCTTCCCTTACCTGAGTTGTGTTTCAAAGCAACTCATTTTGAGGCTGTCTCTTTAAATCAAATTGATGCCCTTCACACTCCGGCCCTCTCCAGTGTCTATTAGTCCATTGTACCTTGATAAAGTGGTTTATGACTATATAGCAGCACAAATTTGTTTTTATTTATTTACATGTTGGAGTCAGAGTCTGACCCAGAGTGAGAGGAAATTGAAGTCAACAAGCCTGTAGTTGGCAAGTTCAGACCTTATTTAGAAACTCCGTCGCAAATTCTTTGACATAATTGTTTAGAAAATGTTTGTGTTAGAGAAAACTGAATGGGTTGAAAATATGACCCAAACAGAATATAAGATATCTACGCAGCACCAGGAGAGACTAAATTCAGCATCTCTGCACTCCTAAAGACTCTAAGTACACAACAAAATACATTTAATGGTTAAAAAAGTGAAATTTGCATGAAATGTTCTCTTTAAAAAATGTGAAAAGAAGTGCCAGTTTTAACAATTATCTGCATGCACAGAATCTAAAAGTCATGCCTTTCATACCCATTACAGGGCCTAACAGACAAATCATCCTGAAGTTAATCACTGGCTATTTGTCAAGTTTTCAACTAATCAGGGGCAGAGCCTGATGGGTGTCCAGAGTGTCCTCGGACCTGACTGTCCACCCCCCAGTTGCTAAGCAGTCTGTTACATTCAAACACAACACTGGTTCATTCCTTGAGATCACAAGGTATTTTATGCCTGAATAATTCATAGGTCAGAGTGAAGTCCATTCATCCACCCATTTTCTGTACCTGCTATGTCCCTTCTGGGTCGCAGGGGAGCTGGTGCCTTTTCAGAGTAAAGTGGCAAATAAAAAGTGCTAAAAATGACCAGGGACTGGACTGAGAATGATTGAAAAACCAGCCAAAGTTAAAAAGCACATTTTAAAAAGCCTTCAGAAAATTTAAAGAACTACTTGTTAGAAACATTGTGATAAAGTGTGATTCAGTATTAAGAGATGAATGAATTGTATAGTGTCAAATCACCTTTTCTTTTTGCTCATATATCTTTAATTAATTGAACCTGCCCAGGTATTGAGATACATGCATCAGCCAGGGCCAAGTACTCTCACATGAGCTGTTAGGTCCCTGTACAACCAGTGTCAGAGCCTGGTCTGTATTGCCGGCAGTACGTCAGGCTCATTTCCAGTTGAGAGCTTGCCCTTTGTCACCGATTCTGTTCATGACTTTTATGAAAAGAATTTCTAGGCACAGCCAAGGTGTTGAGGGGATCCATTTTGGTGGCCTTAGGTATCGTGTCTCTGATTTTTGCAGATGATGTGGTCCTATTGGCTTCATCAGATTGTGATCTCCGGCTGTTAGTGGAACATTTCACAACAGAGTGTGAAGAGGCCGGGATGAGGATCTGTGCTCCCAAATCTGAGACCATGGTACTTTGCCGGAAAAGGGTAGAGTGCCTGCTCTGGGTCAGGGAAGAGGTCCTGCCCCATCTGGAAGAGTCTATGTATTTCGGGGTCTTGTTCATGAATGAGGGAGATCGACAGGTGGATTGGTGCTGTATCTGCAGTGATGCCTGTGCTGGACCGATCTGTCATGGTGAAGTGAGAGCTTTACTGTTTGATCTACATCCATACCCTCATCTATGGTCATGAGCTTTGGGTAGTGACTGAAAGAACAAGACCGAGGATGCGAGAGGGCGAAATGAGTTTCCTCCGCAGGGTGTCTGGCCTCTCCCTCAAAGATAGGACGAGAAGCTCGACAGTCCTGGAGGGACTCAGAGTAGAACTGCTGCTCCTCCATGTCGGGAGGAGCCAGTTGAGGTGGTTCGGGCTTCTGGTTAGGATGCCTCCTGGATGCCTCCCTGGTGAGGTGTTCTGGGCACATCCCACTGGGAGGAGGCCCAGAAGAAGACCCAGGACACGCTGGAGGGACTATTTCTCGGCTGGCCTGAGAACTCCTTGGGGTCCCCCCAGAAAAGCTGGCCCAAGTGGCTGGGGAGAGGGAAGTCTGGGTCTCTCTTCTTAGGCTGATGTACCTGTGACACGACTCCAGATAAGTGGAAGATGGATGGATGGATGGATGGATGGATGGATGGTTGGTTGGTATCAGCCAGGGATAAACAATCCAACATACACACACTTTAAATAAAATCTTTCTCTCACCTCTGAGAGAAACAGGCAAGAATGTAAAGAAGAAAATGACAAGCAAAAGGACAGAAAGTGGCCAGCTGTTTCCTTCAGACTGCATTAGACTGAGTGCAGAGATTTGAGTGGAACTTTCAGGACACGCTCAGCCTGGTTCCTGCATAAACTAATCTGGCGCTGTTCTTTGTCATATCTGGCCGTGGCTCCACACTACTTTGGTCTGCTCCCACAGCCGCGGATTAAGCTTGGCTACCCGAGACTAAATTCTCTATTGAAGAATCATCTAAGTGTAATCCCTGTGTGAAGCCATGCCTGTATGGTACAGCATATTATGTCTTTTACAATGACTATTACACACAGCGGACTGCACACGCTGGAGGCACGGTGGACGAGCAGAACGGTTTGGTGTATATTGGCAGCAGAGTCCGAGGGCTGCTTCGATTTGTTGCTTAAAAACAGACCAGTTCAATTAAGGTACTCTAGTTCTTGTGAGATTAATAATAAATTCAAAGTTGTGATGGATTCATGTTCACCTGTCATTAAATGTTAAACTCACCACCACAAATTTCTTTGAATTTCTTCTCACATTGTTTACATTTTGCTTTAAATTGATGCATTTTCTGCGAGTCCCTTCAATTTTTTTGAATTGAAACTTTTTTGCTGAAAAAAAAAAAACACCCAGCTTCACCACAAAGATGTTTTATGTTCTCACATAAAACATTCTCTAATTAAAAAGTCCACAGTCAAAGGAATTTTAAATTCACAAATAATTTTTTTAAGAACTAGCCAACATGTAACTTCTACACAATAAATTGCCTGCTTTTAAACTCCTTAATTTACAGAAATCACAGTGTTGATGGAGTCCTTACAAAACCTTTCTCACAATTGAAAACAGTATTTGTCAACACTTCAAAGGATGCAATTTCCCACTTAAGGATTTAAAAGGGGGAAAATGACTAAATGTTTCTCTGTTTTTTTCCCCCTGCAGAGACGTCACTTTTTACTTGCAGAATGAAAAGTTTTAGCAGCTCGCAGCATGATAACATTGATGACTGACTGTTAATTATGACTAACTCAACATCTCAATACTGGATGAGGTAGCAATTTTGCAGTGAAGATTTGGTCCAAAATCCTTATGTCTGTGGATTTTAATGAAACAGAGCTTAAATGGAGAACCATTACAACCCTTATTTTAAAAAGGGACCAATTTTTTTGCAGTTTGGCCAAAATCACAAGTGAGTTTAATAAAAGCTACTCTAGATATGTTTTTTTACACAAGCTTGTCCTTCAAATTAAATAATGATATCTAGAAAATCCCACTATCTACCTCAGGATTATAACATAAAAAAATAATATAACGTCATTATAATAAAATATATGATGGATAAATGCGAGCGATAGCTGATTACAGTTTTACTGGTTCTTGCCTGTAATTGAAATACACGTTTGCAGTGTTTTACATGATTTAAAATCTACATCATCCAACACAAACGTGAGTAACAAATATACATGGGTAACAAAACCACAATTACCTCAGAGTGGTTGAAGCTAATTAGGATTTTTTGTTTCTCTGCATGTCCACAGGGGTCCTCGTGGGTCTGCTTTGTGTACATTTTGTTATCACCACCAGTCCATGAGTGTCCAAAGAGACCTTTATTTAGACATTTTTATGCAGCTCAAAATGTGTGCTTGCCTAGATGTGTGTTTTTTTGAACTGGTGGAAAGAAAACAATTATAGGAGTGCCTGATGTTTCTTAAATCGGTTCCTCCAATTTCTTCTATTTAAAATATGCAAAGTCAGTGAGGAAACCGAAGTAAGAAAATGAGAAATATTAGTTGAAGAAAACAACTAGGTGGATCTCTATACAATTTCTATAGTTGCTCATTTTGGGGATTAATCTATTCAGTTGTTTGTGTATTTTTCCTGTGTGAGACGTGAACATTTATTCAGCTTTGCTCCCGCAGATTGCCAATCCTCTTGTCTTTATAGGGTTTTCAAAACCTCCAGTCAGAATCTGTACCTTGCTCTCAACATGCATCACCATGTCTTCTGTGAGCACTATGGTCCATGGAGACTTTTGCCTGATCTCGTCCATCAGCCTGTCCATCACCACAGAAAACAGGGAAATTCAGCGCTGACCATCGATGTAATCCTGATTCCAACCTGAATCCATCCTGCTTCACACCTCACTGACCTCAAACATATCCTTCACTCCTTCACACTTCACTGAGGTTCAGGGCTTTGTCATGCAGCAACACACCGGATCTCTTTAAACTTATGTCTTTACATACATATGCATTTATTTCAATGTCCACTAAGAGAAAATGGAATTCTGATTAAACTCTTAAAGCCAAGTTTGAATCTGTGTACTTTAAAGATGCCCACTAATCAGTCTTCATTCCCTCATGTACAAAAACACTAACATCAGACAAACAAAATAACAACAAATAATAACACTTACAGTTTATTTCTGCACGACTTGCAAACTTTAACATTTCCTCATTTCCTTGTCAGACTGATCAGCTCAGAGCTGCCACAGAGTAAAAACAACAGGTAGATAAATTAAAATAATAAGCCGCAATAAAACAATCGTTAGAAGCGAGTGATGAAATTTACAGCAACTTGAAATGTAATCGGGAATGTGTGTGGTGTTTAAACTGTCGGTGTTCTGCACTCACAAAGCTACTTTCTCTGCTGGTTTTCCAGTTTCCAGAGAGGTTCTTTGATGTGGCCGTTTAAAGTGAAACGTGAGACAAACTGCGACCCACTTGGAGCAGGGTTTCCTCGGCCCACACTCTGTCTCAGGAACGTCGTCTCTGACGCTCCCACACAGACTGAGCTTGTGGACGATTTACTCAGTGTGTTATCTCAATCAAATTCCAGATTTGCACAGGTGATCATCTTTTCAGCGCTCCACTCATTTTACAGATGAAACAAATGTCTCCACTAAGATCCACTATTAAGACATGCACACAAAACACGCACCCCACACATGCGACGCACACACCGGAGGCACGTAGCACTTCATTTCCTATTCCGCCCACCCACCTCCTCACCTCTGCGCCCTCATATTCCTCTCCGGTCTCCCCCCAACACTCAACCCACAGTCACTATAGCAACCTGACAAAGAGCTGCCAGCAGTCGCAGGGCTGATCGTGTCACTGCAACATCAATGTACGGACACACGCCTACAAACCTGCCACCTGTATGAAATAATGCCCAACCCTTACACACACACAAACACACATGTCCACACAAATTTGCAGAGCTATTCATTTGGAGACATTCCATTGACTTCCATTACATTTCTACAGCCTAACCCTGACCACAAACCCGAACGCTAACCTCACCTGATCCTAAAACTAACCTAAACTCAATTCCCACCTTGGTCCTAAACCAAACCTCCAACACACCAATGGCATTTAAACCAAATGGGGACTCGACTTTTGTCCCCAAATGCACCAGTTGTCCCCAAAGATAAGCATTTTGTATTAAAATTGCCCCCAAATGTCACCAGAAACCCCCCCCCCCCACACACACACACACTCAGAAATCAGCTTAAACAGAAGATATCAGTCTTACCTTTGCTCATGTTTCATTCTCACTTATGAAGTTTGAAAGTGGGAGCTGCAAGAGAACAGATGTTATAACAATTTGATTTGTTGTCACGTGTAATATCAAAACAAAGAAACTGCATTAACTGTGTTTTTTCCACTGTTTTTCCAGTTCTGGAATGTTGAATTTATTAAATAAAACAGATCCAATCACGAGTTGGACAGCTGGACTAGAAGGGGCTTCCAGAAGCCTTCCTGTTGGGAATGCTGCTCTGCTGCCACCTGTAGACTGAACTCAGTATTCCACAGACACAAACAGAATTGTGACCTTATCCAAACACCAAAACTTGACTTGTTGAGCAGGCGAAATGACAGGTGACAGGATGTGTGAACTGTGCAGACTTGGATAGTGCAGCACTAGAGAGTCGAAAACAAACTTCAGTAAAGTCTTACAGCTTTTTAGTGAACTCCCAGCGAAGCAATTGGCTCTCCTCAGAATGCTCAGCAACACTTTCAAACAGTTTAATAAAATCTTTTTTTCACCTTTTAGTACTTTTTTTCTGATATTTCAAAAGGCTCGCTGCCAAAACGAGTCACAGAAAATCTCAAACCTCCAGCCAGCCTTAGAACAGGAAAGCGGCGCTCAGAGCTGCACGCCTGGGCCTACGAGCACAGCCTGCCTCTGCATCTTTTTAACAAACAGAGAAGGGATGAGCGAATGCTTTATATTTAGAACGGTGACGCGATGCAAACTCAAACGCTAACATGAGAGGAAGGCTCAGCGATGCGTTGGAAGAGCTGCATATTCAATAATGTATCAGAGGCAGCGGGTTTTCAAAGACAGCTGGGAATCACCACTCTGTCTTGTCTTGTCTGCTCGTCTGTCATGTCGCTCCTTCGGTCCGTCTGGTGCGACAGCGGCGGACTTGCCTCTCCTGGGGGGTCGGTGATGTTTGGTTAGAACTTTAATCCCCCTGACAGCATCTTCACTTACACTCTGTTCCTGAGAATGAGTCTCCCTCTGTGTTTTTACTCAGACTCTTTTAGGGAACAAAGACGCCATCGAGTTCTTTTCTTTTTGGGGGCTTCTTTGCTGTGTAAGCCTTTTAGTAATGTTAGACTCGGCACATTATGAAACAGAACAAATCTGCATTTGACAGTAAAACGAGAAAAAAATGTGAGTGTGTCTGTGTTCGTGCAGGTTTTTTTTAAGGACACTAGGATCATCAGAGCTTACCTGCTTCAGTACGCTGGTTCACTGTGCTGCTTCATCCTTGAGGAATGAAAGAGCAAGAAATCTCCCCAGAATTCTCCTGCAAGAGGTAGAGAACAGGTAAAGACAGAAGGCAAAATGGGGGCGGGGAGGAGAAGGAGAAGAGAAACAAAGTGAGAAAGAGATTAGGAACAGAGCCTTTCAGAGCTCAGTGCTTTTAAAGCCAACTCTGACTTTCAGCTAAGTTGTCTGTGCTTGGCGATTCCTTCAAATGTGTGTGAGAGAGAGAGCGTGTGTTGTGTTTGTAGAATTCAGATTGAGGTTTCAAAGCGTGGACCCAGAGTTCAATGACTGCCGCGGAGTTGTTCCAAAAGAAGTTTGGGTCAAATGGACAGCACTGGCTCGCCTCCTACAGTGGGAGCTTTTAAGGCTTTTAAGGCTTCCAAACCTTACAGGCTGTGAGGGGAAGAGCCCGGGTGGGAAAAGCATGAGGCACTTCAAAATGAGAAGCACACACTCTGACAGATCAAAAC
>NW_013952429.1:953222-955190 GCF_001266775.1 Austrofundulus limnaeus | reverse complement strand
GGCTAACAAGACAAATAATCTTACACATTCTGAAAACAAGGTTATTATTCTTACACAATCAGTTCTTGTTTAGTAAATCTGTCTCAAAACAAGATCAAAAAGACTTTTTGGCTGATATAAAATTTTAAAACTTGGTTAGGTGGTCATTTTTTGCAGTGCACCAGCTGCGTTCAATCATGATCACCAACAAGAAGGTAATTGTTTTTAGCTTTATAATGTTGTGCAATTTTAAAACTAACAGTACAGCATGTTAAAGAATTTGGGTGAATGTATGTATGTATATATTTGAGCTTTTAGGCGTTGACACTATGAGCTTAAAAAATAAAATAAAACAAAACTGTGCACCTACTTCTTGTGTTTAAAAAAATCAATAGAATTATATTATGTATAACCATTCAGCCCTTCAAATGGTTATACAAAAAATGGCTCAAATACAGAATTAAAAGCCACAAATTAATACAAAAAGCAGGCCTATCATATGTTGCAAACCTCTAAAAGCAGCAATAAACAGATCGTTGCATTGATTGTCCCTTTGAGGAGAAAAAAAGGGTGCGATGTCAAGCAGACACCAGCAGTCTGTGCTGTTACACCACTCTTGTATTTGTGCTGCTGACCGACTTAATAAAACCGGGGCACAGTCGATGATGGCAGCATACATTAAACCCAGGATCTGATGATGTAAAAGATCATGAGTGATTTAACTGCAAACGACAACTGGGGCATGTGTCATTACTGTTGCCTTTCTTGACCCATTTGTTTTTTGGGTCATACCAGCGGCGTCTTACGTAACCCTAATCGAAAGTCGTTTTGATGAGTCTTCGCCCCGGCTCCGGTGATCTGTGAGGGATGTGATGGATTTCGCTGCTGCCCTGGCTTGCATATACAACGTGCACTGTGGCAAATGGTCGCACTCGACGTGCGAATACCAGTTCACACTTTATTTTCAGTTGATGACACATTCCTCCTTTGATTCTTTCTCCAGTTGCATCATGTTTCTGATATAATAATCTGACAAAGGTGGTAAAATCATCCTAAGGATAAGAATTGGTTACTTTCCAAAGCTTTTCCTCTGCCTGCTGTATTGTTTTGTTTGTTTGTTTTTTTTCTGTTGGATTTAAGTGCTGTCTGGTCTGTAGCCACCTTGTTAGTGAGTGTGTGCTTCACCTGTGCTGGGCCAGCAGAAGTAATTAAAGCCTCGGCAGCTTTGTGCTGGAGAGAGAAACTGGATCATGTGGAAAGCTCATGTTGGCGCAAGCACTTCCAGTTTAAAGCTCTCGCAGATAAAGCCACTAGAAGCTCTGTTTATCCAGCAGTGCAGTAGATTCCGCCCTGATTTTTTGTGCGTTAAAGTGGCACCCACAGTGAAAGCCGTTCCTCGCAGCTTTGAATCGCTGTGAAGACTCCCGTGGGAACCCTACAGAGCAGCCCTTTGAAGCCCTTTTTATGTTAATGGCTGAAGTGACTATTCAGAGAGAGTCAAAATGTTGTTCTAATTAGGGGGAAATTCAGATCCCCGTGTTGTGTCTGGACATCGTCTTCCAGGTTTCTGCTGGTGGCGGATAGGATTCGGAGGTGGGGGTGAGGAGCGCAGAATATTTAGGTCATTTAAGTGCGTTCACATACTGTTTTCGCACCACGAAACAAACTATTTGTGCACTGATTTGCACAGCGCTGGCCCAGATAACGTTTTGATGTCTAACCCTAACCGGGGCGGCTCGGTGGAACTAGACTCACTTTGGTTCGGCTTCACTCAGCATGTGTGAAACACTCTTCTTAGGCTTCTGTCAACTGAATTCAACATCAAGGCAAGTGGGTAAGCAGGGCAGCCGAGTGGACATCAGATGTCCATCTCCTCAGCCTGGGTAAAATGTAGCAGAGCACAGTGGGACCAACCTCTCACACTGACACCATGCCCTACAGTTTTAATCTCCACTCACACACACACACACACACACACACACACACACA
>NW_013952429.1:944172-952782 GCF_001266775.1 Austrofundulus limnaeus | reverse complement strand
AGAGAGAGAGAGAGAGAGAGAGAGAGAGAGAGAGAGAGAGAGAGAGAGAGAGAAATTCTGATCAAATTCACCCAAAATATTTGGGAAGTTCTGATGGGTTAAATAGACTACTGGGACCCACAACAACATGATACAGATCTGCATAAACAACTTTGTACTTGTTTACAAGTTGTTGGAGTCTGCAGGTTGAAGGTTGAAATCGTTATGTAAAGTTACAGACATCTTGCGTGCCCCCCCCCCCCCATCCAGTCACCTCACCTGACCAGAAACCGCGGACCACACAGATGACAGTGCGCAGGAAAGGAGGAGGGGGGAATTTATTTCTAGCTGCAGAGCGGGTTGGAAAATGATGTTGTTTAATGATTTTCAACATCCTACAGGCTCTGAAATGCAAACTAAAAACGAAACTGAGGTTTTGACAAAGGTCAGTAGCGCGATTTGAATGCAATTTTTTTTAGTTCATTACACACCTGCCAACGTGGTTGTTCAGATCTACACGCCACTTCATAATTTTACCCACATTTAACCAGTGACAGGTGCTAATTTCCACCCCTGCTGTGAACTCTAAACATTTGTTCTTGCTTGTTTATTTTTAAAGTCAAGAAGCAAGATGCAATAAATAAGGTAAATCCATTCTAGAGGTAAAATTTCATTGAAGCATTTGTACCCAAGTAAGCACATTCAGGTACAAATGTTTGGAAGTTAAGTTGCTGCAATTGTAGACAATTTGTCACAGTTCAGGTACTGTTCAGTTACTTCAGATGAATTTGATGTTCAAATCTGGTTCTGTGTGGGACAAACCATCTGCTGCAAAGTCTCAAAATAGCTATTTGTGTTTCTGGCAGTGCATTTGGGATAGTTTGGATCAAACATTTCAGGTCCATAGATGGGTTTACCATAGTTTAATGCTTTGAATGGAGCTAATTGTGCGGCAGACTGTAGTCCTCCTGCATTTTATGGAAGAGTTGTAAGTGAAATCATCAGCTTTACTTGAACAGCACATTTGGAAAAACCTGGCTGCTGCAGAATTTGTGCCTGTTTGAGACCTTGCTGATGCAAGATAATGTGCATGTGTTGTGTTCACACTTGCTTTGGATTTTAGATCCTAAAGCTGAGTGCCTCACGTGGGGTTTGTTCTTTCTTTATGATCACCATCATTTGATAACATACCAAAACTCTCTGGAAGCACAGAAGATCTGTATCTCAGATGATGGTAACTTAGTATTCAATAGCCATTAGTTTGCTAAATGTGATTATTACACACATTGCTAATAAACTGTTTTGTTTCTTTTCTTTTTCTTCTGGGGCTTTTGCTTTTAAAAAAAATATATGTACAAACTTTGACACAGTAGCCCTGAAGATATAAAATAAACGAAGACATTTGTTAAAAATGCAAAGGTGTAGCTCAGATCTCATGGAGTTCTGTGAAAAGTTTGTGAGCAATTAATATCTTACATGCTGTTGATAGCCTTTTGACAAGCCTGATTTTACAAAGTGGATTTGTACAAGTTATTATTATTGGTTATTTACAAGTGCAAATAGCAGCAGCAGCTAGCTGTAGCAGATTGATTACAGCATCTCACTCTTCAGGAATGAATATAAAAATATAAAATACTTGTATAATGTAACACTGATGGGTGTAAAGAATAATAAAATATTATTTGTATGAATTCCTATGACATTTTTGCTGTTTTAAGATGCCAGCATGATTTAATTTAATTCTAATTTTAGCCTCCTCAGACTACCTATTAGTTTATTGACCTGTTTAGAAATTTTCTTTCCAAATCAAAAGTCTTTCAAAGAGTTATCTACAACAGGTAAGATTAAATATTCATAACCTTTCCACGGAACCCACTTCAAAAGGTCTGAACTACAGCTTTAAGGGAAAAAAGAATGGTATATTCCAAACTACTAACCTAATGTGAGATCAGAGATAACATCTTAAGGGTGTAAAATACATTTACTGTATTTATTGTTTACTTTTTTAGAAAGCTAATGGCAGCACAATCTTACATCAAGATTCCTATTGGTTTAATCCCAGAACATATTCTAAAACAAGCTAATTTTATATTTTCTTATTTTTTTTTTCCTGTTTAAAGTCCGTGAACTGGGTTATGCAGAGGACACAGTTCTGTGATTACATACAGCAACCATCAATAACAACAAAAAGAACAGTTTAAGTTATAAAAACATGAGAGGATGTTTCAACACTGCAACGGCAAACTCAGGGCAAATTCAGTGTGGTAGTAGCAATGAGTCATTCACAACACACTTCAAGCACTGAGATCATGCAAGATATTGCACGAGATTTCACAGAACATTATATTCAAATTTGAACAAAACAGCTACAGTTTCCATCATTTCTTGACATAAGAGAAATTTAGTCTACAGCGCCGGCATAAAAGGCAGGTTGATGAATGTTTCTTAATGACCTTTCAGGCCTTTCAGTTAAATGTTAATGTGGATTTTAGACAATAAACATCTCCAGATACTATTGACCAGGGAATGAACAAATAACAGTCATAGACTAAGTATGTGTTGAGCTGTACAAATTAGTGTAGCCAGCTGAATCATCTGAAATTGAAACCTGTTTAAGAGAGGCCTTTGGAAAACACAACTAAAGTCATTCCTGTGTGAACAAACAGTTCAAGGTTTATGCCCCACAACTCTCAGTGATCCCATTTGCACTATTTGATGAAGACTTTGTCTGTACACTAATTACTTGGGTAGGAATGGCAGATTCAAAAAGACCTGATCCAAAGGTGACTCAAGCAGAGCCTGACCCCAGCCTGAATGGAGCAAAAGCTAATTAGATCTGATCCAAAAGGTCAGTTAATGAACAGCAGCAGGTGGAAAGGAGCAGAAATAAGGTAATGTTAATCTTCTCTTTAAAGTAAAAGTACTAGTTCCACCTAATGAACAGAATTAAAAGCTCTTAAATTAATACTTAGTAAAAAAATAAAACATGGCACAGGGCAGGCTCTGATTATTTTTGTATAACACTGTGTAGAAGATGTACATAATGACATGCACACCTAAAACCAATGCCTTCTTAACCTAATTAGTCCTTCTATAAATGTATAAGGGGAGACAGACAGGCAAGCTGAACATATAGCTGGTAAAAACAATGAACTATGTAACCTCCACAGACGTCACATCACGTCAGTCTTGTATTAAAAGCTCACTGTGCAGCTTCTTGAAAAATTAATCATCCAGGTTTAAGTGCAATCCTGTGTTTCCGCTGTTGTAGCAGCAAAATCAGTCCATTTTCACACATCTGTAAGGTTGGACAAGTTGTCGGAGACAGATGGAGAATCAGAACTGACACAACAGTGGGAGAGATGCTTTCTTGTGCCTTTCCTAATAAAACTAAAATAAGATTTTGTCTGAAATCCCATAACATGCAGGTGCCCATATTTACATAAATTTAAGCCAAAGAATAAAAGTTAAGATGACCCAGACTGCCTTAGTTTGATGCATCGAGAAGCTCTTCTGCACCCTCACAATGATACATCAATAGCACATTGCCAGGACAATATTACTGTACGTCTCTCAGACTATGTCAAGATACAGTTGGTATTATCACCTCACGCGATAACAAGCTTCAGCCATGGGTATTGTGTGTGTGTGTGTGTGTGTGTGTGTGTGTGTGCTAGTTGGTCAACCATGTCATATTCTGAAGAATTTTCCTACATAGCCACTGGTGTGACATCATCAAAGTTATTGGTTCTGCCATGATGGCATCGAGAAACTTAATAAAACTGAGGACAACGGAGGAAAACCCCTATAGGGGATAGACAGACTAGAGGATGTACTGTATTTGATTTGCCTCTCAACAACAATTAATGCAAACTTTTGCCAAAAATGAGACAATAATTTTGCTAATCTTTGGGGAAATTCCCCAATTTCAACAGGAATTACACAACATCACAGTAAACTTACAAAAAAATAAAAAGCTTCAAGGAACAACTTGAGGAATCAACATAGATCATTTAAGCTGCATGGGCTCTATAAACAGTATGTGGGAAGTTTCAGGGCCTCCATCGTCAGATTCAAACTTGCTGACCCCATTCAGCAGCACAAGAGAATGCAAGCATAGATACTATTTGTGTAAAACTTCAACCACATTCACACTTCTACTTCTCGTGTTTGAAAGGCCTGACCATGAGGACAAAAAAGCATGAGCCAGCATGCCCATCCCTGCGTCCACTTCTTGATGACTAAATCATGCTGGTGTGGGGTGGGCCCCACGTCATAAATATGCTGCCTTTCCACTCCACCCAGGATGTCAATAAAGCATGATAGGTCCATGATAGTTTTGTAAATAATAATAAACCACTATGAATTTGCTTTATCTGGAGGGAGCAAACTGTATTTTAATAGGAAGATTTGACCAAGACCCTGCAAAAATAATCACCATGCTGATTGGTTTTATTTTGTTTACATTGTAGCAAGGTTGTTATCTAGTGTGAAGGGATGTCTCCAAGTTCAAATTAGCAAATCCTTGCATTAATCAACAGTAAAGTAAAAATGAGCTCAGTGAATCCAAAGCGAAGCTACAACAAAAATGTGGCTGTTCTCAATTTGCATAACAACAAATTATGTGCAGTGAAACGATGCAGCTTACACCATGAAAAGGTGCCATGTCTCGATGAAAATACATTTTAAAATTCCACTCAACACTACCAGAAAATCATTGTGCCTGTTCTCCTGAGAAGATGATCCTGTTGTGTGCTTGGGGCAGGCTTGTAGACTTAGAAATATGGTGACAACTGAAGTATCACTTCATAGGTGCAACAAATTACTCAGTGATGTCCTACTTTTAAAGACATATTGGACCCTGCTGTGCTGGGGGGCCTAGGGAGCGGCTGACTGAGGACATGAAGCAAGCGAAAGAAAGTGTCTCCAACGCAGAGGTGAAGTGAGAAATATGAAAAAAGGGTAACAGTGTAAAGAATAGAGAGGCAGGTGTGGAGAATTATGGCAAATGTTAAAAGGGCAAATGAGATAGAACGGTGAAGGACTTCTAAAGAGAAGAAACTGTAGCAGAATTTTACCCTCTTCCATTTGATCACTTATCATCTGTGAGACGCTAAATTACACAGAACATCTAATCCTCTTTTCACAGGTAACATCAAATTCTCTCAGTATGAACGTCTCAATGCTTACACTGCAAAGACAAAAGCTGCAGCTTTTCTCATTAGGAGCCTTCGAAGCTTTAGATAAGTCATCCCTGACAGTTTTCTGTCTGAAATGAGCGAGACAAAGCTTTAATGTAGGCTGAATAAATAGAAGAAGGTGGCAGAATGTCACCACTGTGGGTTAGGAGAGACCAAGCTGACTTGACACCTGGTTATTTCTTGCTTTTGACGAGGTTGTAAATGTGAGGCTTGTGTTAGATTCCCACGAGTGCTGAATGGGAATGCAGGGGCAAAGTTTGAATGGCCACAAGATGACTTCAACAGGCATCCTAATGAAGCCTCTCAGTCCCACTGCGAAAGTGACCCACTTTTTTCTCTCTTTTTCCTTCCATCTTTTAGTGATACAGACACATTAAATTCCTAACAGGAAAAAAATATATGCATAAGTTCAATTAAAATGAGCAAAATTATCAGTATAGATACGGAAATCCCCAACACACCCTTTTCTATACCATTAGTTGTCGGGTTTGATTGGAATTCTGCATGTGCAGAGTCTGATGGGGTCAGTTTTCATTCCCCAGAGAAAATGTCACAATGAAAATGGTAAATTACAATAACACAAATGAACTTTAACTTTAAAGGACAAAACTGGATTAAAACAGTGTTTGAGCTGTGCATGTGTGTGTGTATGTGTGGTTCAGTACCAATCTTTTCTTGAATTTTAAACTCAAATGAAATTTCTCTGTGGCTCATTTTGATCAGTCCTCTCTTAGATATGCTAAAATGATTTGTAGTCCATGTGAGTTCATGATGTAAAAGGGAAGTGACTGGTCTAACCTTAAAAAAAAACATGGAAAAACTTTTTAAAGATTGTGGGGCTTTTATCAAACATTTTGCAACTACCTGAAGCAACTAACTGCACAGGATTTAAACACTAATGAACAGCAAGTGCAAAATGTTTATTGGTTAACAGAAGACAATCTGCTTGCAAGTCCACATGATGAAAATGTCTTATTGAATTCTTGGAAAACACGAGTCACGTAGGACGCACAGAATGTCATCTTTTTATTTTAATTTTTTTGGTATAGTCAAGAGCGTAGCTTGGAAACAGAAAAAAATAAATATAACCCAAATAGCAGCATTTTCTTGCAGATGACCTTGTGTAAGACAAAGAAAAATATCTTCTCCTTTATTTCTTTATATTTTATGCACCTTAAATAAGAGTTTTGCACTTTTGCATGTCCACAAGAATGCTCGAGTTGATTTACAAGATGTTCACAATATTATCGTGGTTTGTAAAAACATGTATAAATGCCTATATATGCATATCTGCCCTTTTTTCGGCAGCAGCAGTGTCTTGCCAACAGTGCTCATTTGTGGAGAGAGCTTGCTTTGAACATCTTTTTTCCAAGATATTCTGAGCATATAATATAAGACTAACTGTCATTCATGGAGAAAATGAAAATAGTTGGTGCTGAATTGACATGAGTTGAAAGTGAGTAAGCTTACTTTTTCACCAAGTAACATGATTAATATAAATAATTAATGTAATATTATGATGTGATATAATACAATAATGTATAATACGTAAACATATGATAAGATATGGTACATTAATTGACTCAGTAAAAAAAGTACAATGTTGAACAGAACAGTCATAGGGTTGAATCCTCTCCTGTGGAAAGTTGTCTCACAGTGGACCTCAATTTTCAGCAGATCAGCATTGAGAGGGCCTTGACATTTCTGCTGATTCCACTCATTTGATTGGGAAAAGATCAAGGGACCTGGCATGCTATGGAAGGACCTCAACATGCTGCTGGCTGTCCATTGATGCACACGGCATGTGTGGCAGGGAGTCATCGTGTTGAAAGACTGTGTCAGATTGCTGTCTCAGTGTGAACAAGTCATGCAAACTATGCTCTCTGGGTCTTCCAAATTATTACCCTTGGTGACCTGAAGTTACTCTCTATGGCTCTCCAAGAGGAGCACCAATGTGTTTCTCCACAACCTTGGCAGAGTTGGTCCTCTCCTTTCAGTGTTGCCATATGCACACACAATGATCATCCATGCTAATTAAGTGACAACATGTATTGCTAAACATAGTAAAACACCACTCAACATCAGTTACAACTCCATTCCAAGCCCATGTACCTGTGCTCAAGAGTTAATGGCAGCCTGCATACAGGACAGTGAACCTGTTGTCCAGTCATTGAGATACAGAGATGATGTTGTTGTAAAAAGTCTAGTACTTGTGTCTACATGATTGCACAAATTTCATAAAGGTCTGTAATGCTCGATGCACAGTACAACAATCTTTCCTTGGTGCTGTATTGGGTGACTGGAGCTTTCACAACATTCAGCGGGTAAAATAAGTATTGAACACGTCAACATTTTTCTCAGTAAACATATTACTAGAGGTGCTAATGACATGAAATTTTCACCAGATGTCGGTAACAACCCAAGCGATCCATACATACAAAGAAATTAAACCATAAATGTCCAGAAATGAAGTTATTTGTAATAATGTGGAATGGCACTAGGGTTGGGCATAATCGTTTCATCTGCAATTAATCGTCAGAAAAACATTAATCGATTATTTTTTGGCACTTGACGATTAATACGATTAATGCCACCAGGCAAAGTCCGCTCGGTGCTCCTCTCCGCTTCAAATATGACGAACATTCAAACAAAAGTTCTGTAATTTATTTATCAACACAATTTAAAATTTGAAGTACAGCCTGAAGTCTGTGATTTTGACAAAGTTTGAAAAAGAATTTTACGAAGAGCAAATCTGTCCCACTAAATTGGTCATGTGACTAGGACATAAGGGTATCCAGGGACTCCAGGGGATTATTCGTCAAATTAATCATTGTCGGCTAAATACCACAATAATTTTGTTTAATTTTATTGCCAATATCGCCCAACCCTAAATGGCACAGGGAAAAAGTATTGAACACGCTTACTGAAATTTATCTAATACTTTGTACAAAAGCCTTTGTTGTCAATGATGCCTCCTGTATGGAGACACTAGTGGCATGCATTGCTCAGGTGTGATTTTGGCCCATTCTTCCACAAAAAGAGTTTTCAAATCTTGAAGGTTTCGTGGACCTCTTCTATGAACTCTGATCTTTAGTTCTTTCCATAGATTTTCTGTTGGATTCAGGTCAGGTGATTGGCTGGGCCATTCCAGCAGCTTTATTTTTATGGGCACAAATTTTTGTCTAATGTAATTTGTACTTGTAAATCAAACTTTGTATTTGTAGATTAAGATTTGTAACTTTTGGATATGTAAATAGGAATGTGTCTGTGTAAAATAGATGTGTATCTGTGAAAATAAGACTTGTATCTGCAAAAATATTTACACAAGTTACAACCTTTTTTTGTTAAAGAGTAACTTACCCCAAAATTAACTTTTTTTTAGCTGATAAACTGTCTAGAATGTGTCTAAAATGTAATATAATACTGTTTC
>NW_013952429.1:935528-942407 GCF_001266775.1 Austrofundulus limnaeus | reverse complement strand
ATTTCATGTCATTAGCACCTCTAGTAATGTATTTACTGAGAAAAATGTTGACGTGTTCAATACTTATTTTACCCGCTGTTTGTGGGTGCTCTCTTGAAACCCATTGGTTTCAACATTGGGCCACTGGGACATCTGCACAATTTTCATGTTGGGTAATTGCATGATGACCACCCAGCATGATGCAAACCCACAGTGTGACCATAGATGCCCTCTGGTGCTTGATCTAGACATGTCAGCTTCTTGCAAACGGGATCATTGACACACCCATTACTGGTTTGCATGTGTACAAAAATGCATTCAAATCAGACCATTGTTTATGGGTGCTATTTTTTTGTCCTGGAGTGTATTTCAACATCATCATAGCTCTCAGAAGATCAATGTTAGAAGATCTATAGTCCTCTACTGCAGACATCATTTCTTGATAACACCTTGGAGATTTGCCTTCAGTACACCCGAGTTTAAATGACAGGCAATCTGAAGCTCACACTGGCTGCAGATAATTTCTCTCAAGGTCTCCCAGTCTTGCCATGTACTGACCCAAGTACAGTATTTCTTGTCGATTTTAAGATTGTTTGGTGTGCAAATCAGACCAGTGCAATCAGTGACTCCTGTCCACCACGCAGTGTGTACAGCATGTAACTGGCTGATCCACAAATGTAGAATCAAGATTGGCTTAAACCACAATGTCTTGTTCCTATGTAAATTACAAAGCGGGTGACAACTTGATATTGAGTTTTTTTAATACTTTGACTGCACCTCTGACAAGCAGGCCTGACTAATGAATAACATTCCAAATTACTTTGTGATTAATTAGTAAGAATCACTAGTAAAATGGTAATTACTTTTTGATAAGTAACAAGCAATTAGGTTCATCTTTCACCAACCTTGCCTAAAGCTATTATTCACTTAGAACCTCAGTGAAATACACCCCTGAACAAGTTGATACATTGCTTTCTAAGGTTTTTCTACAATTTCACACTTTGGTGGTAAGATGTAGGTTTTTTTTTTTCTGCTATGATGGAATTTTTGCTTCACATCAGGAAGGAGGAGCAGATTACTCCTGTCACTCCTCCTGTAGTTGCACAATCATGCAAGAGTGCATGTGCACACACGTGTTTGTTTCTTCTCAAGTATCTGCTGTCATCCAGCTGGTGAAAAACGAGGTGCATATAAGTCATCCAGTGAGGGGTAGTCACTAATAGGATAGAGGCTGCTCCCTTTTTTCTACCGGAGAAACTGACAGACACACACTTAGTGTATACACAGAAACACACCAATGCCACCCCCCCACCCCCCACACGCACACAGGAATGAGCTATAGCCTTATTACCCACCACACTTCCTTGCAGCTTGTGCCCTCTCTTAAATATACAACATCATTTCCATCCATCCATAAATCCATCCATCCATCCATCCATCCATCCATCCATCCGATCATCTGTCCGTCCATCCATCCATCCATCCATCCATCCATCCATCCATCCATCCATCATCTGTCCGTCCATCCATCCATCCATCCATCCATCCATCCATCCATCCATCCATCCATCCATCCGTGCTTATTTTTCCCACTTCTTTTGCTCCACACCTCCCATTATCCTCCTTCCATCCTCATTTGGCACTTCCTTCTCCCACCCCCTCACGTCGAGCACCTGATTTCTACCCTGCATTAAAATAACCTCATCCACACCTCTTTCCTTTGCACAGCACCTTCCTGACTCGCTCAGATCTCTTCTTCCTCCCCCTTTTGGTTCCAAGCCCAACTTTAAATGACTCATCCCTCTCTTTGCATTTTGTTTCCCCTTCCTCCCCAAACACCCCTAAACTTTTATCATATGCCACTCCACTTGATCTGTTAATCGCCATTGTTCATTTTCTTTTTCTTTGTCCCTTCGTGCCCTCCCTCCCTATCGCTTTCTCACCCCAGTTTTTCCACCTCTCCCAGACTCAGCACCTGCTGCTGACGCTGTCTAGACTGGCAAAGAAATGTGCATGGTGAAAGGGAGGAGGCGGATGCGGGACAACACAAACAGGGAGGTGCAAAAATAGGTGGAGAAGAAGAAATAGACAGTGATATGGATATATGTGATTCAGAAAGGGAAGTGGTCTGAAGAATACAGAGGCATTGTAATAAGAGGGAAAGTAAAAGAGTTGTTCTTTTTTTAAAGAACAACTTCCAAGCTTTTTAAGTGGTTTTTGAGGAGTTGTTATTGCCATCATCTTTACCTCTGAAACTGATGTCTTTATCAGATCACAACAATGGGATTTTCCATTAATGGAAACCCTTCACCTGTCTGGTATTTTGTTCCCATTTCTTGAGTTTTGACACAACTTTTTCACAATTAAATAAAACATATCATGCTTTTAAATGTCAAAAAGAAGGATTAAAACATTCAGTTGGGGGCTATATAAAGTGGAACTGCAATGTTTTGTTCTGAATTCCAGTCAGTCTGTGTTTCCATGTCTCTTTTCTGTCTCTCCAAACCTAGCTTGTTAAAGCAGAGGGCTGCCCTTCCTGAGCCTGATTCTACTGCAGGTTTCTTACTGTTAAAACGAATGTTTTCTCTCCATCTTTGCCAATGTGTTGCTCAGGATGGAAGACTGTGATGAAATGAAGATTCAACGCAATCTGCTGGCTTCTTTAGATTGACTGTTTTATCTACAGTGCCCCGAGATGATGCTTGTTGTGACTCGGCGCTACATAAACAAATTGAATTTATTTCCACCTTATTGTAACTCCATAAGCCCCACTTTCACCCCTTTTTGAAGTTGTGTACCAAAGCAATGGACGTTGTCTCTTTAAATTCAAACAAGGCGGGTGACACCCTGACCCCTCCATCTCCCAGAGGGCTCCAATCTAGTATGATGGAGGGGTTTACGACTATAAAGCGGTGCAGAAACATTTTATTTACAAATAATTAAAAGATTCAAACAATGGAAGACTTGCCCATCCAGACTTACATGTTGCAGCCAGAGTCTGACCCAGAGCCAGAGGAGATTTAAGACAACTAAACTGTAGTTGGTAAGTCCAGATCTTATGTCTGTTCCATCGCAAATAATTTTATGCAATAGTTCAGGAAACATCATAGAAAATAGAGAAAACTGAACGGGTTGAAAAATATGACCTAAACAGGACAACGATGTCTACACAGCACCAGGAGAGACTAAATTAAACTTTCTGCACTCCTAGAAGCATGTACAGAACAAAACGCATGTAATGGCTAAAAATGGATTTTGTAAGATATCCCCTTTAATGCCTAGCTTTCTTTAAATGAATTAACTATTAACAAATTTATATTTTAAAGAAAAGGTATCACCATTTTGGTCCAACCTTGTAAATGATGTTTTGCACATTTCATGTGATGTGGTGCTCTCTGTATGTGTTTGGTATCACTG
Source organism: Austrofundulus limnaeus (assembly GCF_001266775.1). NCBI lineage: Eukaryota > Metazoa > Chordata > Actinopteri > Cyprinodontiformes > Rivulidae > Austrofundulus > Austrofundulus limnaeus. Next base: position 939,011 of record NW_013952429.1, on the reverse strand, counting down.
CTACTATCACATCAAATTTTAGCTCAAAATTTGTAAAATTAAAGGAAGTATAGCAATTTATGTGTTTGCTAAGTTTGATTAGTTGTGGCCATTACGAACTGGGTTGGCTCGAAATGGTAAACATTTGTACATGTATATCCACTGATAAATTCGTCAAAATTACAATGAAATTCTTGTTATGGTTCATGAAATATTTTCTAATGGTACAGACGAACACACAAACGTGGGCAAAAACATATTTTTTTCTTTTTCCATAAACACCAGGCAATAAAAAGTAAGGGATGTGATCCACAATTTCTTCTTGAAAAACGGCATAATAAAACATTAATGATTGTGTCATCTTCTGGTAGAGGAAGGACAAACAGAGAGGAGAAAGGAAGAAATGCCTCAATTGCATTATGAGGGAAATGAGGACAAACAGATGCTAGATTGCACCTTTATGTGACAGTTATACACACTCTGGGTTTTGTTTGACAGTCGCCATGTTTGTGTGCTTCAGACTGTTCTGTGTGTGTGAGCACGACAGGAGGAGGTGTCCTATCTGTCTGTCTGACTGTCTGTGGCAGGATGTGATAATTAACCTTTCTCCTGCTGAGCGGAGCCACTAAAACTCGTTTACAGCCTTTGCTTCAGCGAGAACACATTGCATTACACAACTGAACTTGTTTAGAGCGGTTGTACATAAAGAGTCAAATTATTAACCGGCCCAGTTTCTGCAGGGGCCCATCTACTTTCTGTACGCTCACTTATTTGTCATGTTAACCTAAAAACTTTACTTTTTAATCAAGCAGAATTATTCAAACATCCTACAAAATATTATCTTCTGACATCCAACCCATCAGTTCATACATTTTTTACCTCTTCATCTCTCCTCTTACCTGCCATGTGAGGTGATCGCAGTGACTAGATTGACTGACAGCCACTCTTCACAGCACATAGACTGTGCAGCTAACTGAGGAGTAAGCTTTCAAACGGCTTAGCTGGAGGTAGCAGTAATGTTTTTATTTTTTTCCGTATCAGAGCTTCATATCTAGACATAAAAAAATCTGAAAAGAATTCTACATAAGAAAACCTCAAAATAAATCTTTCTTACTCCTAAACTTAAACCCTCCATTGTTTCTTTAGCACAGATTGTGTAAGATGTCTGCAAATAACGCTTCCTCCTTATGCCACCCCTGCTTGTCTTTGCCTTATATAAAAACTCTCACTCCACTGCCACAACTTACATAAAAAAATCACATGGCATGTTTATATAGACAGTTTATTTTTGGCGATTTATATATATATTTTTTACCTACTTGTGTTCCCTGTGTTTGGTTCTGCTCCTCTGTATGACTCAGGTCCCGCCCACTCCTAATTGTCTACTCACCAGGTGTTTGCTATTAAGTTAATTAGGCTTCCCTTTAAATGTCATGTCTTTCTGTTTGCTCCTCAGTCTGGCATTAACTGTCATCCTTCTGATCCTGGTTTCTATGTTAGTTTATAATTCTGCTCATGTCCAGTACTCAGCCCAGTACAACTGGGATAAAAGTTTATCTGCTCCTTTTGAGACAAGGTTTGGTCAAAAAATGAGTTAAGACCTTCTTTCTAATGGTGTAAAATTCTGAGAGAGGCTAAACAGTGTGATCCTACGATAGATGGAGAATTTTAAATATTCAGTACTGTTTGTTTCTAACTGAGGATTTTAACTTATGCTTAGATAAGACATTTAAACATGTAAAAACTCAGAAACTGAAACAAATAAGTCTCTAGGAAAATTATATATGAAGTAACAGTAATTTGCCAGGCAAAAGTTAAAAGTCAGCCTCATTCTTTTCCTGTCTGAAACTGAGCAAAAAATAGGCTGACATTTAGAAGTCAAACTGATCTGTTTCATTCTGAGACTCTCAGAATTAAACAGATCAGTTTGACTTCCAATGGAAAAAAAAAAAACAAAAACAAAATCTTCATCAGTGATTTCTTAGAGGAATGATTATGGAGCCAGAGACCGAACACTGAAGCTCATTTTTGTTAACTTTTTACAACTTTAAACTAACATTACTTCCTCAACCCAAGTTAACACTAAACCAAATATGTCCCAGTTCTAATCTCATAAAAGCGCACAGCATGTGGTTTGGATAATAGTTTAAAAATGCATAAAATCGCATGATAGACGTCCATTTATATCAGTTTTTGTCCTAGATCTGCTTTACTTTCACTTTTTTATTATTTAGTTTTATTATTTCTAAATTGTTATTACTTTCTGATGTTTAGTAATTAAATTCCACATCCTTGATTGTGATTGGTCATTTAAGATACTATTTTACATGTGTGCACATATCCAGACATGGACACATACACTACAGGTTAAATATATCCTGCTGATCTAGATGATCAGTTTAAAAATAAAGGAAACAAAAAATATGCAAAAAGTTACCATGGGAACCACACATTCAGTTTGTGAACCAGGATGTGCTGCAAATGTTAAATATAGTTTAGTCTAAATTTGCAAAAAAACAAAACAAAAAAAAAAACAAACATAAAATACACAAACTGCTCAAATTAGAAAAAAAATGTTGTAATGTGGTGTATTTTAGAAAATATGCATTTAAACTTTATTCAAACTAGGTCAATGTGGTGATTTACTAGTTAATGTAAGACAGAATTAGAATAGAATATATATTAAAAGAATGAAATAAACAAGTTAAAAAGCTTTCTAATGAGTTGTCACCACTTAAACCCCAGAAATGTGATTTGATATTTGCACAGCTGACAATTGTCTCTGAGGATTCCGCTCTCATTTTAACTTTAGCAAACATGTTTAATGACTTTTATGTTCTTAAAGCTCTTCATTTAGGAGAAGTGGTGTTTTTTTCTAAATTAAGCCTTGAGAAATTTGATGTAGTTTGTGCAAAAATACAAAAAAATTATGATTCAAGTACTTTCTTGTAAATGCAGACAGAACTTAAACATGAAAATTTGAGTTAAAAATTGTAAAGATAACCACCACTTTGAGAAATAGAGTCGGAACCATTATTACAAAGGGATATTTGATGTATTGCTGAGCCGGGTAAAAGCCAGGCTTTGTTGCAAACTATGAGCTCCTCTATAAATGTATTCTGGAGTTAAATTTGAGGCCATCTGTCCCACAACTAAAACTTGGACCGAATTGAATTGTGCCGTTTATAGACAAACGTGTAATTAGCAAACAACTGAAAAATAAAATGGCTGAACCAAAGCTTTGCAATCTACCAAGTCAAAACTCAGGCAGAAACCACACCGAAATGATAAGAGATTTAAAAATGCTAGTCAATGAGCAAAATCCTACAAAAATCAATGAACTGAAGTGATGTTGTGAATAAGAGGAGCTTGAATCTATTCCTTTATTTCCAATCAATAAATAGAATAATAGGTGGTATTAAAAAGAAAAAAAAATGTGTAGGTCCTCTGGACGGGTTCTTCTCTAATGAAACGTTTCGTCTCTCCTCCAAGAGACTTCTTCAG
>NW_013952429.1:906218-935163 GCF_001266775.1 Austrofundulus limnaeus | reverse complement strand
TCATGTTTAGAAAATAAACGTCTCAGTTTCTCCGAAACACCCGTAACATACGGAATAACCACTGGTTTGGGTCTGGGTTTGGGGTCTTCATTTTCTATACTATACAATTTTTTTTCTTTTTAATTTTTTACCTGGATTACTGAGATGCATCAGGACAATAGGTGGTATTGTGTAAGCAAATTTGCCAACCCACTTTATTTTTACACAACTTTAATTACAATGGGACTAAAAATGAATGAAGTTACACAGAGTGAGCAGTCTGTTTAAAATGCTTACCCTTAAAATAAGATTTTATAATCACAGAGCTTCTTTCTCAGTATACATCAGTAGTTTCTCTTGATATTTTATTATATAAGAATAGAAGTGTGCTTGGTACAGAACATACTTAAGTACTTTATTACTACAATAATTTTTTAACAAAGATTTATATGAACAAAAACATGACAAAAGTCTAAAGTGAGGGCCAGTACAGCAGATGGGCCCACAGTGGAGCAGCATATGACTTTGTGACCAGAGAGTCTCCAGAAGCTGCGTGCCGGCCAAACCTCAGCCACTAATGAGGCTCTACACAAAGTCGTATCTGAGCCCACTCCAAACACTGAAGCAAACACACAAGAGGGTGAGGAAACAGGCTTAGATTTAGGCACACACACAAATATACAGATACACACACACATGCTTTTACACAACCTTGGGCAACAGAGCTGAAAACAAACTAAGGAGCCCCCTGACATGGCATCTGTGTTTGGTTAAAACCTTCTTAACTCTTCTAGTGGACTGGCATCTTTTTCACTGCGTGAGTGTGGGAGATCTGGAGAAAACTCAGCCGTAATTATCCTACTTTTTATTTTTCTACGTTACTGATACCAAATTTTACTTTCAAAATAAAAGGCACTTCTACATATTTTAATTTAATGTTTAATTTCATGTCTTACAACCTTACTTTTTATTTGTTTTTAACTATTTATTCTCAATGCTGATGTTAACTGTACATTTTCATTTTTTTCACCATATCAGATAAACAAATAAAACAATTTTACCTGCCTATTGCTTTTTGGCAGCAGGTGATAACTAATTTCTTCAGAAAAACAAGATGTGTTGTTGTTTAAAATCATCTATAATATGTAATCAAATCCTCACCATCACACACAGAGAGACACAAACATGCTGCTGAAAAGGAATGTGTCATCTACAAATGACTCAATGCAATATGTTGAGAACTGATGCAGTTTTACTTATCACTAATTAATATCAATGACTGCCGTGTTGTGTAAATACAAAAAAAAAAAGAATATTCAAGCAGTTATTTGTAATTTATTAATGGTAATAGTACTCCAACAATGAGAAAATTTTACGAGACATTTCTTTGCAACAACAGGGACAAGTGGTGCAAAATTAAACAAAGCAGCTTCTGAATCTTTAAAAAAAAAATCTCCCCAGACGTGTCTAAAATCATAAAATGAAAAGTAAAAATTTACTAGAGAGATAAGCTTTTTAAAATTAATGGAAACATATAGTTGGTGCTTGTCAAAAGATTGTAGGCTGTGCAATGAACTGCAGTGAAGAGAATAAAAGTTATTGGACGTGACCTAAAGAGAACTACTGTATGTGCTTACATAATGATGGAGCGCAGCAAGACTTCAGATGTCTGATTTCAAAGCAAATATAATGTTATCATAAAATTTAATCTGGCACAAAAGACTAATCTTCTAATATGTCAGTCATTTAGTTATTTATGTATTTATATATTTTTTAACTAACAGACAAAACAATAAATACATGCATTAATTCATTTTTCAAGCAAATTATGACATTTGACATAACGGATTGATTTATCCAACTGCATATAAGGCAAATGGAGCTGATTTTAATGTAAATTTAGAATGTATAAAAGAAATACATTTTAGTTTGACCAATAAATCAGTATTCATGCACTAATTGGATTCCCAAAGAGCCAATAATTACAGTGGAACATTAGCTGAAGGAGGATGCATCTCTTAGGTTTTGTATCAGGTCTTTGCTGGACTTTCTGTTAAAGACTTTCAAGAACTTTCATCTGTTCTACTTAGAGACAAAAAACCCATCAAAATATTGATAATGTTGTACTGCAGTCAGATATTACAAAGGAACTCTGTGTGCACATACTCATTTTTATACCCCGCCTCTGTCAGTGCGCCCCAGGGCAGCTGTGGCTACAATGTAGCTTACCACCATCAGTGTGTGAATGTGTGTGTGAATGTGTGTGTGAATGGGTAATGACTGTAAGTGTAAAGCGCTTTGGGGTGCATGCGGGACTTGATAAAGTGCTACAAGTCCATTTACCATTTTATTTACCATTTACACTGTAGCGCCGTGGCACGTTTTAATTTACTTAATTTTAAGTTTTGTGAGTCTGCCAGCATTATTAGCAAGGATTCAAGCCTAAAAGCAGCAAGTCTAAAAACATGCATATATACAATAAACAATGTAATATATGCATGAACAAACCTTCAAAAAAATTTTTTATTTATTTTTGTCTGTATTTTTGCAGGTGGACATTTATATGAATAACATAGAACCCAAATTAAAGAGATTTATTGTGCTCTTATAAAACATTTGGGCCAATTTATTCACACTGATTTATAGATGTAAAGTTTAATAAGTGAAGTGAGTTAAGTAAAGTATCAAACAGGTCACACAAATCCCTGTAAAATGAGTAAAACTCGCCGCTGTGGCAGTCCTGCACACTTCTGCAGTGGGGTGGGGGGGTTGTGACTGCACTCTCTTTTTGTTATCCTAACGCTGTGTTATTGTGTTCCAGTGAGCAAAAAGAACAAAATAAAATAAAATAAAACAAATCCTGAGCCAAATAAATTTTGAAGCCCCAGATTGTTTGGTGCTGCACTCTCTGTACTGAGTGCTGATGGCACGCTGTGCTTTATGGGTAAAATATCAGAGTAAGAATGGGAGAAGGAGAATACAAAATGGGAGTCTTACCTTTTAAGAAGCACTTCAACACAGCAAACTGTAAAGAGAGCGAAACAGGGAGGGAGACAGAGGGGAGAGGGAGCAACAAGAGGGTATAAGAGAACAAAAAAAAAGACTGAAATTAGATTACTGTACTGCAGGGTGCACAACTTTCACAAACACTTATCAAAGGAAAAGAAGTAGTCCTACTGTGTGTTTGTCTGCAGTGCTGTCTCATTTATTTTAGCACTAAATGCTCAACAACAAATAGAACTTTGAAAACTACTTTCAAATTATTCAATAAGTTCTAGCTTTACGCAATTACCCAATATAAGACTCTAACGGTGTACTTCATTAAAAAAAAACACAATCTGACAGTGATGGTGTGCTTCACAGTACAGTAAAACATATTTCTGACAGCTTTGTTGACAAATACTGTATAAAAAAGAGCTACATAATATGGAAAGTGGAACATGGGTTTTCTGAAAAACTGAATTATGGAGGAAAAAGGCTGAAAACACTTTAAAAGGAATAAAGAAAAACAACAGGAGTGGCTGAAACAATGTATAAGGGAAATATTTAAGGAAACACTTTCAATTCAGTGAAAGGGGAGGAAAGTGTTTCCTATTTTAAAAATGTCTCCCTTCAATTGTTGTTGACCTCACTTGAAAAAGAATGCCTTCCTGCAAGACAAATTAGTTGAAGCTCTCCACTCAGCCTCTGAAAAGGTCACAAAAAAAAAAACTCCAACAACCGTTTTAGCCCACGAATCTCAAGAAAACCTAAACATTGAAGGGTTTCCATTTAATTGTTGTAAAACTACAAGTACTGTGTTATTGTATAAAGTAAGTGGAATAAAACAGAATTGAGTGAATTCGTGTATCAACTTGAAGCTAGCATTTCTTGGGGCAATTGCAAATCCCCTGCCATCTAGCATACAAATAAATAAATAAATAAAAATAAAAACATGCTTTTTTTCTTTCTGTAGCAGTGCAGTAAACAAACACTAAGTTTCACATAGAAATGGCTCTACACCTGATAGGCAACAATAAGCGGTTTCTACATCTCCTTAGCAAATTAACTTTACTATTATGATATAATATAAAATATTTTATTTTATTGGATTTTACTAAATACAGTATTTAACATCAGACACACCAAACCACACTTTAAAATGCCTGTTGTGAGATTGACAGGTTAATAATGGAAAAAAAAAACTTATCAGTTCTAATGCAGTAAAACTGCTTTGTTGTGTAAAGGTTCTCAAAAAATGGCTTTTTCTCATAATATTATGACTTTATTATCGTAATGTTACGACTTTATTCTCGTAATCTTAAGACTTTCTTTTCATAATATTATGACTATATTCTCGTAAGGTTACAACTTTATTTTTGTGACAAAAAACAAAAATCTTGTTAAAAATCTAATAATAATATTGTGTGACCCTAATACTCCATTGTAAAAAAGGGGTTTGAACTATCTGCAGAAATTCTCTTAGCTTTCCTCCTTGTTAAGAAGGGCACCAGCTAACCTGCAATCCAAACCGGGATCAGTCAGGTATAGGAAAGCTCATACCCATTCATCTGAAGTGTTCCTCTAAAAATTAAAGCTCCCCTTAAAGGATGAGATACCCTTTCCCTTACCCACCACATCATGAACATTTGGGACATCTCTATCTTCTTGGGAAGTTGGCAGCAGAAACTAAACTATAGAACTGATGCCAAAAAAATGATCTCTTAAAACTTTCATGAAATTAAAGCGCCAAGATACACTTTGGATACGTACATGCCAAGGCTGTAAATGGCACAACCGGTAATTAACCTACAAGTAAACAACACAACACCATATTTGTGTGCTTTAAAATCAATCTGACAGTCATGAGGGAATACACCCCCCCCCCCCACACACACACACACACACACACACAGTGATCAGATTGTTTCATTAGTGGGGAGCTGATGGATAACCCTCCCAAAGGACACATTGACCAAGGGGCCATTGATCTACTGAGATAGGCCAAGCTGTGTGTGGATGTGTGCGTCTATATGTGTGTGAGGAAAGTGGCATACTGATGGAGTCTTTAAGTTGTTAGAGTAAGCACAGTAAATCGAATCCAACAGTGTTTAATGGGGAGAGAAAGAAACAGGCTGTCGACATATTCATTAGGTCAAATTACTCTGCCCAATCACTGCCGTCTCACTCGCTCAACGAAGCAGGAGGGAGCATCAGCGATATTTTCGTCTTGGCAACCCCTCCCTCTGTGTGAGAGGAATGTGCTCGAATGATAGTTTAAAAAAACATATTTATTCCAATTACTGGATGACAACATGCTGCATTTGGAGGCATCGAATTTCATTTGATCTCATTCAAGCTTGGCAGCGTGCTGAAGCGTAAATCAATCTGGCTAAAACTGGAATCATTAAATTATACAGTCTTATTGATGATTTAATAAAGCTTATTGGGCTCAGGGGTTGTAATAATGACTTATGATAATAACACAATGACAGAGCCATACTTTCCATAACGGGATCTGTGTAAACACAAACAATCACAGACAAAAAAACAAGGGAACGATGTTTCTAGTCGCTTTTCATCTTGGAGTGAGTGTGCTTAAATGTTCCCCCATCTACATGTGAGGAACTTGTAATTAGCTTTCTAGTTTGTTCTCCTACATTGGACGAGAAGGTAATTGGGCCTTTTGGACACTTACTCTCAATCTTGGTCAATGCGAGTGTGTGTGTGCGTGTGTGTTTGTTCGGTCTGGTTTGTGGAGGATGGCCAAGCCATTACAGTGTGTTCAGCCTGCTCTAAAGCAGCTTGTGATTCATTAGTAATGAGTCCATTTAAAAACTAAATGAGCAGTCGGAGTGGCCAAATGGCAACCTGCGCAGTGATTGCGTCCACTTATCTGCTCTGCTTTGCTATTTTTGCAATACAACACTCGGACACCGTCACACTGTCATGCACGTGATGAACACAAATTAGTTGCAAGCCAGCAATAAGTAGAGACAGAATATTTTTGGCCATGTCTGTGTAAAAAAATAACAATAAACAAATATACAGTGATCGTTGCATGTAGATGTCAAATAGATTAATTTGAAATTTAATTGATTTCAAGATGACTACAACAGCTAATTAGTACTGTTTTTGCTTGTTTTACCAATATTGAGGTTAATTTGATTTGGTTGTAGATGGTTTTATAGCACAGAACTGCATTTAACATTTTTTTTTTAAGTTTGACTATATAAAAAGGCCATAATGCTGTCATTTATGAACATGAGATGATTTTAGTCTAAACCTCTACAATAAATGTGGCTTTACTTTCTCAAAATGTTTGCATTTATGTATGTGTTTGTTCTGGCAGCAGTGTAAGCTCATATGGAGATGATGAAGTCAGACAGTTGTGCCATTAATTACTGTTTTACACCTGCTTGTCTCAGCTAATTAAATATGCTGACACACACACACACATAGATCTTTTTTTTTGTAATCACATCTACACTTCATAGAATCACACACACATTTTATCACACTCAAACTTCGGTACACTCTTTTTTCCCCCCCTTCCTGCGTAGACATGTCAAAAATACATTCTCATTTTCACTTCGAGGAAGGTGAGATGGCGCAGCTAAACACGCCACCCCTTCTCCTTCTCGTAGTCTCAAACACTTCTCCGAGGACCTCGCTTCTCCGTTTCTCACTCTGCCATTCTCCTGTCCTCCGACTGTTCCTTCATTCTTCCTTCCCTTCTACCAGTCTTGGTGAGTGTGTGACAGGCGGAGTGCGTGTTGGTGTGTGTGTGTGTGTGCTTGTCTCCTCCTTGCACATTTCCTCAACAAAGGCCACAGCTGCTGCTGGTTTGTTGAATAAAAGATGACAGAGCCCTAATATCAGGAGATTACCAGCTAACAAAACAATGGTTTTGTACGATTTAAATGGCAACATCAGTTGCATTTAAGTCTTTGCAAGTCAACTGTGATATGATAATGTTTGCTGTCAATTGAAAACTGTCTCTTCTGCACTATAGGGCTACTTGACTCTGTGTATCTCTGGTTTTTGTTCTCTCTCTCTCTCTCTCTCGCTCTCGCTCTCGCTCTCTCTCGCACACGCACACCACGGAGAGCATATGGCTACTTCTCTCCTCTTTGAAGGGTTGCTTTGAAGCTATGGCATCCGTATCGATTGGCGCTCAGCTGAGCTCACTTCACCAGAGCCCTGCGATTATCTGTCGCTTTATTTCAAACAGAGCGCGAGAAAGGGAGGCTTACACAGCCATCACTCACTCACAATCTCATCGTCAGTTTCTGCACTTATACATGAAGCGGGCGCGCGCGCGCGCGCACACACACGCACACACTTAAGCACACACATGCGCAATTGGGGATAATGAGATGAGCTTACACTCTCAATCCCAATACTTAAGGCAAGCTGCGCTTCAGAACTGACAAGTAAGTGTTGAGATTTAAGAAAGTGAGGACACAGTGAGAAAAAGGGTCTATAAGGTCTGGTGATGAAACTTTGGAGAAAACATTTCCCCCCACCAGCTTCATGCTGGTTAAAAAAAAAGAATAAGATTCTTGTTTTCCACAGACATATTTTTTTCAAAGTGAACGATTAAAACAAAAATAAATAAATAAAGGTAAGTTAAAAACACAGATTTCAATCAAGGCTGACTGTTGATCATAAAGTTTTGAAAGAGGGGGAAAAATGTTTTTTACTTACAGTCTCACCTGGAGGACGGAATACCCCGGAAATTATTGTAAACAATATAGCCTGCTACCATTAAAGTTTGGCAATCGTGTTATATCCTGTCTGTGCATATATGTATGTGAGTTTATTATTATTTTTTTCTTTGTTAGCAAAATACCTCATGAACAGTGGGATTGGAAATTTTAATAAAACTCTTGGGAAAAAATATTGGATGAAAATTTGCAAGTAATTAACATTTGGAGTGAACACAATTCAACAAGTCAACTTGAGCAAACACTAACTCAGTCAGTTTTACATTTCTATTCTATTCTATTCTATTCTATTCTATTCTATTCTATTCTATTCTATTCTATTCTATTCTATTCCACCACATTTTAGTGTGACAGTACGAGAGTCACCCCTACCACTGTGCACAGAAGAAATACTGCATATGTTTGAAACATTGTTGATTCTAGTTCTAATAGAAAGAGGTCAGAGCTGCACAGAAATCAGAAATCAATTTTCCATCTGTGTGTCAGTTGATTTGATCCGGGCCTTTCTTATTTTCAAATGAAACAAAGAAACAACAAAAAGACAAGCGGACAGGAGCGACACAAACATAAATTATGCAAAACATTTCTCAGCATATGTCTTTTTTTCCCCTTTTTCTCTCGCTTTATTTAGCACAGGTGCTGAGAAAGAAACAGTTCTGTGGTGTTAAAAACTGCAGTTCTGTCAAAGTGTGTGAAGTCTCTGAGCTACACATCACGTTTCCTCTGGTGTTGGTGGTTTCTGAAGTCTTAGAAGCTCAAACTAAATGTTTTTATTTAGGATTGCATTTTGGATTGTTCTGTGAAATGTACTGAAGTTTTTGAGCCGCTCTATTTTTTTATGGTTACATTGGTTATATTGTTTTAAGATGGGAGTTTTCTACTCTGGTCTTGGCCTCACTCCAACTAAAATTAAGCTTTGGTGTTCCTTTCTGCAGAACCCCACACCAAAACCTCTCAACAACTCCAAAAGTGTTATAACAGCAGTATAAATATTTTAAAATGACATCATCTTTCTAAGAGATTAGTGACTAATTTTCTGAACCTTCAATAAGCATATTTGGGGTCAACAAAAATCACAAAGTTAAATTGTATAAACTGTGCAATAAAAGCGGTGATGTAATTAGTGTGACAAGCCCAGTGGGGTGCCTCTGCCAACCAAGCAAGGTTCAGTTTAAATTTGTGTTTGTCCAGATTTAACTGTTGACCTTTTTTGGGTAAAATGTGACATTGCCTCATTGTTTTATCATATTAGATCATTAGCTGGCATTAATGTGCCCAAAAACCATAACTGTGAAGACATGCAATCAGTTTATTGTTGAGTTTGAGGGAACACATGGGCCAAATTTACCGGAACTCCATTCAAGCATTCTTGACATATTTTAAAGAGGACAAAGCAAAATGAAATATGAACAAATAAATAGGGATACTGAAAGTACTCTACTTCAAAGGCAGAAAAATAACAAATTTTTAATTACAAGAACGACACACTATCCGTACATTATTTGATGCATGCAGTTATACCCTAAATACCCTAAATGTTTACTTTAAATATATTAATGCCAGCATATATCTTGTGGTAATGTTTTAAATATGTTGACATTTTGCTCAAAGGTATTTATTTTTCTTTTTTCATGATGTTGGTTTTGGGGTCAACAAAAATGTGTGCATATGCAAATTTTAGGCATGTGGTTTCCAATCCTGGTCTGTGAGGGCTGCTATTCTGCATGTTTTACTTGTTTACCTGCTCCAACACACCTGATTCAGTGATTAAATCACCTCTTCAAGTTCTGCAGATGCCTGTTAATCATCCATTCATTCAAATCAGGTGTGTCAGAGCAGCGAAACCTCCAGACCAGACTAGGACTGGACAGCCCTAACCATGGCTGATTTGGTGGTTTCTTCAATCAAACTCAATCAAACCACCCCTGTGATGGATGAGCGAAAACAATGTACACTTTCTTTAAAAAAAAAAAAACATGGCCAACTTGGTCTGTTTTTGCCGGCTTTAGTCCAAATTTCAGCTTCATGCCCATCGGAGTATGACAGACAGTGAGCCAAAGTGACATGAAATGTTAATGGTCTGCCCAGAGCAGCAAAACTTCATAAAATTCCTTGATTTAGAAACCATCATGACTTTAGGAAACAACGACCACTGTCACATCACACTGGGCTGGAAACACACAGATACACACAATCTTACTTATACACACACACAAGCGCACACATGCACATGACATACCACTCATGTTTTGATTAAAACCTGGGGCTATGCTGCTTGTGCTGTTATTGAGAAGAAACATTTTTGAAAGTGTAGTATATGTGCAGCAATCAGTCCTGAAAGCAGCTAAGAACCAAGAGAAAACACACACATAAACAGCCAAATGGGAAAACATGTAGGCAAATTTGACAATAACACCGGACAAGTAATTATACAGATGTGTAGGTGCAATCTTTTCTATTAAATTTAATAATATAATTGACAAAAAATATTATTTGTCAGTTCGTTCTTCTAAATGCACCCAGAAGAAAAGCTGGGGTAAAACACTTGCAAAATCTGTGTGAGCTGCAGACTAAATACAGAATCACACACATAGAAAGAAAGACTAAGTGATCACGTTCCAAACAAACTTATTATCATTCCTTTAATCAAATTGTAGCAAAGACTTGTCTTCAAAAATGTAACACCTTTCAGCTTTTTGCTGGGTTGCAGATGACATGGTTTCGACGTCATGAAATGCAGATGGGGCCAGGAAGTAAACGCAGCCCTGTTTCTTTCTGTTGATTCAGCGTCAAAATGCCTAAATTCTGTGCCATGTACGGTTGTTGCAGTCGCTCTAATCGGGTGAAATATAAAAAATTTTTTCATGTCCCATATGTAGTGTGTCACAAGGGAGTTAATGTTAAAGAAACTTACAGAAAAAAAGATGACAAAAGTGGACCAACAATCTCCGGCTAAAAAAGGGAGGTGCGGAAATGAACAATTTAAGAGTTTGCAGTGACCACTTTCTAACCAAGGATTGTATCGTTTAAATCACATTTTCAGATATTTTTGAACAATTACTTGAATTTAGGTTTAAAGAAGCTAAATAAATTATTTACAAGTAGATCCAAGCACATAGAAATACCGGATTTACTCGTTAGTGTTAGCGATAGCATTGTTATCATAGACTCATTACTTAAAATAGCACAACTCACTACTCACTTGGGCAAAAACAAGTCAATAGCCATTTAAAGTTTCTTTGGATTCTAAATGGTTGACCCAACCTGAAACAAAATAATTGTAGGCTTCATGGCTTTTGAAACCTTTCAGCTTGCTCGTTGTATAATACGAGGTCTGCAGCACCAGATAGTTTATGCCAATCGCCTCAACGCCAGGTAAATTCTCCAGATTAGACGTCTTTTTTAATTTAGACAAAATGGATAATTTCTCCATATTTATTGCGATATCTTGTCTGCAACAGCCCATTTAGGGCATTAGCGTACTCGCTGTGATCCATTTTGCTGGGTTTTGAACCAGAGCAAATCACTTCCTGTCCCCCATCTGACATTTGCACGTCATCCAGGTCACGTGGCTGCAACCCAGCATTTCAAGGAAATAAAATATTAATTAGTTTTAAGATTATAAAAAAAGTTCATCTGAAGCTACTGTAGTATTGACCATTTCTTGGTAAGCATGATTCATTCAAACCACTTTAGATTTTTCATAGAAAGAACAGCTTCATCACAACTCAGAGCAAATTCAAATGATTAAATTATGATTCATAAAACTCACAATACAATAGCTTCACTGCGTTACACATCCACATGTCATAGCACTTACAGAGATGCTTAGCTGCTTGATACAGAGGCCATGAATGGCTCAAATAAAAACATGTTTTACCAGCTTCAAGACTCCCAGCAACAGTGTTTCAAACTGAATGTGACAAACACATTTTACAGTGGAATTTAAACACTAAAGCCAACACACAAGTTCTGCTGCTTTTCATCCCATATATTTGCAACAATAACTGTCACAAGATATGTACCTACTTGTTGGAGTGGATTTTGATTTGCAAAATGTTAAATAAAGTCCAGTATAATAGGCAATGATCCAGTAGGTGACTGATAAGTCAGCACAACCCTCCCTTGGTTATATAGAAAGATGTGCGCATGTGCGTTTTCACGTTGAATGTCCAGAGAGGTTGAGAGAGTGATGTCTGGTCGGCAGGAGTTTATTTGCTGATGTTGGAGGTTTATGTGCATAAGTGTACCGGTGAGAACCCAAAAGAAATGAAAATGTGTGTGTATGTGTGTGATCATAAGAATGGAGAGTGCAAGTGTGTCAGTGTGCATGTGTGTGTATGTTGTAGATTTCTGTATCTGCACACTCGTTAGTTTGGTATCCAACCTTTGCAATCAGCAGTAATCCTGACTCAGCATCAATAATGACCCCATTAGTCACAAACCCCTACTGATGCACACACAGACACACATTTAAACCTTGGTACACACTCAAACGCACACAACCAGATGGACACCTCCTCTAATTGCTGTGCATTTGGTTGTAAATATGTAATCTTTGAGACATTTGTGTTTCACCCACAAGTAATGCTGACGACTTGGTTTCACTCAATTTTGACAACCATTAAAAGCAAATAAGTCTTCTTCACATTAGTTGCTCACATTTCATGGTGTTGAGGCTTTAATTGAATCAAACCTGCAATGTTTTGTTCTAAACATGTAGAAAATTAAGCGGAAACTTTATTTTTCCACAAAAAAATATACTGTCACAGAAAACACAAACAGAAATAATGAGGAACATTTATAATAACTGCGAAATATTTAGTCTTAATTAATCATTAATAAATGTATGTATGACCATCCATGTATGTTCCTGATCAAGACTCAATGCATATGGCACCTGTGTGGCGCACGATAAGTCACGTGACATCCAAGCCAGTGGATGGAACCAAGCTCACTACAATAACATGTCACACCACTATTGATAAGAAAAACTGCAATCCAGCCATGCATAGATCTTTTTGTTTAAAATAATATGTTTCAGCAAATGGCAACTACACAAAAGGTTAGTGTGTTTATTTCATCTAGCAGAAGATGATATTTTAAATCATTCTTTTTCATCCAATCCCAAATCAAACATTTTTTTAAAGTAATCATGAATATAAATGATTGTGCTTTTTTATATATTGAAGGGCTTAAAGATCATCTCACATTAAAAATGCACCAGCTTGCCCTTTTTATTTAATCATTTCTTTTCCTTATACGCATAGATTGAAGAAAACCTTAATTTGACTTTCACACTGTAAGAAAGACTTGCACATGAACATAAGAAAAATGCCTGCACTGTGTTTGGGAAAGGACAAAGAGAATCATATTTAAATACAAAGCTTTGCCATAATTTTATTCACACTATTAATTCACATTGTCCTTTTATGGGCTTGTTTGGTTTTGAGAAAGTAGCATTTTATTTCTGCAGCTTTAAAGCTTGTCACATGAAAAGGGGGAAGTGCTCATTTATAACCATCTATGAAGAAAATTGGACCTGAAGGAGGTGCACACCACTTCTCAAGCAAAAAAAAAAAAAGGTTCTGAAGCCAAATTAGAGAAATTAAGTGAGAAGGGTATCATTATCCACTTTATCATCAAATCTGAAGTGTTAGTTGTTCTTGTGGCAGTGAGCCACAGCTATTTCATCAACACTTTCCAGCCATAAAAGAACCAACTCAAATCTGAATTGAAATCCTGCTCTGTGGGTTTTTTTTTCACCCTCCCAGAAACTTTTACCCAATATTGTGCATCTATTATCATGCACGAGTTCAGCTTTTGTATATTTTGAGCATTAAATCATTGAAGTGGGTGTCTAGTTGTGTTGGAAAATGCACAAAGCCTATTGAAAACTAGGAGGGGTTCTGCACTCAGTCACCTCACCTGTCACATCTTAAGTCCAGGCATGAATGAACAGTGAAAATGAACAACATACAAAAATAAACCCTTACACAATACTTCATTTCTTCAATGTAAAGCTTGATAACAGAAATGTCAGGCTAAAGAAGCCTATAAACTGAATTCAAGTATCAAAATTGTCTCTTGGCGGAATACTTTAATGAGATTTAAAGCAATCTGTAAAATTGGCATAACGAGTTAAATACATCCTTACAACAGTTACACCAGACAAAATACAATAGCACAACTAAGAGACGGCACAAATATAATTTAGGAAGCAATAATTTTTCAGGCAGCACATATCCATGCTTACACACCAGCCCTTCTTATTTTAGTAGCTTAAAGAGTTGCTCCCTATGAGAAAATACCCATTACACTAGCTTTCATGAGCATGCACATACAGCTTATGTTAATAGAAGTGGGACATGAATTAAAGGCCTTGTTTTAGCAAGTACCGCTTTTCTTTACATTATGTTGTGTTATGACTGGTTTGTAATTGGATGCTGAACTGTAAGTAGAATCTTTGCTGGAAATTTACCAACAAGTGAAAATAAAGTAACTCAAAACCAGCATTACAAGATTATATCGGCTATATGAGTTAATACAAACTCTGGTATTAGTAAAAAATATAAATGTTAATTATCCCAGCCTGACTGCAATACTAATCCAGTGTGACAAATTGATTGAAAATAACTAAACGTTGCAAAAATTTTTAATTAAACTGAGAAAACAATAACTTTAAAGTATGTTTAAAAACATATCAAATGTGATCAGTAACTGTGCAAAAAAAAAAAAAAGCCTGAACTATGCTAATATGATTTAAAATATGCATTATTTAATGTATAAACTGTATATTATAGCTTGGACTACATTATAAGCAATACTCCATTCAGTCTCAGACAAGAAATAAATACAAGATGACATTTACCAACACAGACCATTTGATATAAAAAAGATAAAAAAGCAGCACTGCTGACAATGTAAAGGTCAAAGGTCACATGTCAAGAGGTAAAAGTCCTGTCAGCTGGAGTGAACCTCACAAGGGACCTCACCTCTGCTAGACCCCGTCTGCATATATGTTTGCTGCTAGGGTGTGTGTGTGTGTGTGTGTGTGTGTGTGTGTGTGTGTGTGTGTGTGTGNGTGTGTGTGTGTGTGTGTGTGTGTGTGTGTGTGTGTGTGTGTGTGTGAGACCCTGCGCCCTACTTCCTGACAGAATAAACCAGTAGGCCAAAGTGAGGGATGCTGGACCCCTGGGTGTCAATCACAGACTCGGATTGACAGACGAGCTAGCTGGCACTGTTCTCACACTCACCCACACACTACCCCTCTCAGGACTGTGTTCTGTCACTCTCTCAAGCTGACTGTCTTTCACTCTCTCTTCCTGTCTCTGTCCTCTGTCTCTGCACCACTTCCTCTTTGTCTCTGCGCTCTGTTGATCCCCTACTCTGTCTTTTTTTTTCATTTTTTAATTTTTTAATTTTTTTTGTCCATCTCATCTATACATCCACATACTGTTTGCAGTTTGTCAACCACACCTTGATTTGTGTCTCACTGTCTTTAAACTTTTCTCTCTTCTTTCCTTCTGACAGATGGATGCCTAAACCCACTTCTGCTTCTGTTTCTTTTTCCTTCAACACGTCTCAGTTTTGGGTTGGTTGCTTGGTTTTCCTCACCGAGCGTGATGGTGGTCATTCATGCATCGTGACGACTGTCAAACATCTGTCTGTGTAGTGACTTCATGACTTTTAGTTGGGTTGTTTTCTAGTGAAACATACTGTTTATTAATACTTGGTCTCTGTAAAAGAGGGTTATTTTCATTTTCTGACAGTAAAAATAATTAAGAAGCTAAGAAGCCAAACAAATAAATAAATAAATAAATAAATAAATAAATACTAAACAGAAATATTTTGAAGGAATCAGTGTTAGAACTACATCAATAAGATATTGTGTGATGATTAAGGGTGATTTTATTAATTAAAAACCTAGGTGTTTATAGTTTAACAGAAAAAAAAATCAATGAATGGATCAATAGAAAACATTTAATCATCAAATACCACTTTCATCTAATTTTTCTCTAATTTAGATCTAACTTTAGATATCATAACTCAGAGTTTTAGATTTTTTTAAAAAGAAAAACAGATTATTTCGTTCATATCATGCAGTCTGATCCTGCAGTGAAAAAGCATGTTTCACCAGCACACTGAGTTTGCAGTATTCCTCTTCCTTTAAAACACAGCCATGCAAACTCTTTTCTAGTGTTTGGAAGTGTTATGTTGAAGTGCTGACTTGCTTACATTTTTCTCTTATAATGGGCTCCTTACTGATTTTTGTCCACTTATATTTTCACGAAAGACCCTAGTGTTATATTTAGAAAATGTTGGACAAACTGCTATGTCAACAGTACAGCTGAAACTAAAAACAAGTGACTCATTGTGCAAAAAGGCAATCATTTTAAATTCAGAAATATACATCAAATTTTACTCAGGGTTTGCAACACTTTAAGTTTAGAAGTGGGGTTCTGAAGGATATGAACAATGAATATCTTACCTGTTGTAGATATCTTTGGAGAAACATAGTTTAAATCTTACCAGAGTGAGAAGCTAACAGCTAGTGCCAAGACCAAGTAGTCCAAGAGATATACCATGTTTTTCTGCATAAAACATACCAGCAATTTTGATGATACCCCATTAAACTAAATCCCTTCCAGGTGTTAAAAAAATCTATTTCTTAGAAAAACTCTCCCGGACACAAAGTCATAATTCAAGATTATTGCTAAAAATCATGGCTTTGACTTTGTCTATATAATATCTAATCATTATCACCAGATATTTTACTTCAGATCCTTTTTTTGTTACCAAAATTCTTAACCAAACCCAGGAAACTAATTTTGAACTTATGATGCCATTTACAGCTGGCAGTCACAAAAAGGGCCAAAAAGTGTCAAAAATTGAGCTTGTTTTGAATATTTGGTCATGCACTTTCCCCATCTGTTCTGTCAGTGTTCCCTAAACTGGCACCAAACTGCACCAAAAATATCTTCAGACACTCTACTAATCAAAATATATAAGATAAGATGTACAATGTCATTTTTTTCTTTTTAGTAGCAAACAAATGATGCCAACCCTCTAAATTACTAAATTAATTAAAAACTAATAATAAATAAATCTAAATTATTCATCATAAACTATAATTACATAAACATTTACATTTAAAGCAATTGGTTATTTAGTTAATGATTATTAGCCTACAGGTGGTCATAGCTGCATGTAGTACTTCTAGTGCAGCATCTGACAAAAATATTATAACTGTAGGGGTCACCGTAGGGGTCACCTCAAGTGAAGAAACAAGATTTACTGCCTCGAAGCAGGCCTCGGACAGGCCTAACGAGAGGACAGAAACTCTGTCACAAACTGAACTCTATTTAGGCCATGACAGGTCATTCTTACCGTGGAAGAGAACCCCTCAGTTCTTTTAATCAGATAATGGATAGAACAATCTCTTCTGTTCGTGATTCATTTGTTGTTTAACTAAGAATGTTTATGCATTTGTTAAATCATGATAATGACTGTCACAGGAAAAGTGGAACCACTTCTTTTCTTTTATCGTGTCACAATGTTTTCATTGTGTTTTTATGTAAATCACTGTTTTTATTTTACCATGAACACAGTAATATAACTGTGGATTTTTCCTGAAAAAATCTTTCATTTATCTGGACTAACAGAAGGTTCAGAACTGATTATAAAACAGAAATGTTAATTAATTATCATAAATGTTTTGCAGTGATTTCTCTTAGAGTCTATCAGAAGAAAGCTGAAAAGAGGTCATCGTATCATGTTGTTGAACAACCACAGAATTTTAACCTTGGGCTAGTGCCGGCTGGCAAATCTTTATCTTTCTTTCTCTGACTCATCTCTAAGCCTGAGGGCGGAACCAAAGTTMGTCCGTTTCTTTTACTAACCCGGATGGCTTTGAGCGACACACTCTTCTTCCTGATTCTAACCTAGGAAGACAGCTGGGATTCTCTCCGGAGAAACCCCAGTTTGGCCTTAAGTCTGATCCCATTAGCTAACTAGGGAAGACTTCACAGCCAGGGATCCGGCAAGCCTGCCGGTGGTTCCAAATCGAGGCTTCAAGCCTCTAAGTGTGTTTTTAACTCCCGAGGAGAGATTTTATTTTGGAAGGAGGAACCGGATATGGCTTGAATTTTTCTGGCTTGGAATGAAACAGACGCAAGTTACCCGGAAAAACACCTGTTCGCCAATGACCGGTAAGCGAGCCGACATCAGTTCCCTGACTGATCGGAGGCGAGCCAGCTCCTACCCTGAGGGTGCCTTAAGAAGACATCATCAGGTAAAAGCTGATGTGTTCGGAGTGACGTGTCATTGGAACCTGAGCTTCTAAAAAGATGTGCAGTTCCGGCTGACCCACACTTTAGTAAAAGTAAAAGTAGTAGTAACATACTAATCTTACTTTCCTTCTTTCCTTGTTCTTAATTTGCCAAAACTTAAGCTAAAAGTGCCAGTAAAATTGTTTGGTTGTTATCAGAGCTGACGTTTTTACTGTTCTATATAAATAATCTGAGTTGATATGAATTGAAATTCGGACGCGGGTTTTATCTCATTTAACTCTGACGTTTGTTATAGGAATACCCACAATCAAGTGTAACTTATGATCTGTTCAATTTGTGTAAATAAATGAATGCATAGTCTTTATGAATCAACTTGAACTCGTCTGAGCGTTCACTTATTGTGTCACTTTTCACTTCGCACAGTCAAGATATTAACAAGTAATGAGAAATACCTTGGTAAAAGTTTCCTCATAACCTTGTGTATGAGAGATGTGGGAGAAGCTTAATTCACCTTAAGCTCACTCTTACATAACCTTTCGGCAGTAATGACCGTCTAACACTAAACTTATGTTTATGTTCATTTATATAAAATAGTGATCAAATAAACTGGAATTAATTTAAGATGACAAAAATCTGCTAAAACTTGTCGATTCAGTCAATATTAACCTGTCATAGACTGTGTCCAAATACAGACGCTGGGTCTTCCGAAGGACCCGCCCTACCCAGTCTAGGTGGGCTCGGTCCTTGGTAAATCGCGAAGACTGGAAAAAAGTGGCAATAAATTTGGACGGTCTAGCCTCCCATCCTTACTCCAGTGTGTGTCCTGTCGACTAACCGTGGCAATGCTAAACAGGGGCAAAATTTGATCGAAATTAGAAAATTATCAGTATATTAGCATTATTAATAACACAAAACAACAAAATTAGTTTGAAGGCAATATTTGAAGAACTAAGGGACCAGCTGTAGGTGCGTGTTTATTTCACTGCACCAGCTCATTTTATTTCTGACAAGAATAATATTTAAAAACATGTCTATACAAATTACAAAAGCATTAATAACACAACTGCTTGAAACTAATAATTTTTACACTGACATATTTTTATTTAAAGCTGTATTCCTTTCTCTCGCTTTGTCTGCCATTAAGAGCAAGAAAAAAAAAACCTTCGGTCGACCTGCAGTGCATTATGGGATAGTGTGGGCCGAGACGGATCCATCAGACCCATCCCTCAAATCAGGACAAAAGGACGACGCATTTGTCGGCCGCATCAAAGGAGTCTTCGAATTTGGACAGCCTACGGCGCAGCACTGTGATGTAAGCGGACGATGAATTCGGCCTTCAGACACAGCCATAGTTTGTAAAGGTTGGACCCAGGAATGCAGACTGATACAAGGAACTCAAGTTAAAAAACAGAAAAACAAAAAAGGAAAACGGCTGACATGGTAGCAATACTACAAATCAGAGGCAAGAAAGCGACACAAACATGGCATGACACATACACAATACCAGACAACAGGTGAAGACTGGAGGAATAAAAAGACTGGGGCAGAGGAGGTAAGTGGCTGCAGCTGAGGCTAATACAAATGGGGAACAGGTGTGAGTGGGAGGAGCCGGACTGAGAAACAGATGGTGACTGTGGAAAAGTATATGAACTGGTAGCACAGGGAAATGTAGACGAACAGAACAAAAGACACACACACACAAAAAAAACAACAACATTATAACCAATTAGGAAGCACAAAAGCCAACTAGAAAATAACCAAAAACACAGATCCTGACATAAAATCTATTTCCACAAACTGAGGTCATTCAAAGTGTTATTTACAACAGGTGAGATATCAATTTGTACAACCTTGGAGTTAATTGTGCCCAAGATGTGTCCTCCAACTCACAGATAGAGCAATATCTTGTTACCATCTTTCACCTGCACAATGGAACCATTGGGAACATCTTGTCTCAGAGTGTTGCAGAAAAAACAAGTCTATGCAGTTATTACAAGCCTGGGCTGGAATTATTTTGTTCATTGTGAAAATTTAAAAAAAGAAAGAAAGATTGCAGCTGAATGCAGTAATATGATGTGTGTGATTTCTGGTCAGAATCATTTCACCTCATTTGATGTTCCTCCAGTTTCAACTACTCTGCAGTAATTGTGTGAATGCTGATTCATTGTTCACACTATTGTTTCCTTGTTTCTTTAATTTGTTACAAAATATTAACCTTTACAAAGAATATCGCCATAAATCACTGAGATCTATTCAGTTCCTTCAAAACCAGTGTTCACTTTGAAAACTGCTTTAGAATACTTGCTCTAATTTAAAACTTTTGATGCTACTTTAAAATTTTTGGGGCCGTTGTACTGCTTTTAGTTACTGTTTGACCACATTTAGCTTTTAATCAGCCCCTCTAAAGGTAGTTTATCTAATTCCTTGCAATATGGTGACTAAACCGAAAAGTTTTATCTAAAGCTTTCCATGGCAAGCCTCGATGATATCTAAAATAACCCCCAACTTGGTAGCTTCATTTTATCCTGACAGAGCTCTTAGACTGCAGACAGTTCCAAGAATTTCTGGATGTAAAGTAGAAGGCAGAGCTGTCATCTGTCATAATTTATCATCTTCTTTTTGTTCATTCATTCAGCTGAATGGGATATTTAAAGAGGACATTTGAGACGAGTACATATTTAATGGCCCCTTTTATACAAACAAACATCTTGTGTGTGTGTAAAGGCCCATAAAATATGATCAAGATCTCATTTGTCTTCTTTTCCTCATTGATCATAGATTTTAAAGAAACTGTTCAGGCTCGCAGGTCCTTGTATCTTCATAAGGGGGCTTCCCCGATGTTGGCAAACAGATCAGTCACTGTAGCATAGATGTGCCTCCCTAAATACTGAATAAGCACCTGCTCCCATTGGTTGCTCCTCTTCATTACTGTCTTTCAGAAAGAGGAAACAGCAGCTAAGCAACAACAACATTTAAACCAAGGATTTTATTGCCACTGAGTAATTATTTTTAATGAGTGTAGACACTTGAAAGGCACATTTAAGGGGCACGTGAGACATATAATACCTTATTAAAAGAGAGTTCTTTATACAACTTTAAATAAATTTATTTTTTTTACATTAGATTCATCATAATCCACTGCTTTAATTGCTAATGATCCTTTGTATACTTGGGGACAGTCTTCATGGTGAGATGAAGCTGACTGAAGATGAGTTTTGATGAATTGAAGTGTCCAGATTGTGCCAACATGACTTCTAACACTGCTGTCAGTCACAGACTAATGTGGTGTGAACTTAACCATGGGTTATACAGAGTGGACAAGTCTGACAAAACTGGCTCCTGGTCAAGCAGTTAAATAATAAATCCAACTTAGAGGTGGCAAAAACTGCAGTTTCTCAAAGATCCCCTTGAGGCTGGTTCCCAAACTGGGTCAGGTTTTATGAGAAGAGTACAAATGGACATGAGATGTATTTGTCCTCCTTCTTATGCCTCATTAGGCGTGTGGTTACTCTGAGTTGCCAGTGAGTGCTTAGGGTTCAGACAAATTCTGTTCCTAAAACACAAATATTTCTAAAACCTACTTCAAATCCAAAACTTTCAACAGTGGCTAAAAGTCCCGGGGTGTTCTGAGTAGATACAGATTAAAAAGGTGTCAAAAATAGCACAACAGCAACATGAATACTTTTATGACTATTTGCTTCAAGGACCTTAGTGATGGGTCTTTGAGGAGATGTAGTGGAGTCCATACCTGGACCAAAACTGTTTCAGCAGCAAAAGTAGACTATACAATTAGATGCAATAATAACTTACATTATTACTTTAGGTCCTGGGTTCGATCCCCGGTTCGGACCTGGGGTCTTTCTGTGCAGAGTTTGCATGTTCTCCTCGTGCTTGCTTGGGTTTTCTCCCAGAGGGCCGCGGGACCGCATTGATTTTGAAAAAGGTGCAATACCCTTTCTCACCTAGTGGTAGTGCGCCACTCAGATGTTTAACAACTTTTTTAATATGTAGAAGAAGTACCTTAGAAACCTGCCGAGAATGGGAACATATTTTAAATTAAAAGCAGAAGCAAAAATGAAAGTACTTTGTCAAAAAACAATAAAGTTTGTCACTAATATGAAGTGCAGCTTCTGGTTTTACCATGCAATATTTTAAAAGTGCAAAACATCATCAAATATGCAGATGCAACTATATTTTAATTTGCACTTTAAATTAATTTTTGTAGTTTATTTTTAAACATTTTGAATGTATTTTAAAGAAATTTTAAACTTGTCAAAAAGTTGTTACTTATTGTTTATCACTAATATGAAGAGCAGCTTCCGGTTGCAAAAGTTTAAAAAGGCTTTATTTTCATTTGTGCTTTATCAAATTTATTTTTACAGGTTTTTTTATTTTAAACATTTATATTAAACATTTTGAATTTATTTATATTATGCCCACAATTTTATTTTTTTGAATTGTCTATTTTTATTAAAGTTTATGTTAAAAATATATATACATTTGTGCTGATAACCCTGCGTGGTCTGTTGACTGACCTTTGTATTTGTTCAAATAATTGTTATGGGCAGGTTACAATATAAAAATGTTTGTCATAATCATGTCTTGTGATTACTTGACAGGAGTTTTACTTTTAAACTGTAAGTGTATTTAATTTAGTTATGCTAGTTATGCTAGTTCAGTTATGCTATAAATACAATAAAAAAATAAACCAAGATTTAGAATAATTATCATTTTGATCCATGCATTGGTAATGTCTGACTGGGCCTTGTGCCACTTTAAGTTCAACAAATTGGGCCCTGAGCTCAAAAAAGTTAAGAACCCCTGCTATAAAGCACATGATCACAGCAATTATTTTAATGAAACTCACAGAAAGTCATCGATAACTGATCTTAGAAAAGACCAACGACTACAATTCATTCAATCTTTGCATGAGATTATGAATCATCTGATTTTGCAACAACTTTGTCATTAAAAAGTACAATTTTAATTCAAAACAGGCGATATGCAATCCTTCAATAAATGCAAGGCCTTCATCCTAATTTAGTTTCATAAGAATATATTGTTCTGAAGGACAAAGCAAAACTACAAAATAAGTTCTATTCCCAGGGGATAAGCATTATCTGGGGACCCAATGTGATAAATAAATTATTCCCTGATGTCTGTTTTTTTATGAGGCACATATTCACACAGGATAACTGAAGCCTGAGATTTTGCTGAAATTTACAGACATCTCCCAGATATGATATTGAAGCCTGGTTTGAAGTTAACGCATTGAACACGGCACAAGGGTGTGTGCATCAAAAATGCTCCGCAAAGTCTGTGCGCACCGTGCACCATTCAAACAGTTTGTTTGTTCATCCAGCTTTTGTTCTCCTATTAACAACATTTCACAAGTTATAAAATGTACTTCCACATGTCCTTTTGGAGAATACTACAACAACATAAGCACTAAGTATAAATGCCCACACAGCTGACGAGGGTGCGTGCATCCCTGCACGAGTACCCAAAGCACGACTGTAACTGAACCATTTAAACGTGCTGCAATACGGCCACAGCTCGGCGCTGTGTTAGTGCTACAAACAGAAAACAAATGTTCTTACTGCACAGTACGATGCATGATGTGAGCCACCATTTGCATCTGATTTTGCTCCTTCTCTTCAGCCTTTCTTTTTTTGATGCCGCATGTTACTTGTTGGTAAGATTTTGCTGGCCCGGGACCCAAAGGTTTTTCAATGCACTCCAATCCATCCTCCATTTTTCACCAAAACAAATAAAAATGCACCCGAGAAACAAACAACCAACCAAACAAAAAAAGCCTTATTACATATCAAATTCAGCCCATTCCTGTCCAAATCACAGAAATGCCTATTTGCGTTGGATTAGTTTTATCACAGGACCTCAGAGTACAGCAAAATATAGTAGGTAATTTGTGGGGGAATTTTGACATGGGCGATTTGCACGGATTAACCGCACAGACAATCTCTGCAATTATTACAAATAGCACGTAGGTAAAACTAGTCCTGTCAGAATAGGGCTACAATTACATCGATAACAATAAATTTCATGATGGTGAATAACTTCAAATTTACAAGCCTTAATAGTCCATTAATTCCCTTCATTAAAACTAATTTGCTGTTGTGACCAATTCAGAATAAATGCTCTGCTGTCTACGACACCTATGAGCTGGTCATTGAGATTGTATGAATGTTTCCACTTGTGGGACATTAACGAGTCCCAATAGTCCATTTGTGTTTTAAACACACTCACAAGAACTCTTCAGATACAATGTTCACCCATCGCAAGGCCCCTAAACCTCTAACCATTAACTTTTGAGGAAGAAGGTGAGATCAGCAAATTTTCACGTTTACCAAGAAACACAAATTGCTTTTTGATCAGTGTGAATGTCACTTTTGTCTTGAACTGACAGCATGGATTCCTTTGTGTCTAACTGTGAGTCCTAATGTTTAGGTGAGAACCTGGGAAAAAAAAGGTGAAAAAGTTCACTTTTATCTAAAGATTTGTGTCAAACCGAACTCTGAGACAGCTTCAAAATAATAACCTAATGTTGTAATTCTGTAATCTGTTCACATATTTCCTGTTCCTCTTCATTCCCATGTTATGCTCTTGTATAATCTCCCCTGTTTCATCCCATTCTTTGCCATCATCCTCTGGTTAAATTTCCCCTCCCCTCTCACCCTTCTTCATCTCCTCATGTTCTCCTCTGTCTTCCATCTGCCCCCACCCCACCCCACCCCTTCATCGCTTTCCTTTCGTCTTTACACCTGACAGAGACGGGATCAAGCAGTAAATCTCCTCCAAAGCATGCTCATCCACCACCGTTCGCACCGCAAAGCTGCGGAGAGGGAGCGAAGAAAGAGGGAGTCGGTGAACATTAGTTTGTAGAAAGGAAGAGCAAAGATAACGGAGAAGATAAACAGGCCCAAAATGGCCCAAGATGCAGGAGGTGGTGAGAGGAATGGGTGGAGCAGATACAGATGAAAATGAAGATGTGAAAAAGGAAGACAACAAGAGAAAGGAATAAAGACACAAACGTTGACATTATTCACACAAAGCATACAGTAGTCCATCCTTTCACACATACTAGAACTGTCCTAATAGTGAGCGGCGTGATTAAGACTCCCCTTTAGGCCTAAAGACATCCTTCCTTCCCGAACAGAGGGGAAAAATGTTAAATTCTATGGGCAGAAACCGATGAAGGACCACCACTCACTTCTTGATGCCTCACTTTAAGCTATGTGCACAAAAGTACCGGCTTGTGCACCTATGTGCATTTGCGTGAGGAACTGGCAGTACTGTTTAAGCTTACGCATGCATATCTGTCTTGAGTGCGCGAGTCCACAGTTGCAGTCATTTTTTCTCCCTGTATCCGTGTACTCGCAACCGCGCTTCCGTATGGGGGTGTGTGTTTGTGTGAGTGTGTATGACAGCAGGCTGGGCAGAGTGTCCGTAGCCGGTGGTTTATGGCTGCTGAGGTCTGATTACATTGGTGTGACTGGAGGGGTGAGCAGACTGGTGCTTCTATCTGTCTTCTGTGTGGCTGACTGCACAGACGCACACAGCAAATAGAAACGACTCAGCCAGAGACAGTTGGCCTGCCTCCCGGAGATCTCACACAGATCCAGCCACATTATGGATTCGCACAAGAATACGCGTCTGATTCATGCTTGATTTGCACGTTCTGTCTCTCTTAATGAATGTGACTATGAACGAAGCTGAAAGTTTTGAAACCTGGTAAATGCAGAATTACGACATAAACAGTTAGCTTTTACGCAATACCACTACCTTGAAAAGTTTAACACTTGTGGGAAAATGTGTTCAGCAAAACAAGCTTATTTTTCTTGTTTTTTTCAACATTTTTCACTGTATTTCCTGTCTACTACTGTAAAATGCAGGCAATCATGGAGTTGCCTGTGTCTGTACGTGTTTTTCTGCTTGTTAGTGAAATATCTCAAAAACCACTAAATAGATTTCAACAAATCTTTCAGAAAATAATTACTAGAAGCACAATACATCGCCACTTCATAAACTTTTGGAGTCAGCTTCCACAGTTAATCAAAACGTATAAACACAAAAGCAAAGTGTCATGTTGAATGACATTGGGGTAAACTTTGGTGTACCAATAGCTGAAAGTAATCCCCAACACATATGTTGAGTGAAAACAGATTGCAAAATCAGGATCTACTACAGCAGTGGTTCTCAAAGATAGGGTCGGGACACACAATGGGGTCCCAAAACATCGAGGTGGTGTCCTAGAAACAATATCTGAATTAATTACATTTAAAAATGACTGCGAACAACATTTATTTTGTTGCCTTAGTTGTTACCAAATAGTAAAGTTAATGTACCTAAAATAGAGTAAAGTAGCCCAATGAATTACAATGCCCTTGTTTATTTGACCTGACATAATGTGCATTTCTTCAAGGAATACTTTATTTTGTATTTGAAGTACTGTATTCCACTATATGATATGAGATCTAAAAAATGAAGACTGTGCAAACTGTACATACTGTACAAAATAGCTTAAATACTTCTGTATTTTTTTTTTCGGGAGGCGGGGGGTAACTTTTTTAAGAGACTTCCAGAATTAACAAATAAAGTTATCAAACTTAAATATTGTGTTACTTATCATCTCATAAGGTCTAGCGCAGTGTTTCCCAAAGTTGGGGTCGGGACCCAAAGTGGGGTCCCGAAACATCAAGGTGGGGTCCTGAAAAGATTTTCTGAATTAATTACATTTTTGCCTTAGTTGTTACAAAGGAGTGAGGTTAGTGTATTTAAAATGGATAAATGTAGTATAAAAATATTGTTACTGTGCCCATGTTTTGTTGACCTGATACAAATGTTTATCATCCAAAAATAGTTGGGGGCACAGGTCTCTCCTACTGTTATTTTGTGGGTCAAAAGCTGAAAAGTTTGGGAACCACTGCACTTTGGTTCCCAAAGTTGGGCTTGGGACCCAATTATGGGTCATGAAGCACCTTGGATAATCTCCATAAATCAATTTAAAGGGTAATAAAATAATTGTTGATGTAATATTTTCCCTATAACTATTACCAAAACACTAAATAAGTATGAATAAGTATTTATATTTGTGTACAAGCTGTTTAGATTGTCAAAAAACTGTGTTTTTAGGGTTATTAATGAAGTTCGTGTACTCAGACCAGTAATATTTGGGGTCACAAGTTTTTGCCATGGACACTTTGTGGGTCAGAAGATAAAAAGTTTGGGAACCACTAGTCTAGCGGACTCTTGCAACAATAATGGTTGCAGAAACAAAAGCAAGACTTTAAAGAAGTTCTGTCAAATCATCCCTGGCCATGCATTGGTTTAAGTGAGGAACAGCTGACCTGGACTGGGAATATTTTAGAGCAGTTTAAGGAACACCGGGGATCTGTGTAATCCAACCAACATGTGCATCATTGTGGCTAAAGTTTCAGAAAAAAGTTGAGTTTCACTCTTGAAAAGTTGCTGAGGGAGTTCAGAAAGTTTGATTATGCAGTTCTTTGTGGACCTGGAGAAGGTTTTCCCCTGGGGCGTTTTTTTTTGGGGGGGTTGCTGCAGGAGTATAGTGAACCAGAGTCACTCTTTCAGACTATCCGACCCCTTTACAACCAAATCAAAATCAGTGTCCACACTGCTTGCCCGAAGTCCCGCTTGTTTTTGATACAGGTTGGACTGCCAGAAGTTTCTTGTTCAAGAGTGACGGGAGAATGTGTTACATGGATACATGTGTTCAGGGTTTGTTTTATTCCTCTGATTTGTCATGGTGAAAAAAAGAGCTGAGCTGAAATTTGTTCTGGCTGGCCAGGGATTTACAAAAATCAAAAATTAGAACTGGCCCTGAACAGTGTAGTTAATGAATACGTATCTAGTTTTAATTAAGCAAAATATCCAAGTACTCCTAAATCACAACAACGCAAAATATATGCAATAAACACAATTCCCATTGTCCTCAATAAATGCACAAAGAGTTTAAAAACATTTCTGTTTTTTTATAGAAGCTCTTTAATTGGCGTTGATTCTGGTTTATTCGGTTCCGTCAGTTTTTGCTATAAGGAATGTGACCTTTACAAAGAACGAGGCAGTGTTTTGTGATAGTCTTGCTTAATGATAACCGTGGTGGATTTATGTAATACACAGAGGGATAAGGCAGAGGTAGCATGCTTTGTCTTGTGACTTGAAGTGCGCACTGTTAGGAACCCGCCAGGAGAGAAGTTACAGGGAGAGGAGGGAAGGAAAGGAGCGATGGTGAAAATGGGGTGTGTGCTTTGGAGGAGAACAGGAGGCTAGATGTTGTTACATTATTGAGAAGTAGCTAAACCCTTTGTGCTGTGGGAATCTGAGGAATTAAGAACAAAGATGGGGCTGGTGGATAAGTGTGCTGAGAGCGATAATCTGTAAGATGAGACGTGGAGGAAAAGAACAGAGAGGTGGTGAAAGATGGAAAATAGGAAGAGGTGAAGACGAACCCAAGGTGATGTATAAGTGTGCTGGGCAGTCGGCTACAGCCCAGGGTTACTCCCAGGCGTGTACGGTGAGAAGAATTAAAGGGAACAATGTGAGGCCATGAGGGAGTCTCGGATACCTGACAGTGTTTTTGTATACTTTCACTCTACCAGGAGGAAATACCTGCAACTACTATGGCATATTTGTGATTGAGACAGATCAAGAAATAACAAAACAATCATAACAAGCACAGAACAAAAAAGAGCCATAAAAGAAAGATAATGAGACATGAAACTTGCGTGTTTGTGTGTGTTCATGTGTGTGAGCAACTGACTGTGTGAATTCTAAATGTGGATGAAAACCAAGGCTTTAGCTTTTTAATCAGCCCCATCAGCACTGTATGGGGACTCTGAGAAGCTTTCATGTGTAGTTTCTCCCACAAACACACACACACACACACACACACACACACACACACACACACACACACACACACAC
>NW_013952429.1:901773-906188 GCF_001266775.1 Austrofundulus limnaeus | reverse complement strand
CACACACACACACACACACACACACACACACACACACACACACACACACATACATGTAGGCAATGCATCCCCTCTTGCCTTCTGTTCTAAATTTACACCTAACATGAGAACAGGAAAATGGGGGAGGAGGAAAAGAAGAGCAAAGCAAGGTAGGGGAGAGAAGATGGAGCGCGGAGCAAAAGTGGAAGAGAACAAGGGGAAGATGGTAGTTGAAGGGAAATGATGACACTGGAGAGAGAAGTGCAGAGAAGTGCAAGACATTAGGACAGATTTTAGATAAAACAAATCTAAAAAAGAGAAAAAGACAAAAAAAGAGGTAAAAAAAGAAGTCAACTTTGATTCAGTAGCTCACAGTCATGGAGAAAGACGGCTAGAGATACTTAGACAGTCTGGAAGACGGAGAGGGAGGGGAGAAGGACAGCGGTATATTAGTCAAGGTGTCCAGTCTCTGTATTGCCTGCTGTGCAATACCACCCCTCTGATTTACTCTGCCGAGTGACTGATGAGAGGAAGGAAGAGAAGGAGAGATACAAAGATGAAGGGATGAGGGAGGAGGGAGGTCTCGCTATGAGCGTTTAGGCCAAATTAACGGCACCTCATAAATTAGACTAACAGCCAAAGCGGCGGGGCTGGAGGGGAGGGGAAGTGACTCTGCGTGTGCGAGTGTGTCCGTGTGTACACAACTGAGTAAGCGTATGTATGTGAGTGATGACATGTCAAGAGGGAACAATTTGAACCAGTGCAAACGGATCACTCTCTGATGAAACAGTGATATCCAGCCACTCAGTCATACAAACACAATCTCCTCTGGATTACTCACATGCTGAAGCATCTTCACCTGCATTATGCACTCATGAACTGAAACAGCAGGTACACTGTTGCTGAATTCTATTTGACTTCCTTTGCGTTCATGAGACACTCGCACTTTATTATCCATGCATGAGGCACAGATAATTTGAGTTTGACATATCCCCAAAATACACGTTGGTATTTATCATGTTTAATAATAATTACTATAAGGCAATGTTGACACCTATGAACGCAGCAATCTGTCAGTTTCACAGTGTATCACTGTATAATAATAATATTGACACAGTATCTGCTGACCTAAGGCTGACTTAAAGGGGATATATCACAAAAATACACTTTTTTAGTGTTTAAATACATTTTGTTTTGTACTTGTAATCTTTAGGAGTGCAGAAAAGTTAAATTTGGTCTGTCCTGGAGCTACAAATATACCTTTACACAATTTCATCATCTTCCTTCTCCTCTCGCTCTGGGTCAGACTAACATGTAAGGCTGGATGGATAAGTCTTCCCTTGCTTGCTTGTTTAATTAATTCGTAAATGAAACATTTCAGCACTGCTAGATATCCATAACCCCCTCTCTTAAACTGAAGTGGACCGATCTGGAAGCTGGATGGGGGGCGGGGCATGAAACACCATGTTTGAAAACAGTCATCAGCTGCTTTGTTATAATAAAGAGGAATTCAGACCAAAGCATTGCAGTTTCATTTTATATAGACCCCAAATGAAGGATTTAAACTTGAAAAAGAAGAATTTAAAAGCATGGTATGTCTATTTTAAGACAGATTGCAGTGATTATTTTGTATGTTTTTATTAAATTATAGGAATATGTTTCAACAAAGATACCTTAAATTAAACAAATAATTGTTCGATTGTAAAGCCTGAAGACATTTTTTTTGTCTCTGCTTTCTAACTTTGGCTATTTTCATATGTGCACTAGATTTATGATACTATATTGTAGATACAATTTAGAAAACCTTTTGTGTCACAAATGACAGACTAAACAAACCAGCCATGGTTCAGCGTTTATTTTCTGTCTTACTCATACGTAGTGATTTCTGTCAAAACTTAGCCATAACAGAGTAACTGTCCACAGGTGCATTATAGCATTGTGTGATCACAATATATTGATTAAAATATAAAAGATTCAATTTCATCAAGGTAAAAAAACCATTGATCCATATCATCATCATATGCCCATTGTGGATTGCTATCACATGCCCATCTAACACAATCATTTAAAGAATGTGCTAAGTGTACCATATTACATCATATCAATGGCAGACCTGCATTGTTAAAAATGAAACGTTGGATTTACTTAACCATGTTATGTTACCTGGTTCCACTTAACTGAGTTGAGTAAATTCAAAGCAATATACCAGTTTTTTAACCAAAGAACATGAGCATGTTGCTTTGAATTTACTCAACTCAGTTAAGTGGAACCAGGTCACATAACATGGTTAAGTAAATCCAACATTTCATTTTTAGAGTGTGTGATTTGAATTGAGTCGAAATCACATCATGATAGACTTTATGATATTGAGAAACACTGTACTGTCATCCAAAAAAACAAACAAAAACACTATAATATATAAAACTGGTCATTTACACCCTTACTGCCCACAGGTTTTACTTTTATGCTTTTTTGTCTGTCTGTACAATTTGTCTAAACACAAGAAACTCTGATATCAACACAAAAACATTCATATAATGAATGAGTCAACAGTCACCTTGATGTGCTGTTAGAAAACACCACTATGGTATTCCTGCAACAGTGGTGTAATGTATTTGCATCATATCCTGCTGCTTTATAACAGTCTTTTCTTGGCTTAATCTGCTGGCTTCAGAGTGACAAAAAAGTGTTTGGTTTGACCATTTAGGGCAACTGTAAATACATTCCTGAGCAACATGGCCAACACCATAGATGGTGAACCATAAAGTTTAAAACCAAAGGGGAATAAAAATAACTTTATTAAATAACACAAGCTTTTTTTAGCCTCGGTGAAAGCAGTAATTAATGTTTTTTATGTATTTATTGTTCACACTAAAACTTCGAAAAGCTAGTCTTCAGCTCAGCATGAGGACACCGCTCAGCCCTGAACCACCATCTGCTCAGCTATGAAGAGTACTTTCCTGCATGTGCTGTGCCGACAGTTTTGTGATCAATAAAGGTTTAAATAGATCTGAGGTGCTGGATGAACAACAAGATGACATAATTTCTAAATTTCTCCTGGCACGAGGCGCAGGCCGATTTCTGGTTTCAAGGTAAACCACAGTTGTAAAGTAAAGGCCTGGTGCTTATTTACTTTTAAGGTTTGTCCAAAAAAGTTTGTCTGCCATTACTCAACATGATCTTACTCAAGACAATCCTAGTCTAAAACTGCCATGAAAGGTGGCAGATGATATGCATTCCTTGAATGAATGCCAGATCATTTTAAAAAATGTAATTTCTTTGAAATTATTTGTCTAAGATTACAGCATCACAATCGCATGAGTACCCAAGCCTATCTGACATCTTTTTCTATCTGAAACTATCTGACTGCCATTGAGTTGGTAAACACATCACAGATGAAAATCAATATACAGTATCTGTCAGACATCAGCTGACAACAGCAACCTGGATCTAAATTTTTACACTTTTTTCCCCTCAAAAAATGAAGTAAAAACACATTTAGTGCTATAAAGTTGCCAAACTTCAATATTGCCATGACTCCAACTTCGCAGAAATCCCATATTGTCAATTTCAAGGTACTTTCAAGTATATGAACATATTTTGTGGGAAGCAGTTACTGTATGGGAACATTCACTTTACACCAGGCTCCATACAGATTTTATTACCCTTCAGATAATGTATGTTTTCTGTTACAATTGCATCCGCTCATGGCATAAATCTTCCCTCCTATATGTTATTTATGCCGGCACCTCTACATTAGAAAGAAATGTTAACTCTGTCAGAGGTGCAAGCACTTGCCGATCGCTGTGTGATTACAGCGGCACTTGACTGAGTGAGATAATAATGCAACCGCACGTGCAAACACACACGTGGACAAACACACCGAGCCAACCACACACCCATCTTGGCAGTGTAGAGTTGATGTTCGGAGTGATTAAAGTGGCACGCGTCTGAGTGTGTCACCTGGGTTCGGCTGTATCTTAAATCAGGACAGTGGGGCTCAGATTGGGTATTGACTGGTCCACAGAAGTCTCCATCCATCATGTTGAGAAACGACAGCACAGAGCCCGCCCTGATGTAGCCATATACCACTGATGTTGCTCACTGGCAGACTGAGGTGATGTAAGGTTAGGCTTATGGCACGGACTTTAATTCATACAGTCAGCAAGAGGGGTGCAGCTTGAAGGCGGATGCAGACAGACAAGCAACACGTCTGCAGTCAAAATATGGACAAACATGCATTCGCGGGCCGAGATGAAGCCAAGCGCACCTGTGACAAACACAGGCTGACAAACATATGCTCACATATGTAGTACACATAAGAGATAAAGCTTTCCTTTTCTGTCTCTGCGCTGTTTGTCACTCCTCGGTGATACACACACAAACACACACACACACACACACACACACACACACATACACACACACACACACAC
>NW_013952429.1:899548-901671 GCF_001266775.1 Austrofundulus limnaeus | reverse complement strand
CACACACACACACACACACACACACACACACACACACACACCATGTCTTTAGGGCCTACACAGCATCTTTTGACTATGTGCCTAATGATAATAAATGAGCCATCATGGGTGGAATGGGAGGCACTAAGTCATTTCTTTCATTGACAGGAGGAAGACTGGGAGCCCCAAGGTCACCCCACTGTCAGCATCACTCTCCCAAACGACTCCTCGCGCTCGCTCTCATGTATGTGCTCACACACGTTCAGACCCAAAGTGGCACAAAGAGCCCCGTGCCAGGATCACGCCGACAAACTGAGATCACCACGTTGGCTGCTTGTCACTTTTACCAGACACGATCCATAAAACCATTTCTGAAGCATCACACATGAGCATTTCCAGTCTGTGAAATGGCAGAAAAAAAATCACAGGGTATTAAAGCTTGAAAAGCTTACAAGATTGTTATAGATCTTTGATTTTAAAACTAATGGGATTTGTTTAAATGGAAAACAGTTTTCGTTTAGTTTTGTTGTTTGAAATCAAAACTACAAGGGTTATTCTAAAAGAAAAAATAAGTAGATCATCTGGATGGGTCCTTCTTTAGTGAAATGTTTCGTCTCTCCTCCAAGAGACTTCTTCAGTCTGATGAGTTTCAGGTGAACTCAGCCTTATAAGTACTGCCTCCACCTGGACAAACAAGTTAGTCATATGCGAAAGAGGGCCATTGCTCAACAATAGGCTTGATTAGCTTGATTAGAAAGAGGGACAAAAACAAGGGGACGTCGAGCCCCGCTTACACTTACTACATACACATAACATGACACGGGTCAGGTGATGGGGCACATGACCCTCTATGAACAATACAGCTAATCAAGCCTATTTATGCAACAAAACTGCAGAGTCAAAAACTATGAAGATCAAGAAATGGTTTAAAAACATTAACGTGTGAGATTCAAAAGGATGAGGTGTGAATTATTCTGAAATAATGTGGTGATAAAACATATAGTTAAGCGTTTGTGGCATACAAATTGTCGGTTGGACTTGTGATAAGATGGTGACACGTTCAGGGTGTACTCTACCTACTCAAGATCAGCCCCTTGTAACTCTGATTATAAACAACTGGATATAAAAGAGTTGATAGATCTTCCATTCATCTGTCCATTTTTTGCCGCTCATCCATGGTCATGGAAGCAACAGATCCAAAAAGAAACCCAGACACTCTTGTCCCAAGCAACACTTTTGGGGGATCCCAAGGCATTTCTAGGCCAGAAAAATACATGATCTTTCCAACGAGTTCTGCACTATGGTTTTCTCCCAGAATAATGTGTCAGAAAACCTCCAGAGGGAGGCGCCTAGGAGGAAAATGCCTCAACCACCTCAGTGTAGTCCTTTTAATG
This sequence comes from Austrofundulus limnaeus, assembly GCF_001266775.1. NCBI lineage: Eukaryota > Metazoa > Chordata > Actinopteri > Cyprinodontiformes > Rivulidae > Austrofundulus > Austrofundulus limnaeus. The sequence goes on along the minus strand of NW_013952429.1, from coordinate 900,298 downwards.
CAGGGGAGCAGTGACTCTACTCTGAGATGCTCCCGGATGTCAGAATTCCTCACCTTATCTCTGAGGCTGAGCCCTTCCGATGGGTTCTAAACTGTGAGTTGTGCTGTAGAGTCCCTGCTTTGCTGTGCACAGGTACACAATTACAGCCAGTTCCAACCAGTAGAAAAAATGGCGGTAGATCAGATCAGAAAAGAGCAAGACAAGCCTTGCATAGCTGATGTCTCCACAACCTTCCTGACCCCACCTGACTTCCGTCCCTCTCCCTAATGAGCACCCATCCACTGTCATGTCTAGGAGGAACAGATCAGAATTCAAATCCACAGAGAGAGGCCGGGTAAATTTCTCCAGCCAAAGTACACAAACTAAAATGGACCAAAAGAAGCCAATTTTATAAATACTGTACTAAAAATGTACGTTTGTGGGAGAGATGAAGCATCAGAGGAGACGGTGGAGAAACGAACAGGAAGTTAGCGCCTTCGTTTTCAACTGTGGGAATTCTCTTTGCGCGCGCACACGCACGGGCGCACACACGTGCACGGGCATTCACACACGTCTATGCCTTTCGTTGCAAGTTTAGACTTCAGCCGTAGAAAGCTAATTTGCACCACATTGAAATGCATCTCAATTAAAAAGAAACACATCGAGGTGCCAAGGGAGGAGAGAGAAGAGAGATGTGAGAGAACGGGAGGTAGGAACGGGGTGTGAAACAGTGTGTGTGTGTGTGTGTGTGTGTGTGTGTGTGTGTGTGTG
>NW_013952429.1:892698-899408 GCF_001266775.1 Austrofundulus limnaeus | reverse complement strand
AGAGAGAGAGAGAGAGAGAGAGAGAGAGAGAGAGAGAGAGACTATGAGAGTAAAAAGAGTGGTGGGTACATGTGTGTGTGGGGGGGCTTAGCTCAACTGTATCTGGCAAAGAAAGAAAAGAGGGAGATGAATCCACAGTGTGTGTGTGTGTGTGTGTGTGTGTGTGTGTGCGCGCGTGCGTGCGTGCATGCGTGTGTGTGTGTGTGTGTGTGTGTGTGTGTGTGTGTATTTCCACCTTTGGAAAGAAACATTTCATTTTGGGATGAATCATATTTTGAAAGGGGTGTAAGAAGGTTTGAGGTGAAAAAAAAAAACCCAACTAACTTCAGCCTTGTTATCACCACCTCTCTGGTTTGCTGCCAGCACACCGGGGCTGTCCCTGTGAAAACTCTGTGTTTGTGTGTGCTTGTGTGTGTTTGTGTTTGTACTTAGCTATTTTTAAACCCAAGGCCGGGTACTGTTTGACAGAAGGGGTGGGTAACTGGAAGACACAATACAGTTTTGACTAATTGTGCCAGCAAATGACTTCAACTCTGTATTTTTGAAATCTGTCGCATAGCTTTCTTTGTCTTCATCTATCCATGATATAGACGGCGTGCACGTTCAAGAACAAATGACAACTAGAGGGGAGAAAACGACACACACAATCTGTCACATGAAAAAAAAAATCAGGAGTTGTTTAGTATGCCACAACCATTTTCCATGGATTGTCAGATTCTCTGTGGTGATGCCAACCCACCATTTTAAACAAAAGGGTTTAATACAGTTAGAGCTATTCTGTCGAGAACAACACACACAGCTTGTTTTCACATTGCAAAAGTTCCTTAACCAGGTGTTTGCATCTCTTCAGGCTTCAGAGGTGACAGAATGAGGTACACTCAGTAAAAGGGAGTCTTTTTAATCTTATTTCCTTGTAAGATCGCATCCTATTCCTAACTGCAGCAGTGGAACACTATTATCACCATGACGTAATGCACCTGCCTGTTTGTGGAGAAGTAAAAAAAAACATCAAGTGTCTTAAGCTTTTTTGGGCATGAGATACACAACATCAATGGCTTCATTAAGTCGCTGTAGCAATGACAGCCACTTGTTCAGTCTGTTAGATATTCAGGCACATCCTTTTTACATTACTGTTCTTTCACATTACCAAGACTAAAAAAAGGGAGCAAAGTAAGGAATATTATTGATTAATGTAGAGGAGGATGTTAATGTTTTTGCCTGAGTCTGTTTGTGCAGGGGCCTGTCTGTTGACAAAATATTTCTTAAAACCCTGAACAGGCTGAAACGAAACTTGCATAAAGTAATAGCTGTATGTACATCTTCAAATAATTAACTTTTGTAGTCAACCCAATTCAAGATGGCTGCTACAGCCAAATGATCATAAAAAAACACAATTGTGATACCTACTGTGTGGTAGTAACTGAGACTGATCCCAAAAATATTTTGAGCATAAAAAGATTGTGCAAGATCTTTATTTAAAATGCTTCCATTAAATAGTTGGAGTCAACTCTGTCTGACTGTTAGCAAAATATCAATGGATGTACCTCTAGAACTGAGTAACTTTTGTACACTTCTCCTTTCACAATAATTGACATTAGCCAAAACAAAATTGTTTATAACTCAGTCAATATTACAGATGTCAAGGTCGAATTGATGGGAGTTAAAACGAGTTTACAACACAAACTCCGAGTGTCACATCTTGAGATATTGCAAGAGATTGCACAACATTATTTTCAGGGTTTGACATAAAATGCCTTCAACTCTGTCATTTCTTCACATTTTTAGTCTAAAACTCTGGTGTGAAAGGCATTCTTCCTTCAATAGATTTTAGGCATTTCATTTATTTGAAAGAGATCAGACAACACATAAACTGGCTAAATACCAGAGTTCCTTTAAAGCTAGAGTTTTAGTGGAACTTGACATCTATAACAACCACTTAAACTTGAGTGTTGTGTAAATTATCCCTGCCACAAATGGCGGCAGTGAAAAACGATTTAAGCCTTATGTTAAAGGACTCTGATTGGCCCACACTCCTTAAAAGTTTGGTTTAACTTACAGATATTAAAGTATACTAAATGTCAGTTCTAAAAAAAACATGAACTTTTCTTTCTTTTTTCTTTCTTTTTTTGTCTGGGTTTGCTATCTGCGGTGCTGCCTCTTTGCTTAGCCGTTGTTTGTCTTTGTCCCGTGTCAGATGGAGAGTGGAAGCTGCAGCTGCAGCTGTTGGCCCCAAATGTTGGAGAGAACATTCAGCAGTTTTTTCTTTCCTTTTTCTCAACACTCTGCAAAGGGGTGTGATATAATGGGTAGTTTATGGTAGCAATGACATAATGCAGTAAAATTTGAACAGCAGTGTTACTTAGTTATTTAGGGATGAGATTAAGTGGATTTTGTCTAAAGAAACAGATTATCTGCCAAAATATCACCAGCCTGTTTCTATTTGCTGCTTTGAAAAGTTTTGGTTTATTTGTGTCAGAAAATGCTCCTCTGTGGACCAAAAGCTTAAACTTTCACGAACTTAACGGGAGGAAGTATGAAAATAGTTTTAATAAGGTGTCGGCGCTATAACAGAACTTATTCTTTTGTACATAGCTATTTGATCAACCTCTGTTTGAAAAATAGTTTTTGTCTCACTAGACAGAGCAGGGCCAATACGATTGCTGCTGTCCTCAAATAAATAAAAATAAATAAATAAAAAACCCTCCTAAACACAAATTTAATGTTTTATGCAACTGTATTACATAAACCTTACCCTTATTACCCATCTTAACAGTAAAGATGGGTAGTAGGTAGTAAATATTGCAGTTATTAATCAGGCTTTAAAACACTTAATAAACAATTAGTAAGCAGTAATGTTTAAGTGTGAAGCCAATAATAAGCAGCAATTACAAAATGACAAGAAATAATGTAAGCTGAGCAACAAAGATTATTTACTCAAATGAATAAAAGTACAACAGTTTATTTTACCAAAACATGAGCCAGATTCAGTAAACCTTGTCTTAAAATTTTAGATGTGATATTAGGTTCACACAGTAAGATATTTGTGCCAACTTTTGACACAATTTTGCCCTTCTGACAATCGTAAGGATGCCCCAATTGTTATGACGGCTCCAAAGATAATCTTTTGAGGTATTCCTGTCATGTGTGGTGTGTTAAGAGTGATTTAGTTGGCTCAGAAGCACGTTGGAACTGCTCCGATCTCAAATTGGAGATATTTAACATGTTGGATTGTCTTGGCCTGATATGGCAGTGTGTGTGTGGTGATCCTCAAGGACAAACAAGCATACAGCCTATTGAATGTGGTGTGCAGCAAATCAGAAAGTGAGATGACAGAAACATGGAGGGGAATCCAAGATACCGAAGACAAGAAACAAAAAAAAAAACCTGCCATGGCACACAAGAAAGTTCGGTGGAAGTTGGAGATGTATTTTTGTTTCATATTTTTTTTCTCTGTTAAAAACAATTCTCAAACTATCACCATTACGTCTTCCTCATCTGCCATGTTTATTTACTCTGAACCCATTTTTGATTTGAAGAGATCTTTCAAGATTTCCTCTCTGAAATCCAAATGTTCATGAGTGAAATCTGTTTGTGCGTGGTGTGTAGTCTTTTGTCATGTGGCTGTACACCACACACTGTAGGGCCTAAACCCTTATATTTGTTATTTTTTTTCCATCATATGTGGCATCTCTCTGGTTTTCAAAATCAATTTACAGTTTTAAAATCTTGCCATTTAAACCAAGCATTAGTGGTTGCAAATCATCTCCAATTTACACTTTGAACAATAACTTTCTGCAGTAGATTTGCATTTAAAACTTTATCTATTCTTAGAGTCAACAGACTTTAAGAGCATATACCAAAAATACAGTATCTCATGAACCTCTGAACAAAACTGAATGAAACTTTCAGAAAATTATTCATTAGGTGTACCTCCACAACTGATAAAATTTTGGATTCCACAAAATTCATGGTTGTCACTGAAAACTGACCTTAAAAAACACAAATATGGGTACAACTCAGCCAATTTTACAGGTATTAAGCTAAAATTTGTTGCAAAAGTAGCTGAGAGTCACAAACACGCACACTCAAAGAACAGATCAAGAGATAACGCAACATGGCATTAGACTGATAATGATGTTATTTTAAAAGTTTAATCAAAATGCCAACAACAGAGTCATTTCTCAAAATGCGATGATCTTAATGGCATGAAAGGCAGCAGACAATATACATTCCTTCAAAGAATGCTTTGTCTTTAATACTTATCAAATGACTCAATAACCTCCTGCCAAACCTTGCAGATAGGTTCTTGACCTTACTTAAAGAGACCACTTTCATCAGACCATAAATGTGAAGTGGCCAGTCAGACCAGCTTAGTATTGATTTGAAGGGAGCCTTCCATCACCCCATAACACAGCCAACTAATTGCTTCAATGAGGAAGTCAGAGGGTTCAGGTTAAACTGTTAATCTGTCACATGCTTTTATTTATCAGTACAACAAATTTTCAGATGACCAATAACATGGCAATAACAGCGCTGTCATCTTAATCATCTGGACTGCCATCAGTTACACTCCATCAACTCATCATCAAACTCATTTTCATCCTGAGAAGACAAACTGATGGGAGGCTCCAGAAGACTAAGTGATTGGTTCATGGCGTGATTGCCAAACATGTCTAGAGCCAGGCTGGAGCATCTGTGGAGGTCTCAGACTGAAACTCATCTGCACGCAGTGCGGGAGGTAAATCAAGGAGGGAACACACAGGACACTTTCCAATGAAATGAATTTTCTTTGACACAATATCACCAGTGACATGTTATCACTGCCTGTATTTTTGTTCATTTTCCCAAATATGAAAAAAACAAACTTTAATGGACTCTCAACAATTTGGTGCACGTCATCTGAGTTAAGGGTTATGGAGTTTGGTTTTGTTTGATCAGTCCTCTTTTCCTTCTCTTTGGTGCACACAAAGGATAACATAAGTCGGGGGGCTTCTTCTTTCATATAAATATTGTAAAAGCACGTCAAACCCAAAATAACTTTTTTTGAGAAAAGACTGTGACAGCCTGACATGTACATTTATAAGCCCCAAAATAAAATAAAAAACTGCTTACAACGGGTTTTTCCTCCGGAACTTTTAGTTAGCATAATCTCTCTCTGTTCCTCGTTGTCTCTTCTCACTCATTCCTTACTTGCACTCACATGACTGAGCAAAGCTGAGTCTGTCTCTCACACACACTAAAAACACACACATTCCTGACTTCAAAATGACAACCCTGTACTGTACTTAACACAATCCAACAACCTCCAAGGGCTCTTTGCCTTGCCCTCTGCGTCTTTAAGGCCTCTCCTTCGCCGGTCTCTGATGGCACAGCCTCAGCAGCTATCGAGATGTCATTACATCTCAAAATTAGTTCAAACGATGGCACATAACCAGATAATCGGCCGTGGACAGCAAGTGTGGCTATGTGGGAGGTGAGATGCTGGCGGATGGTGTGTGGGAGAGTAATGTTTTATGTTGGAGGAAGTGTGAGATCTCCATTAGAGATGGCCTTAATTGATAAACAGGACAATAAAAGCAGCAAATGGCCCCACAGTTTCAAGAGTGCTTGTATGTCACAACCATGTAATGACTTGTAATGGACCTCACAGCGATGGCACATTCAGAAGAGCCGGTGAATCCAATATCAGATCATGTAATCATCCCTGAGACATAAAAAGACTAATAACCACCCCTCCACCCCCTTCAATAAAATAAAAGCAAGTAGCTCTGCCCTCCCCTTTTCAACCTTAGGGATCCCTGAATTGTTTCTTTCTTCCTCTCACCTAATCTCCCCTCTTTTTCTCCCACACTCAGCTCGGTGTTATTTCACCCTCTCAGCCTCCGTGAGAGGAATACTGACAGCAGCCGTTAATTGTCACAAGTGGCCACGTTGAATTCACAAGAAGTGGAAACTTATCTGCCATGTTAGGGGATGAGGGAGGGTTAAAAAAGTGGACAGCTAGGAGGAGAGGTGCAGCTTAAAAAAATAAAAATAAATACAAACACTTAGAGAGAGTGATGATGATGATGATGCTTTTGAAGGATAACTACAGCAGCAGGAGAGGGGTTTATATTTAGACTGTTAGATAAGCAAATCAAAGGGACCACTTTTAAAGATGCACAAGATTGAACAGAGGAAGAAGAACAAGCACCAATAACTGAAAAGTCAATGTGCTCACCACAAAATCCAGATCAGCGCTCGGTGTGCGGAGAATCCCGAGGAGTTTCCCGGGTCTTTCTTCAGCCCCCAAGTTGAAGACAGCGATCAGATGCGGTCCCACCTGTCCCGACTGAGCTGCGGAGAGAAGATTAAAAATAAAGAGATAAATACAACAGAAATAAAAGGGGGGAGAGCTTATTTGTGAGAAAAGCGCGTCACCCCTAACACACAGAGAGACGCGCGCTCGCATCCCGGCCGGCAATCGAGGTCAGTCATCTTACCCCACCCGTCCAATAAATAAAAGTCCATCACTAATAACAGTAAAGCGCGTTAAACCCGCCGGGTTTATTACCTCTTTAAAGAAGACGGGACGATGAGCCGGAGAGTGAAAAGAAACGGAGGAGCGGGCACGGCAGCGGCTGTCAGATTTCACTTCAAACTACTGCTGACGATGCGCGCAGAGATAAGCAGCGGAGGAGAGGAGAGGGGAGAGGGGGGAGGGGGTGGTG
>NW_013952429.1:889892-891799 GCF_001266775.1 Austrofundulus limnaeus | reverse complement strand
AAAAAAAAAAAAAAAAGTTTCACCGGAGCATCCCAGTCTGAGGCAGGTTCAGAAATAAACATTGAACTAAACAAGCATGTCAGATAATTATTTAATCGACTTGGATTTAACCACAACTTCAGATTTGACATGCTAAAAATAGCATCCGTGCTAATGTGTATGTTCACTCCAAAATATTGGATTTTTTCAAAAAATCAGAATTGAGCATTGAGCCTTGCAGTGTGAACGTAGCCTTTGAGTGAGTACATCTCAGCCTATTAGCCAGTGAGGGAGCATTTTGTATTTTGAAAATTTTTTAAAGTGAGTTTAGCAACTTAGCTGATGAAATTTATGTGGCAATAAGATGTTAACTAAAAAATTGTAACTACAACTACTGATATTGGAGCTAAACCAGAATTATTGTTATTTTTTGTAAGGTTTTAACTGTGAAAAAAAAAAGAAAAAAATTGTGTATGTCTTCTGGACGGGTTCTCTAATGAAACGTTTCTGGAGAAGAGACGAAACGTTTCATTAGAGAAGAACCCGTCCAGAAGACCTACACAATTTTTTTCTTTTTGATTTTTTACCTGGATTACTGAGATGCATCAGGACACTTTAACTGTGAAGTTATTCTTCCAGTGAAAAGATGTGTAAATACACGTCTTAATGCATTTTCAGTCTGATATGAAACTGATCACTATGATAACGGGGTAGAGCGTGGTCACACAAACTTATGTCAAGTGAAGGCGAGACCGTCTAATTTCACAGCAGTTTCAAGCAGCCTACACAGACTGGGAAGGATGTGGCCCTCATGAGCCAGTAGGGCTACGTGTTCATGAGGACCCAGCCCATGAGCTGAGACACAGCCAGTGTCCTTTTTTGATTCAATTTGACCTGAGGATAAGTTAAGCTATGGAAATGCCCAGCTCTTTCACTTGAGTTTTGAACATTTAAAAAGAAAAAAAAAGTCATTTTGGGGGTTTCTAACCCATCTCCAACCCACCTTGTCATGGATGTCTGCAATCCGTCAGCACCAGAGCTGTAGTCTTATACATGCTTTTCTGCAAGAGCATATCTTAGGCAAATGTATGAAAACATTGCTGATCATTAGTCTCCTTATCTTTATTTAACAAGTGTACTTCAGTAGATTAAACCATTAGGTATGAGGGCTGCTGCTAAGATAACAGACAACTAATAATTTGCACAACCAAGAATGGAAATTTGCAAGCCATGCACACAAAAACAGGCCGTAATAAAATAAAATAAAATAAAAAAGCATGGCCCCTAAAAATGAGGCCTTATGGCCTGCTGGCCATTATGTCACAAGCATTTAGTTTGCAGTCAGATTTCTATGGAAATGCTCTGCACTGCACTGCAACTTAGTGATTATAGGAACTTAACTCAAGACCTATCTGCCAGCATGCTGTCCACCTCTATCTCCATTACCCTTCTCTCCACTGTCAACGTCACTGTCAAAGTCAATTTATTTATATAGCACATAAAAACAACAAAAATTTGACCAAAGTGCTTCACAATTCAGCCAAATAAATAAAACATCAAAGCAAAGCAAGACAGAAATGTAAACAATAAAATCAATTTAAAACAGAGAAAATCATTAAAAACATTATCTTTAAAAAAAAAATCTCAAACTCTACCAGAATGAAAGGCCAGGGACTAAAAAAATGAGTTTTAAGCCCAGATTGCTCCATTGTGTGGAAGACAAAGGAAGGTTACAAGTAGAAATCATTATAGCCAAAAAACTCAATCTCAATCTTTGTCTTCTGTTTTTGTAAATGTGGATGTAAAATGAAGCTCTTTGATTACATTAACTTTTTGCTTTGCTTCTGATATCAGCAACTTGAGTCCTGGTTTTAAAAACTATGTCAAAATGTCACACATACACAATCTTTATGCAGGGACATTATATA
>NW_013952429.1:888498-889817 GCF_001266775.1 Austrofundulus limnaeus | reverse complement strand
TATATATATAGTGAAAGCCATAATAAGCAAACACCTTTTTTCAAGCACATTTTCATGCGTGTACAGATTCCATTCATCCTAAAGTAATTATAGATCTGAAACTCATACAATTACATTGAATATCATTACACATTGGTAAACAAAAGCATGTCTGACATCTTCATTAACATGCACAACCAGTTAATGAAATATGTGCATTTATTTCTGTCACCCTCATCTTAACCACAAGTGACACTGTCTAATCCCCTTTGGGCTTAACAGTGCTCCCACAGGATCATAAGAACAAACAGACCCTTTTATGTTATGGTCAAAAACAAACAAACAATAAATCCAAATAAAAATAAAAATACACACTGCAGTTTATAAAGATATGCATTATTTTTAGTGAGAGGAAATGATGACTGTCCAGCTTATTTTAGGCTTTCTTTAAAAAAAATGCCCGTTACTTCTTTTGCCAGTAGAGGGCTGGTGTCCCATCTTCTAAATATTCTGCCTTTTATTAACTACAAGCTTGACTGAGTAGTGACAGCTGCTACTCACAAGATGGTGGCAAATTTAAGGACAAAAACAGAGCAAGAGGGGACAAAAAATAGTCCCATGGAACGAGAGGCGAATCAGATTTAGATGGATGCAGAGAATAAAAATAGGGGAGATCCACAACTGTCTCTACCTTTCCCAAGAGACAAGGAAAGAGGGGGGAGGAGGAGGAGGATCATTCCAAGTGCTGAATCCTTTCTTTTTTGTATTTCATTCCTGAGTCACCACTTCATCTGTCCACCTACCCTCTTTCTCCCGTGTGTCTCTCTGCATCTCTACCGCTCATTCGTCCCTCCCTGCTTGCTTTCTCACTCCCATCCCCTCACAAGGAACCTCTCTTGTTTGTCCATGCACCCAAATGTCTGCAACATCCTGCTCTCTATTTACAGAGCATGTGGGATGCAATGTGTATGTGTGAGAGAGAGAGCACATCACATTTGTGTAACTTTGTAAATCTGCATCGATGTAGGTTTATCTGTGTGTGATTTGTGTCTTGAAATATCATTCTGCATTTTCACAATGTGTGGTACACAACTTTATAATTTTGTATCATTTGATATGTCTTATTAATTGCATGCCACGCGTAGCGAAAAGTAACAACAAGCAAGATGGAAAACAGGCATGTCAGTATGCCAGAATTCATTTTTCAATTAGTTCAAATTCGTTTGTCCTTGAAAGGGCAGATGAAGTCATGTAAGAGGGCAGAAGTGCATATTATAAAGCCTTTACTCTCTGATTTAAAGTTCAGTGCTTTTTCTCTTTTTTAATACTGCATATATATA
>NW_013952429.1:883176-886493 GCF_001266775.1 Austrofundulus limnaeus | reverse complement strand
ACACACACACACACACACACACACACACACACACACACACACACATCCTCATTGTATGAAGTTCTTTCAAATTCTAGCACACAATTTGCAACATAAATTATAAATAACCTATTTTTGTGCAGTGATTACATATCTTATACATGACTAAAATGTTCACATGACAAAAGCAATGTGGGAAGATTTTTTTTAATGTTGTTTTCCAGCTTTGAAATTAAGCATGCATGTAATATAATGTAATTGCAGTTAAACTGCTGGTCAAAATATTTCAAGGAAAAAGACAAAATGTTGAGCAAAAGGTTTAGATTCTAAGAATAAAAATAAACTCAAAGGAGCTAAGATACCATGGCTGTGCACCAAAAGCATTTACAATTTAAAGCAAGTTACAGTTCAGTCATTTTAAATGACAAATACTTATTAACACATGTTTATGTGTTAAAAAATCTTATCCTTAAAGCCTTTTCTTAAGTATAAAGTTGTCTGTACAAAAAGCCCTCTTGTCTGTATCAAATTTGGTTTAGTTATTGATCTCAAAATAATAAATTAGTTCTTGTTTTTTCAATTTTATTATTTAATCAACATGACAACATGATTTTCAACATTTCACATTTCAAAAGTAAAAGGAAATATCTTTCTATTTTTTCTTAAATTGGCACCAACATTCCATCGTACTGTGCATTAAAGTTTACAGAAAATAGAAATTTTCTTTGAAAAATAAATCCTTTTCCCCTGATTTTACATGTGTGTTATTCCTATAATGGGAACTGAAGGAGCAATGTGAGAGATAATTTGCAGCTTTACCTATAATTGGTTTTATCCACTCATTTATAGAAGGAAAAAAAAACTCAAATAGCTTTTCTCATTTTCTACATACTTGTATCGTCAGTACTAAAATGCGTAGAACAATGACCACAATTTTGAAACAACAATCCAATTACCATGCCTGGCCATTGATTACATCACTATAACATTTCTGGTTGCTTGTCCACATGCAAGAATGTAAATACCATATAAAATTTTCATTACACTGACCAGATTGCGAAAAGTCCACTCTGTTAACCAAAATGACATCTACCTAAAAAAATAATAATTATTATAGAAAAACAATACATTTGTTTACAAATTTATTTAAAATCCTTAAACGTAAGGTAACTTTTCAGAAAATATTTATTTACCATAGTGTGGGGCCAACACGAATGAGCACAAATTAGTCAATGAGAATTTGAAGCAGAATTGCCATCACAGACGCTATGACTGTGATTGTAACGTTTATGATGACAACCTAAGGTGGATGTGATACCCATAACTGCATCCTGGCGTGCCTCAAAATAAATAAATAAAAATAAACATGCCTGGGTGGGTGTGTAGAGTGTGGTGAGGCCATAGATTGTATTGCTGGTGTGGGACATGGCATTGTGAGAGTACAAAGGGTATGGTGGGATCGTTGCCTCACACTGAAGCTGGTTGTCCAAGTTAGCCATGTTCTAATAGATTGTGAAGGTCATAGAGAGTGTGGTCATCTTTGGGTGGAAAGGAAGCTTGGTTACAGGGAAGAGGGTACAGCACTGTTTAATGAAACCTACTTGGCTCATAGTGTGTGTCTATGATCCTATTACTCATTTTGGGACTGCATGAACTTTTTTTGTGAAACATTGCACTTACCTGCAGATTGCCTGCTCAATTTAAAATAGTCATTACTTAGAAACCACTCTTCCAGAAACTCAGACTTTGGGACTTTAAGGGCTATATTATCAGTTTGCTCACAAGGGTCAGAGTATCAATTTTCGTTAATATAGCATTGAGTAAGACCCACTGGAAAACCATTAAAGCAGCATAAAGGCAGCTTCTCTTCCCCGTGTCTTAATTATTCGTTCCCCTGAGCTGTCATCATTAAGGCAAGCCAGACAATGGGACGTAGTCGGCATTATATTTTTAATGCAACAATACCCGGCTCAGCAAAAAACCACTACAGATTATTCACAGTGTGTGTCTTGGCTCGATTCCATATACTGTGACACATTATTATACTTTTCCTCTCTCCTCATACCCTCCTCTTCATCTTGATAAACCCTCATTTATTCCTCCATCTGCCTTTTTTCCCCCTTTTCAGACACTTTGTTTTATCCTCTCAGCAATAAAAAAGGAAAAAAAAATGAAAGAACACAGCATTGTCATACATATTCTGTCAATTTGCTCACAGGTTCTGCATGTGCACCGAGCAAGTAAGGCTGACAGTGCATTGTATGTGTGCTAGTTGTTTGAGAGCTTCTACGTGTGCAGCAGGAAATAGAAAAACTAGGCCATATCGACCACCCAGGGGTTTGAAAGCTCAAGGGGTACCAAAACAACATGGTTTAAATAAAAAAAAAATGAAAACATTTCAAACGCCATAAAAGGAGGAAAAAGACAACACATGTGCATATTGTGAAGCACACAGTCAGACATGCATACATACACAAAAAATAATAAAAAAAAAAAACAGGCACCCCTCCCATCTGATTCACCCTTGGCTTACAATGTTCAAAGAGTAACATCAAACACTTAATCGCACATATCTGAATAAAATAATAATAAAAAAACATCTTGCCTGACAAACATCCATACTTCATTTATTCAGCTTCTGATACTGGCCAGCTCTTTTCTAATAGATTAGGTCTTCCAATATTGACAGTTCTTGAGAAATGAGTTGCTGCATTATTGACCTGGCCAGAGTGTAATGGATATGAATGGAATCAGCTGTAGAGTTTAACACAACCTCTGACCTCATTAGTGATTAAAGTGAAAAGTTTTATTGCTACATTTTAAATCTTTCCAGCCTGATCTCAGCTAATGTAAAATCATTACAACCTCTTGAACAGACAGGGTTGGGAGGTCTGTGTCAGTACAATGGATGGAGACAGGTGTATTTAAAAAAAGTCAACATGTTTAACACAAACTGTATGCTTGAACTGATGAAATATAACAACAGTAAGGGTTAGGAGAAAACGGCTGCTGTTTGTCCATTAGTCTGTCCACCTGCTCCTGTTCACCAGTCTGCTTTGGCTTTTTAAAGGTAGGGCTAAACAGAGAAACCAAGACATCCCTTTCTCCAGCAAGACTTCCCAGTTCCTCCTGAGGGAGCCCAAGGTGGTCCCAGATCAGAGAGGATATATATATAATCCCTTCAACAAGTTGTTTTTCCATCCCTGGGGCCTCCTCCCAGTGGGGCATGTACAGAGACTCCATGGAGTCATTCTGAAGCCTTGTTTATAGACCATGAGAAATATATATAAATAACATAATGTCTGATGTGGTCGCTCAGTTTCTATGAAACACAAACA
>NW_013952429.1:879708-882231 GCF_001266775.1 Austrofundulus limnaeus | reverse complement strand
TATATATACACACATACAGTACATCAATTCAATTCAATTCAATTTTTCAATTTTTATTTGTTAAAAAGTTTAAAATATCCAATAAATTTTGTTCCACTTCGCAATTGTTTCCCACTTGTTGATTCTTTGCAAAAAAATAAATAAATAAATAAAATTTATATCTTTATGTTTGAAGCCTGAAATGTGGCAAAAGCTTGAAAAGTTCAAGGGGGGTGAATACTTTCGCAAGGCACTGTGTTTTGCCCGGTAAAAGTAGGTTCAAATGGTTAATTTCCTCCTTTACATTTGTCAGAAAGCAAGGTCAAGTAGCCACTCAGCATCAGTTAACAGGGTGGTATCCTACCCCCCTCGCTTCCATAAATGCCTTGATTTCATCCAGCAAGGAAAGAAAGTGCTGCAGTATCTAACCCGTGCTCAGCCATCAGACACCAGTGAGGAGGAGGAGGTCTCAATGCTCTGGTAAAAAATCTAATCAAAAAATAAATAAATAAAAATTTTAGTTAAAACACAGAAGTCACAACACATAAAGTCTTGTCAGTTCTTTTCTGCTTCCATAGCATTTAGCAGACACACGAGATGAAATAATGTTTTCAGTTGCTGTAAATTAAATCATCTCTTTTAAAATCATGTGCAAATATTCACAGTAATGCGATGGCAGTCATATTATTTTTTAATCTTGTTCATATGAGTCTTTTTTACATGTAAGTGTAACACACGGTTTTGCTCTCTGTTTCATGTAAGCATTTACCAGTCAGATAACCTAAACGTGCCATGTTGTCAAATGGCTGTTTAAATTTTCAATATACTGAGTTCAGTATGTAGATGAGACCTTGCGATCTTTGAAAATGATGAAAGTGTCATGAAAAACTTTCAGTAAAGTATAAACAGCACTGGGTTTGAACCCAGAAACAGCGTTCGCAGAATGAGTCATTCTTTTTCTCAGCGCAAAAACCATCATAACTTCGAAAATCATAAAAAAAACATGCAAAAGAGCGAGGAGATAAGTGCTTTGGTATCTTCCTCTGTGGCTTAGGATGTTATGCATGTATTCTCTAAGGGACATTGAAGTCCCTGTTTCCCATGTTAATTGATATCCCCATTAAACAGAAAAGTAGACTCAGGGAGGGGGAAGGGAAGCAGTACAAGGTATAGTTGAAAAGAGAAAGGAGAAGATAAGAAGAAAAAATAACACCATGGATTAAAGGGGTGAAATATGGCTGTTTTTCTTTGGGCTTCTCTCCTCTGCGGGGGTTGCCACAAAAATGCATGCATGAACTGCAAATATTTCTGCTGAATGTCCTTCTTGATAAAAGCTGGGCTCAAACCCGCAGCCTCGGGATTACAAAACTGCATCCTTAACCACTGAGCCACCTCGATACTATAAAAGATATTCAAAAAAGGGGGGATAAACATTAATACACTAGTAACATGCTGCACATTGACCCTATTTTTTTCATAAGCTACGGAGGGGGATGCGCTGTCCCGAAAAAAAAAAAAATGTTCAAAAAAAATTCCTCACGTTTGTGATCGTTGTACGGAGTAAAAGTCACATACCAAGAGAGAAAAAAAATTGTGTCACTTGCTAACAAAACTGCTCTCACATAGATTGGGATGAGTCACAGTTCGTAGAACCGTTAATTATGCCGATGGCTGAATCAAAACTTTGAGAACGAGAGCAGCTGTCTCTGCATTTACATTTCACACAGCCTACATAGAGAGGAAAGGAGCGAGGCATGAAAGAAAGGTAGAGCGATAGAAAGCAGAAGATAGCATGGGGGACAGCTTTGGAGAGTGAAAAACAAACAAACAAAAAAAAACTAACAGGAATGGAAAAAAAACCTTGAAAAGAAAAAGTTAAAATGAGAGCAGGAGGTAAAGAGAACGTGAAGGGACAGAAAACGAAGAGACAGTTGCGTCTTTTGTTGGGTCTCTTGATTTGGTCAGATGTTTTTTAACCATGACAGCACAGAGGAAGCTTTTAGCATGTAGCTTCCAATTCAGTAGAAAATAAATTTTACCATGAAGTTGAAAAATTAACCAAAAAATGCAATTTGTTCATCATAATAATTGTTTTAATCTGTTTTCCCCCAACATATTCCTAGAAACTGAAAGACTGCACTAATCAGAAATAAAAATTGAAGACTAGCTATTACTATACAACTGTAAAAAGGCCTGCAGCTGCCCTTCATGCAGAGCTTTTGATATTTTGAAAGTGAGATTTTGTGGAAATGTTCTAAACAATCCTAATCTTACCTGCTGTAGATGGAATTACCTCATTTTGAAGAAATATTTTAATTCTGACTAATCAGTGAATTTTGTTTTTTTATTATTTATTTTATATTGTGTCTGTTATGTACAATGTGCAACATAGGTGAGACTGAAATAGGTTCAGTTTTGACCCTGCTCAGACTAAGCAGCTGTCATTAAACTGACTTTTCATTGTGGCTAACTTATAGACATGTTTCCTGATGCATCTCAGTAATCCAGGTGAAAAAAATCAAAGGGAAAAAAATTGTATAGGTC
>NW_013952429.1:862912-878484 GCF_001266775.1 Austrofundulus limnaeus | reverse complement strand
GGTAACAGATAGACACACAAGCGCACAGACTGACCAAAAACAATAATGCACACCTTGACAACAATTATTTTTCAAAATATAAAAAAAAAGATTAAATACTTTATATGAAACCACATTATGGCGTTACACATGTTTTGGGGAAATCTTTAAGTCAGTAACAAGAACAGTAATCAGAACTGAGTATTAGTTATTCAAAATAATAATAATAATAATTTTTGAATATCTATTTTTTCATCTGCTCCCATTTGACAGAATCGGTCACTGCTTTTTGGCCAGAGTGTTTACCATACGTGAGGAGAAGTCAGATGAGATGGTTGTGTCAATCACAAAGACTTCGTTCATGACAAGCAGGTGGCTGTGGTGGTGGTGGTGGTGAGGGGTGAGCATGGTCTGGAGCAAACAGTCTTTCTCAGTCTTAGTCATCACAAACTGCACTCAGCTGAGTCGCAGAGGACGAGAAGGATAAAGTTCATTTTTTTTGTAGCTAAGTGGAGTTAAAACTCTGTCTGTCATTAAAGGGTGATGGAAATGTTCATGCTTTCAAATGAGTGAAATCCATTTTCAATTTAAAAAGCAGAAAAAAAAATCAATTGTTACAGTTCAGCAAACACACAAATGTCCATAACAGTTAATTTTACAGCTAAAATTAGACATTGACAACACACTCCACACATTCCATAGCATTTTGGGTGCAGAGTTTGTTTGTTTTTTTCTCTTCATACCTGCATGGGTTTTCTCAAGGTACACTGACTTTCGAAAACACTCATGGTCAAAATAAATTACTGTAGCAGTGAGTGTGAGCATGCATGGTTATTTGTCTTGTATGTCTGCACTGGTCCTGTAATGAACCAATGGTCTACCTTACCTCTCCCCTTCTGACAGCTTGGATAGGTTCCAGCTCCACTGCAGCCCCGATCAGGGGAAAACAGGGACAGGAAATGAATAAAGTATATACACTGCCCAAAAAATAAAGGAGACACTCAAATAACACACCCTCTATTCGCGTTGAGTACCTTGTTCTGTACAGAGTTGAATGTGCTGAGAGCATGAGAAATTGTTTGTCAATCAGTGTTGCTTCCTAAGTGGACAGTTTGATTTCACAAAAGTTTGATTTACTTGGAGTTAGTGTGTGTTGTTTAAGTGTTCCCTTAATTTTTTGAGCAGTATATGAAAGGCTCCTCCACCATTTTAAAAGTTTCTTTTTGGCTTTTGATTCTTAAAGAACACCACTTCTTACAGATGACACAACACATCATTGACAAGTTTGACTAAAGACAATGAGTTTTAAACTTTGAACTTTTGCACCTAAATCTGTACTATGCTATAAAATAAAGCAAGCTGTGTGCTACTGTTTGGTTGTTTCTAAGCAAATTTGGAGCCCATAAATCACATCTTTTATCAGCATTTTTCTATGTGAAATATACTGCAACTCCTTTACAAGAAATCGCTGCTGTGAACTAATCCACATAAACTATCAAATTGCAGTGTTTCATTTTAAGATTGTTTTTGAGAGATGCAGGGGACCCGTTTTACTTTGCTTTAATGTTAATTTCTCATTTCACTAACCTGAACTATTCTGTATGAAAAATAGAAAACCTGTTTCCAAAGACAATCCAATCAATTCCACAACGTAAAGGCCGTGCCAACACAACTCACAGTGTGAGGCTGAGCAGGACGCCTCTAAATATTATACAGCACACCAGTATATCTTGGGAGGAATCATGTCCCTTCGGAGTTTCACGTGATGTGTAGCTGCTAAATACAAACGGTCTAAAGAGGATAGCCTGATAATGTGTCCAAATTATTATAAATCATCTTCGAACCTAGTAGTATTTATTGCAGGGAAGAAATGAACATTCTGACATTTGTTCTGCAGATGGAGCTTTGCAGATGGCTTGTTAAGTGAAAGGATGTCTGAAGCCTCTTTTTTTTTTTTTGAGGCCTGCCAGCTTCAGCCACATGACATAAATGTAGGCAGAGACCAGGGTGTCCTGTCCAGATTGTACTCTGATGGAGGAGTCAAGCTAAAGGTAGTGTGGCACTGTGACTGTTGGAGGCTTAGTGACTAAAAAATGTGGGGAAGTTAGGCAAATTTTCAGTTGCAGTCTAAATGAATTCCGGTTGTTTGCAATCAAGTGACCAGAAAGTCGTGTGGCTGTAATTTATACGATCAGTTTTTGAAACTCATGGCATCTCGTTTTTTATATTTTTCACCACAAAAAACGTGGACATGGTGTTTTAAGTTGTTCGTGACATTGGACTACCACTTTGAAAACCTGAGCTTATCATTAGCTTGTTACCACTTTGCTTTCTTGTAAATGAGGCAAAGAGTCTCAAGGGATTTTCCTGTATGAATAAAGGATAAATAAAATAAAAAAGAAAAATTAAACAGAGACCACCTTATTTGGAAGGAAATAACCAACACATTCCCAGCAAACAGCAACACCAGACCGTTTCATCTATCAAATTTGAATTTACATGAAAATGATTTCTTTTCTTTAATCCAACATTGTAAACTCACTGTTAAAAATATAAAATTAAGAGCAGTTTTACTCAAGTGTGGGTTTGAATCTCCACCCCATAAATGGATAAATCAAATCACCTTTCATGTATTTAAATAAAATTCTTTGTGTCAGTCGTGATCATGCCTGAAAATGTAATGCTTTGTTTTACATTTTATGTTTGTAACAAAACATCTAAAAACAAAGTTTGTGCAATAGCAAGTAGATAAAGCTGAGGAAACTTAACTTTAGATGGGTAGTGCCGCACAGACTAACATTTACCAGTGCTTACTTGTTTGGTTTAATGGATGAAGAAAACCTTTGGGACTTTGAAGAAGACAACTTTGTTCTTTTACGGCTCAGTAAAAATATTGATAGAGAGCAGTTTTCCAACCATTTTTAGATAAAGGAGAAGGCACACAGTATAACAAATGTTGAGGCAAGGTTTCCTGAGATTAATGCCCCTATAAGCATGGTAATAAATTATCATTTTTTGAGGTGTGGAATTAATCAGTGTAACAAAGGTAATTGAAATAATGAAAGTGGTTAAACAACTGTTAATCATTCCCCCGCCCATCCTGCCACAGCACACACATTTCGAAGCAATTGGAACTTCAAGGTATAGGTCAGGTAAAGTAAAGTTGTACTTTCAGTATGAAATTAAAGAAAATATGTTTTGTGCAAAAATGCAGTCTGACTGCTGAGTGCTGAATGACTACATGAAGAAGCTGTTGTAAAGCTAAAAGAAGCAGAGCACTATCTAAAAGCTAAAAGTAAGGCTGAATGAGTTGAATATTTTGTTAGATGAAGGTAAAAATAGCACCAAGTGTTTATGCAAAATTAACTTTTTGAGCTTTATTTCATGTTATGTCATTCCCTCATGGAAAAAAAAAAGAAAAAAAAGAAAACATACCCAAAGTGTTGCTTTGTTAACCATGTGGAGCTGCCGAAACACTTGCTGGTCAGTTCCCATTTCCCACCCCACAGAGCACCCCTTCCCTGAAGCACTGTTGTAAAGACATGCTGAAGTGGGAGTGTCTAAAATAGTGGGAGGTTCTTAAAGAGACAGAGGCTAATTTCAAGGCATTTAGATGCAAAGTCAAATCTATTTTGGATATATACAGAATTTTCATAGCAACTGAAGGTACCAAAGTCACTTGATTGTGGTAAAGAATTGAACCGCATGCCTGGAAAATAAATAATACCCCCCCTCCCTTTAAAAATTTCAAATTAAGTCATAAACATAATTTCCATCTTCTACCTCTTATCTGTAGTTGGGCCGCAGAGGCAACATACATCCCTCTCTCCAGCGACACTTTCCAGCTCATCTCGGGGGACCCCGAGGCGTTCCCAGGCCAGCGAAGATACATAATCCCTCCAGCATGTCTAAAACTTTAAATTAAAAGGAAGAAGAAGGGAAAAAAATTCTATTGTTTTGATAGGATGGGTTTAATTCATAAGAAGCTCAAGTGAAGGCAAAAAAAAAGGGTGGAAAAGACAATGGAGCTTGACAAGATTTAAGTAGAACACCACATTTATATTTTACAATACATGCTCATTTATCAAACGACAATATTCCAGTGACCCCAAACTGTCTTATCTACATTTGTGTATAAACATATTTTCAAAGCGAACAGCCAAAACTAATTTGTACTTCCAAACAAATGCAGATCCTTAAGCTGAAAATTGGCAGGAAATAAGTGCTTTGACAGCTGACTATTTATACTCTCTGCTCATATTTTTTAGGAGTTTCTGGAGGATAAAGTCCTAGCAGCATTCAAAGTTGCTGGCATTACCACTGTAATTCCTGCAAGGACAAAACAGCTAAATTAACTGGTGAACATGCCAAACACAGATGGACTCCTTCAAATAAAGCAGCTCTACAGCTGCTGAAAAAAACAGAAGATTAATTAGATTAAAATCTAAAATTAGAATCACAAAAGTTGCAATACGATTGTGTAATTCTTATGATGTGGACATGTTTGTGAGACGTGTCCTCAGTAGTCCACTGCAATAAATTATATTAAAAAGTGAAAGATTTCACAATAGTCTCAGAATGCTGTTTCACTTTATTTCTTTGACTGAAGTTGATTTTCAGATAACTGAAAACTGGAGAACCATAGATAGATATAAATATTCCATGCAACATTTATGTTCAACAAAGAATTATGAAATATGTTATAAAAAGCAGTCACGCACACACACCAAACAAACAAGATTTTATAAAAGAATTATGAATGCTGCATAAAAGAGAAGTACTATGTACAAACTTGTATAGTTTTAATTGGCAAAATGAAGAAACCAGTTAACACACATGCTGAGTGGGAAGGCTGAGAGAAATTTAATCTTGAGGGCACCGAACATCAAAATGTTTATAACTGTGAAAACCCAACAATGGATTGCAGATGCTTCTATCATCAGTAGTGACTACTGTTATAAATATATATGATTTTACAAAGAATCCTCATTCATTTTTATTTATTACTTAGGTGTTAAATTTCACACAAAACCTAAACATAAATTGTAACATGTTAAGATATCTATGTCCATATGTGTTTCTTTGTATAAGCTTAAGAATTTTTTGTAAACAAGTAATAAAAAAGGCTAAATATGAGCAACTAAGGAATAATCCTAAAATGTCCAATCCATGTATTACTGATATAAACTCACCGGCCACTTTATTAGGTACACCTGTCCAACTGCTCGTTAACACTTAATTTCTAATCAGCCAATCACATGGCGGCAACTCAGTGCATTTAGGCATGTAGACATGGTCAAGACAATCTCCTGCAGTTCAAACCGAGCATCAGTATGGGGAAGAAAGGTGATTTGAGTGCCTTTGAACGTGGCATGGTTGTTGGTGCCAGAAGGGCTGGTCTGAGTATTTCAGAAACTGCTGATCTACTGGGATTTTCACGCACAACCATCTCTAGGGTTTACAGAGAATGGTCCAAAAGAGAAAAAACATCTAGTGAGCGGCAGTCCTGTGGGCGGAAATGCCTTGTTGATGCCAGAGGTCAGAGGAGAATGGGCAGACTGGTTCGAGCTGATAGAAAGGCAACAGTGACTCAAATAACCACCCGTTACAACCGAGGTAGGCAGAAGAGCATCTCTGAACGCACAGTACGTCGAACGTTGAGGCAGATGGGCTTCAGCAGCAGAAGACCACACHGGGTGCCACTCCTTTCAGCTAAGAACAGGAAACTGAGGCTACAATTTGCACAAGCTCATCGAAATTGGACAAGAGAAGATTGGAAAAACGTTGCCTGGTCTGATGAGTCTCSATTTCTGCTGCGACATTCGGATGGTAGGGTCAGAATTTGGCGTCAACAACATGAAAGCATGGATCCATCCTGCCTTGTATCAAYGGTTCAGGCTGGTGGTGGTGGTGTCATGGTGTGGGGAATCTTTTCTTGGCACTCTTTGGGCCCCTTGGTACCAATTGAGCATCGTTGCAACGCCACAGCCTACCTGAGTATTGTTGCTGACCATGTCCATCCCTTTATGGCCACAATGTACCCAACATCTGATGGCTACTTTCAGCAGGATAATGCGCCATGTCATAAAGCTGGAATCATCTCAGACTGGTTTCTTGAACATGACAATGAGTTCACTGTACTCAAATGGCCTCCACAGTCACCAGATCTCAATCCAATAGAGCATCTTTGGGATGTGGTGGAACGGGAGATTCGCATCATGGATGTGCAGCCGACAAATCTGCGGCAACTGTGTGATGCCATCATGTCAATATGGACCAAAATCTCTGAGGAATGCTTCCAGCACCTTGTTGAATCTATGCCACGAAGAATTGAGGGAGTTCTGAAGGCAAAAGGGGGTCCAACCCGTTACTAGCGTGGTGTACCTAATAAAGTGGCCGGTGAGTGTATATGCATCTTTGTTACAAAAAAAACTTTTGGGAAGTCTTAATAAATTGGTAAAGGTCAAGCTTTGTCAAAAAATGAAAAAAAAGAAAGAAATTAGTCAACTGAGAGGGGACAATTGGTATAATAACACTCTTGCTGATGTCATTTGGTGGAGAATAATCATTAAAGAATTCATAAAAAGAGTTCATTATAGCTTTTTTATTTATTTATTTATTTATTTATTTATTTATTTATTTATTTATTTTTGCCAAAGCTTTTCCGTTATCTAATTCTTTCAGTGTTACTTGGACAGGCATCTAGTAGGCATCCTAACCAGGAACGAGCCATAAATAATATTGTGACAATTTATTTTTCAATTAAAGTAAAATGACAGTTTATATCTCACTATTTGTCCAGTATAAAACAAATAAAATGTGCACAAACTCGACAGCAAAAGAAATAACAATTTGGCGCCTGTCATGGAAAACTCCAGAGGGATCAGAATAAGTCACAATGACGCACATTTTAGTGGGTTGCATTTAATGCTTCAGGAAAGTTTTTGAGTGGAAAAAAGTTAAGCTTTTGCCTAGAGATATGCTCATTTCAGCAGCCATTAAAATGTTCCCCTGCTTCTGTGATCTTTACGTTTTGAGTTCCTCAGGGCGAGATGGTGTAAAACAATTCAGCAGTCATAAATCCTGAGGGTAAGTCAACAACCAGAAAATATTGTAATTAAATGGATCCCATTAGATTAGGATGTGTAACACTCAATAGCTCGAAATCAGAATTAATTATTGTAGAACTTAACGTATATAAGATCTTTCCATATCCAAGTTTTCTACTAGTTTTCCTGCACCCTCCAAATCTTTAAATTTTTGTTGGCCTTGCTTTGAGTTATTTATGACCAAAAGAGGATCTTATGGCTTTTTTGTGGTTGTACTTTTTCTAATAAATTTGTAATGACAGATTTAAATTGAGGCCACATCTGAAGAACACAGGGTATATTTTAAAGGGGCAATACTGTATCATGTAAAATCTCATCAAAAACATGCCCAGGGTCTTGCTTTGATTTATTCATGCATGTTTGAGAAATCCTGTATTGTCCTGAGGCAGCCAGGCAGGGGAACATAAAACAACCGGTTGGGCCTAGAACCGCCTTTTAGGAGCAGCTCCTCCCCTGAGCTGTGTCTCCAAGCTGAGCTTCCTCACCACAGGCCACACCTCCTCTGTGAGTCACGACTCTTGCAGGCTATCAGCAGCAACATCCAACAAACACCTGGTGAAACCGTGTCTGCTGAGCTCCAATACTGTCTACTTCTCAGTTCAGTCTATTCCAAATTAAAAAAAACGCCTTTGAGAAAATGGATTTTTGGATGTCAAGGAGACTACCCTCTTTTTAAGCTTCACAAGGATGACACGGTTCTTAAAAAATGGTTGGACTTCATTTTTGGAAGTAACCCTCAGACGATAAAAAAAGTTATGCATGTGCGAACCACTTTACAGATAATAGCTTTTTGAACAAAAAGGAATTTAACAGTGGACAAATAACAAGATCATCACTAAAAGATGATGCATTTCCAGCACTCAGAAGTACATAAAACACCGTTGTCACCTGCCCAGGTAAGTTGAAAAACAACTTATGTTGTTTAGTTTACATAGTTGCTTGGTCTATGTGTGATCTACCGTTTGCCTTTGTAACTTATATTACAATCAGTGTGTGTCTGTGTGAGCATGACTGGGATCTTACCAGCTGAAACGTCGTCTCTGTAATCACTCTGGTTCTTTAGAAAAAGTACTTTCTGGTCTGATGGTAAGGGTCATATGTATCCTGAGATGCAACTTTCCAAAACTGATTTGGTATAATTTCCTGATGCATCTCAGTAATCCAGGTAAAAAAAAAAAAAAAAAAAAAAAAAAAAAACTAAATGTTGGTGGTTTTTTTTTCTAAAATAAAAAAAAAAAAAAAAAAAAAAAAAAAAAAAAAAAAAAAAAAACTAGGTCCTCTGGATGGGTTCTTCTTTAGTGAAACGTTTCGTCTCTCCTCTAAGAGACTTCTTCAGTCTGATGAGTTTCAGGTGAACTCAGCCTTATAAGCACTGCCTCCACCTGGACAAAAAGGTTAGTCAAATGCAAAAGAGGGCCATTGACTAACAATAGGCTTGATTGGCTCTATTGTTCATAGAGGGTCATCATCTGACCCGTGTCGTGTTATGTGAATGTAGTGAATGCAAGCGGGGGGTTTAACATCCCCTTGTTTTTGTCTCTTTCCCTCTTTGTGCTGGTATCGTTGGGGCCCTGATTCACACCTTTTGCTTACAGGGGGCTGAATCATACTTGCAAATACAGCATTGTAGGCGGAAGACAAATGGACATGCAGGCCTCCACCTCTGTTTAATTGTGGACGTTTTTTCTTTACAAAGATGGCTTCCTTTACTCCTCTCTCAAACCAATGTTCCTCTCAATCAAGGATGAGAACATCTTCATCCCTGAAAGAGTGACCGCTGGTAGATGAGTGAAAACTGCAGAGTCCTGACCCGATGATGTAGATCTTCTGTGCTGGCTCATTCTTTTGAACAGTGGCTGTTTTTTTCCCCCAATGTATAATTGATCACAGTCCTCCTGACACTTAACAGCATATACTATATTACTCTGTTTTTTGCCAGGGAACCGGATCTTTGTGGTGAACTAATCTTTGTCGTAACGTGTTTTGGGATTTGAAAGCCACTGGGACGTCATGTTTAGAGAATAAATGTCTCAGTTTCTCTGAAACTCCCGCCACATGTGGAATGATGACTGGTTTGGGTCTGGGTTTAGGGTCTTCATTTTCACCTGGTTGTTGGCTGGAATCCTGTTTGGGTTTCTTGTCTGCTTTCAGAAAAGCCCAGTTAGGATAACCGCACTGCTCCAGAGCCTGTCTTGTGTGTGATTTTTCTTTCTCCCTGGCTCCTGTGTTTGTGGGGACACTGTCTGCGCTGTGGTACAGAGTTCAGATGACTCCTATCTTGTGTTCCAGTGGGTGATGGGAATCAAAACGCAAATACTGGTCTGTATGGGTGGGTTTACGATACACGTCAGTTTCCAATTGTCCTCCATCCGAAACTGAGACATCACAGTCCAGGAACACCAACCTGCCATCTTTTACATCCTCTCGTGTGAACTTTATATAGTTATCCACAGAGATGATGTGATCAGTGAAATGTTGGACTTCCTGGGATTTAATTTTAACCCAGGTGTCATCAATATACCTGAACATTCATACATTCCTACATTCACATAACACGACACGGGTCAGGTGATGGGGCACATGACCCTCTATGAACAATAGAGTCAATCAAGCCGGTTGTTAGTTTATGGCCCTATTTTGCATTTGACTAACCTGTTTGTCCAGGTGAAGGCAGGGCTTATAAGGCTGAGTTTCAACTGAAACTCATCAGACTGATGAAGTCTCTTGGAGGAGAGACGAAATGTTTCACTAAAGAAGAACCCATCCAGAAGATATGGTATAATGTTGCTTCTTTTTTATTAATGTTGCTTCTTTTTTATTATCATTACAACAAAGTAAGCTACAACAATCCAGGTTCTAAACAGAACGAAGCTGTTGTGATGACGTGCAGAAATGGGCGGGACAGAATCGGAAGGAGGTTCTTAAAGAGACGGAGACCAATGTGAAGTCAAGTCTATTTTCTGTTTAAACATATAAATCACATTTTAATAACAAATGAAGGTGACATTGTTACTTATTTTGGTATAGAATTTAAATATATGCCTGAGAAACACATAATATTGCCCCTTTAAAGCAGATGTGTTTTTTTCTCCATTTGTATATTTTTTCTGTTATTCTTTTATGCACCTGGAACAGCGTTAATTTGATAGTGACATTTCAATATCGTTTTTCATAGGTAAATCAAAAGCACCAAAAGTTGGATTTCTTTTTGTATTCATTCCTTGTTCAAAGTTTTTAATGGATTTGCTGTTGGTTTAATGTGATGTGTAAGTTGTTTTCATGTATGTGTAATTTAGAGCTAATTTGAGCTCTTGGCCAGAACACTCGTGTTAAAGAGAAATCAAATCTCAGGAGTTTTCATTTAAATAAAGGTCTAATGAACTAACTAATTAAAGTGACTTCCTTTGATGAAAATCTATCTGTGTTGAAGATGTTTGTCAGCAAAAGTTGAATCATTTTGTTGTTGTTGTTGTTGTTCTAATTATGGAAAGCAACAGAGAGAAGAGACCCTCTCCTGAGCTACAATGTTTATAAAATAATAGTGACTCCTTGTTTCTTGAACACCATGAAACTGTCAGAAAACAGCTAAAAACATGGTGATCTTTCTGGGTTAGAGGTAAACCACTATAACATCAAATTCTAAAGTTAAATTTGAATCCTGCCCTGCTGTACAGGTTTTATGTTTTAATAAATCTTTCCAAGGTGAATTTTAATGGGCTTGGTGTTATAAAAGAAAACTCTTTTTTTATGAGAGTCCTTTTAAAACCAGTTCAGTTCATTTACTTTAGATCTTTAAATGACTGAATGGTAAATGGTCCTCACTTACATATAGCACCCTTTTAACCTTGCCTAGCTTCTATAAAACACTTAATTTGTGATTTTATTCACTGATTCAGAGAAAAACTCATGCGGTGCTTTCTGTGCAGCACTTTTTAGCTCTGTCATTCAAATATTTAACCATATGGGGGATTTGTTGAAATAATGCAAATAAAATCATTAAAAAAACTAAGAAACCTAAAAGAACATACAAGTGGAAAATATGAACTTTTGCAGGCAACAAAAAATAAAATAAAATAAAATAAAACATAGAGAGGTCAAATGCTGTTTGTCCTGAGATGAGTTAGTTTCCTGTACAGGAAGTAACTTTAAGCCCTTTCAAAAACTTAAATACNTATATATATAACGTACATACTGTACAACTTATGTTTTGTTTTTCCACCAGCACTTAGCAGTATACTACAATGACACTTTTAGAGCTTTTTATATATTATATTGTGTTTTATGTATTGCATTTGTATCTATTATTTAATTTTATTTAATTTTATTATTTTTTATACAAGTCTTGACTAAACTGTGAAACACTTTGGTCAGCTTTGGTTGTTTTAATGTGCTATACAAATAAATTTGACATTGACATTGACACTATCACAAGGTAATGATATATTTTACCAAATTTTTTCCAACCGGTGCTTTTCATGGTAGAGATGCACTTTTTTTTCTGACAGAACACATGCCAAAGAAAACTAGAAATGATTCTGGGTTTGTTTCTGGCTTCACAGTTTTATGCTGGATAAAGGAACAACAATTACAGGCACTTTTTTACTGCCAGAACACATGCCTCTTCCACTAGTTTGATGTAATTAGCTGGTGAAAAACGAAGAAACATAAAGATCCTTGACTAGCACATTTCACAAAAAAACACAAGTGCATTCCTGCAACCCTTGCTCTATCAGAGGATGTTTTGCCTCTCAGACAAAAGTCGAGCCATTCTGTGGGGAAAAAAAATATTTTAACCACCTCCATCCATGATCATGTTTTGTTGGTCAATATACTCAAAGTTTGTGACCAACACAGCTACATCTTCATCCCTTCAAATTCTGTTATATAAAACACAAGTTTAGACAACCAAGTACTGAAACTATTTTATTATATTAAATGCACACTTGTAATTTACCCATTGCTTTACAGAAATATACAAATATAATGCAAGCAAAACTACTTTAGGACTTTTGATCTAAAAGCATTTTCTCTAAATAGCATGTAACATTTAAAAAATTACAAAATATTATATATGTATATTAAGAAAAAGTGTCTCTCTTTCTTTTTGCTTTTTTTTGCTGCTTTGTTCTTCTGTGCTTCCTCATCCTCAAAATAACCATTTATATTCTCACACATCAAACTTCAGAAAAGATTCATTTTGTTGGCAAGACATTTAGATTTTAAATGGGTACTTTTTAAAACTAAAACCCTAAACATATTTGTGCAAAGTTTTATGTAAGGTAAAGCTTTGATTTGTTGAAAATGTCATCAAACAAGGCCACTGCAGCACACAGCTTCATGCCACAGAGACACACGTGGCGCAGGTAACGCACAAACAGTGAATGCTGCTCGGTGCAGAAAAAGTGACTGATTGCTTATTTTTTTCATCAGAGAGAAACACAGCAGCAGAAGAGAGCTGTCATCTTTCCTCTGCTGACAGGATATATATAGTAGGTAGGTTCTCTTAAAAGTCAAGATGAAAACGTTTGCTTTGTTTCCAGAGCATCGCTGCAGCGCAGCTTTGAAACCTGAAGCTGGGAAAAGAAGCTCCTTCATGTCTCCCTCAGTGAGCTGGAGAATAATGAACAAAGATTGTTCCTCTCAAAGAGCTAACCTAATATTTGACAGATTGTTGTATCCGCAGGCGAAAAAAAAAATCCTGGGTTTACAGGAGAAATTACCTCACATTGTTTTTATTGTACAGTTTTTTTTGTTATTACTCTTTTGTCTGACCCACCAGTCCAAAAGAAGAGTTTCCTCAGTTAACCGAGTTCTACAGTACTTCAAATGAATCAGTACTCTTCCCTAATTTAACTCCAGTAAAAAAACAGAAATAAACTTGCTTATACAATTCTTTTTTGTGGGGTTCTAACTGTTACACAAGATCTTTTCCTTACAGTGCCAGGCAGCTGCTTTGCTTGGCAGGTGAGGATGAAACAAAAATATCGATTGAGGACAAACAAGTAGCTTACAGACTGCCTGACTGGGCAGAACTTTGAGGTAAACAGAATAAAAAATAGCAACATTGATTTGTGCAAACAAACAGCCACTAACAGACTAATGTGGGTGCATGTGTAAGTAAAGCAAACTGTGTGATTTAAATATGAAACGAAGGACTGTTTGTCATATGACGTGTAAGATTTGCTGACTAAATCCCTGGCCCTGTCGGTTTACCTGTTTGAGAGGCCCGACATACTCCAGTTCTCCAAGGAGTTAATCTCACTAAGTAATCTTTATGATGCAAGAACACGGAGGGGGAAAGTCTTGGCTTCGGTACTCAGAAATGTGCAACATAAAACACCAAATACTTCACGCATCTATTAATCTTTTCCAGTGAGTAATCTCAGTGTGTTTATGCACTGGGATCATCTCCTTTTCTCCTGCTGAAGGGACTGAGGATGAGGTGCCTGCTTGCAAGTAAACCTCATTCCCATGCATTGGCCATAGCTGCTTATCCCGGTTCCAGGTACAAATTAAGCAAACCGGGGAAAAGCAGATGAGATTTGAATGTTGACATGTGTTTATGTCAGTTTAAACATGTGACTGGAATGCAGGCAACACATTACAGCCACTACTTGATGTCATTTTAGGGCCAAATCATAAATCACCGCTTTTCCTTCCTTCCTCTCTCCCTATACACGTGTCTTGTTTGGATTTCAAACAGTGTGCATGTGAGCAATCACATGATTTTACTTGTGAAAAATTATAAAAGTTAAACACATTTTTTATGTATTGCGCATGTTTTACATGTACTCCCTGCATCATATCCAATCATTTTCAACATGTTCATAAACCTGCAAGATTTTCCCCATTTCATAAGATAGCATGTAAAAAACTGTAAACATTTCATGTGTCTATTGTGTAAGAGTTCAGTTTAGATTATGGAAACGCTATTTTCTAAATACTTGTATTGCCATTGATTTCATATCACACAGTTAGTTATTTAGCAATCATGGCAGCAGCATTTTGCTGTAGCACTTCCAGTGAAGCCTGGCACTTCCTACAAAAAAAAAAAAAAAGAAATTGGAACATTTCTGCTGGGATTTGGATGAATCGTTGTGATTGACCTTTCTTTAGGAAGGCAGCAGTCCACTTTAGTGACACTTGGACCCGCCGTCAACTCCTTAATCGGTCAGAATTAATCTTTATATGCTCCAACATATGTTCATTCACAGAGCCCTTCTTCGCAAGAGTTGAATCATCCTTTTAAAGTGTGTTGGTGTAAGATTAGGAAATAGGATTTGACCAAACTGTAGGCTTTATTGTACTTTAGAAACTATGTTTCTTGCTGAACATTTTGCATTTGACTAGGGTTAGGGTTAGGGTTGCATTTGCATATTTCCCCTTGTTACTAAAACAATTAATTTCTTTCAAGTTACAGTAATTTCATTCTCAGCTCCTGCACTTGATACAATTTATCAGGTAGATGGCTGTCTGTTGTCCATTTAGATCTTGTAGTAAAGGGAGGAACAGTCATAAAATGCAAATGATGGTTTCCATGCTGCTGAATGTGAATTGTGTGGGTTTTTATGACACCAAGCTTGACTTTCAATGTAATGCTTTTCCAGTAGGAGGTTTTTACGGAGAAAAACAAGAAAAGTAGTATAATGTTTCAGCAGGTCCCATTAGACTGTGTTGGATTGCCTAGAACGTTGTTTGCCTGACAAAATTGCTGAATCATGAAAAAGAAAAAAAATACAGCTTTGGCTGCCTTTAGACTTATTTTTTTCATTCATTTTCCAAACCTTTTCTATTTTGTTTGGGGTTGTCTCAGCTGTCTTTGGGTAAGAGGCCTGGTTCCAGTCCATCACAGGGTACAACGCTGAGACACAAGAGACAACAAAGCCATGCCCGCTCACGCTCACTCCTGGGGTCGATTTAGACTCACAAAAACATGCATGCTTTTGAAATGTAGGAGGGAGCCGAAGTACCTGGAGAAAACCCACACAGTTACAAGGAAAACGTGCAAACTCCACACAGAAAGGCCTGCAAAGCTGAGATAAGAACTGTGCTGCGAGAAAACATTGTGCATCACTAATGTGCAGCATTTTTCTTTGTACTTCAATTTGTTTCTAAAAAGTCAAGCTTTTTTGTTTCTATGGGGAGATCAGACAGAGGTGGGATTTAAACAAGCAGATCTGGATAATGTTTTTTCATGATAATGGCCCTCAATAATTTATTGCTTTTGTTTTACTTTAAACACTGATGCAAAACTCTTAAAGCTTGTCAAGTATTTTCCTTTGTTTTTGTAAATTTAGGAAGTCCTTTGAATGGAATGATTTCCTAATCAACACAGAGAGACCAGCCTTTCTAGCTCTGGAGGCCCAGAGGCTCGCTGACCTATTTCTGCCTGGGAGTCGCTGCTTCATCACAAACAGTCACCAGCACTGGTACCTGGGCTGTGACACCGTGTGTGTGTGTATATATATATATATATATATATAT
>NW_013952429.1:857272-862332 GCF_001266775.1 Austrofundulus limnaeus | reverse complement strand
CACACACACACACACACACACACACACACACACACACACACACACACACACACACACACACACACACACATATATGCTTGCACAAATCTGATAGCACTAAATGTGTTCACAGCAGGGCAAACCTGATTCAAACAGCGAGCAAGGAAGTCTAATGATTGATGATGAAGTCCAGAATATCTGCAGCCACAGCAAAATGGCACAAACAGGTTATCTGGGACCTCTACACGCTGAGCTTTGTGTATGTGTGTGTGTGTGTGTGTGTGTGTTTGCCTTTCAGATGAACGTCACTGAAGCCTTCTCACTCTAAACATGCATGTACCAGCTGAACTTGGCACAAGTAAAGTTAAAAAAAAAAACACAAAGGCCTCTGTACATTTCACCCATATGTACGCCCTCGCACACTGCTGCTGCCTCCCCTCCCCCTCTCCTTTTCTTTGCTGGTACTTTGAGGGAACTTTTTTGCTGAAGTGCTGAGGAGGCAGGCAGGTAAGCAGGCACATCAGCAGTGGGGCAGAGGTACTGTTAGTCTGATGAGCAGTAAAGCTGTCAACACCAGAATAGCTCGGAGGAGACGCATTTGCTCTCATGTTTACCAAGCTGAAATCTAGCCTGCCACCAGGCCTAATATGCTCCATGTTCTACCTAATACTACAGAACCTTTGCAGGGGTTCAGAGCTTCAACGAATAAAAGATGAAGCGTGCAAGCCTCAAATCTCAGAAGCCAAAGAGAGACCAGTGTCATATATCATGTGCAGAGTTAGGACTGTATCCTCAGCTGTCTGAGACTGGATTTGTTGTAGCAGTAAACCATGATGAAGCTCTTGTACCAAAAGTGTGATTGGAGCCTTTCCCACTGACGCAAGCTGGAGAAGGAGTATTCTCCTGGAAAACAATGATGTAATGGAATGTGAAGGTACAAGTCAGACTCCTTCTTTTTGCTTCCTCCTCCTCTATGTCTCACTGTTTCTCCCTCCCTCCTGTTTCTCTCATTTTTATTTTTTTGTATTTCTTTCTTTCCTCTCTTTTCTTGGCAGGGAACTGTTTCTGCTCCTCTGGGAACACTGAAATCAAACCCAACAGCTCCCTCGCTCGGTCAAAACTGGGAAGTACACCAAGGGGGGACCAGCTACTGCTTGTGTTCTCTCTGTCTTCTCGCGCGCACACACTCGCACACCTTCCATCTGTCCATAAATAAACTGCACGTTTCCTCCTCCTCCCTCCGTTTGACTCTGTGATGTTCCATTCAGCTGCTCGATGAGACCCAGACTGTTCCTTCAATGGATTGTTGTTTTCTCGAAACAGGCAGTTCTTTTGTCACATTAACTGTCAGAATTGTGAAACATTCATAAGACTCAAGTCCCCACGAAGGAATCCCACGCTAATGCGTCTCCTTCACCTCTCCTCCTCTTCTTGTCGTCTCTCCTTGTACTCTGTCTTCATCAAAGAAAAGAGCCAGCAGCTCTCTTTGCCTGTGGGAGACCCCAAGAACAAGATCAACTTTTTCTTTGCTTCTGCTGTATTTGAAAATGCAACTGTGAGGATGAAACAGAGGCACGCATGAACTCAGTGACATCAGTAATGGTTCACAAAGATACTGACATTACTGACTTTAACAATGTCAGTATCTTTGTGTGGGTTGACCTTGATTTTCACTTGTAAACTAGTATTTAATTAAAGGCCTGGCATCAAAGAAGTGAGCATATTGACTGGCAAGATGTGATATAACTTGGAGTGCCACAATCTGTTTGTTGGCTGGTTTTGTCAGTTTTGCAGTTTTCTATTTCTGTGGTTCATTCTTTTGTCACCTTCGGTACAAATTTTTCTTCCTGTGCTTCTCTGTACAACCAGCTAGTTTTCCCAGTACTTGTTCACAGTTTCTTTGTGCTCCTCAGTCATGCTTCAGCCTTTTTACTCCCTACCTTTCTCACTACTCAGCAGTTGAGCAATATTGGCTTTAATGCCATGTCTGGTCCTCCTCCCCATCTAGCACTGCAAAAACTGTCCATCTTACCAAGTTTTAAAATCTTATATCAGCCAAAAAGTCTTTTTTGATCTTGTTTTGAGACTGATTTACTAAACAAGAACTGATTGTGCAAGAATAATAATCTTAATTTCAGAATGTGTAAGATTATTTGTCTTGTTAGTCTGAAAATTTGACTTAAATTAAGTCAAAAAATTTTGCCAATGGAATAAAAAAATTTGACTTGGTAAGATTCTTGAAATAAGACAAAATTGAGTCAAATCAAGTATTTCAAGAATCTTACCAAGTTAAATTTTCTTATTCCTTTGGCAGAAATTGTTGACTTAATTTGAGTCAAATTTTCAGACTAACAAGACAAATAATCTTACACATTCTGAAAACAAGATTATTCTTACACAGTCAGTTCTTGTTAAGTAGATCAGTCTCAAAATAAGATCAAAAAGCTTTTTTGGCTGGATATAAGATTTTAAAACTTGGTTAGGTGGTCATTTTTTGCAGTGGCTTTGTTGCGTTTTCATGCCCACTTGTGCTTATCTCCAGGGTTTTTGTAAGTTGACAAACTTCCCGCTCAACTGTTAATGAGGCACTTTACTAAATGCAGAGTTAGCTCCAAATACAGCAGATAATGTCCCAATTCATCTATAATCCAGGAAGAAAACAACAACAAAAAAAAATTAATAAAAATAAAAAATTTAAAAAAGTTATAGGTTCACTGGATGGGTTTTTCTTCCAGAGAGCTCTTCAGTTTGAGAAATTGCTGGTAATCTCCAGTTTATTCAGATTCATCCATCCATCCATCCATCCATCCATCCATCCATTTTCTTCCGCCTCTCCGGGGTCGGGTCGCGGGGGCAGCAGCTTCAGAAGGGAGGCCCAGACCTCCCTYTCCCCAGCCACTTCTTCCAGCTCCTCCGGGGGAACYCCAAGDCGTTCCCAGGCCAGCCGAGAGACATAGTCCCTCCAGCGTGTCCTGGGTCTTCCTCGGGGCCTCCTCCCGGTGGGACGTGCCCGGAATACCTCACCAGGGAGGCGTCCAGGAGGCATCCTTACCAGATGCAGATTCAGATTCAGATTTTTTTATTGTCATTCAAACATAACATCAGGGATGCACATGGCATAAACAGCTTGATAAACTATACTATTAAGTAATGTAAAGTTAGAAACGCTAAAGTAAAATATGATAAACATATAAAAACAGGAAAAAATAAAGTAAAATAGAGTGAGGTAGAATCCAGATCAAGATCGAGGTATAGATGCTATAAATATAAAGAATAAGGTGTAGTCATCCCGGTTCCTAAAAAAAAAAAAAAACAGCAGTAAGCAGTATAAGCAGTACCTTCACACAGTGCATCAACCAGTGTGCTGACAATCAAAACTGGTTAGTCACATTTAAAAAAAGAACCGTAAGCCTATTGACCAATAGTTAGTGCCAAGATGTTCACTTATTGTTCAAAGAGGGCTGAGTCATATTCAAAATAACATCATTGTAACTAAATATTGGTAACATTCAAAGAGAAAACTTACACATTTAATAATACACAATTTATTAGCATAATGTGAATCCATAAAATTATCGTTTAAGTTGATGTTGTTTTTATTTAGTTTTGTTATTTCGTAAATTATTATTGTTTGAATATATTTTTGGGATAATTGGGGCATTTTTTCCCTTCTTTCTGCTGCCTTTCATTTTATTTGATCATTGATTTTCTAGTGTGCGCAGTTGTTTTTTTTTTCAATGAAATGAATGCATTTCTAAATAAAAAATATAAAAAATAAAATAATACTTGGAATAATGTTAAAATGAGATCAGTATGAGTAAAGTTGTCTGAGCTTTAGCCATTTTTGTGCTTTTAATGTTAGGTGGCGGTGACAATCATCTTGAACTGGGCTGACTACAGAAATTAATTGAAGTTTTTTTATTTTTTTCAAATTTCAA
Source organism: Austrofundulus limnaeus (assembly GCF_001266775.1). NCBI lineage: Eukaryota > Metazoa > Chordata > Actinopteri > Cyprinodontiformes > Rivulidae > Austrofundulus > Austrofundulus limnaeus. The sequence continues at coordinate 858,415 of NW_013952429.1, read as the reverse complement.
CAAAATCTGTTTTGTGGTTTTTCGTGAGATATTTTGTGAAAGGACCGGTACACACGCACCCATGCATGTGCAAAAACATGATAACAAGTTTTAAAAACACAATCCATTAGTCATTTGGTGGGACACAATAAATATGTACACATACAGATTTTGTTGTTCTCCTTTTGAATGAATTATCTTCATATAATAAAACTGCCTTCTTCTAAGAAACCCATTTTTACATATGTGTCTCTATTTATATGTGCGTGTGTACAAATTCACGCACGCAACACACCACATAACCAACACCCAAGTGCAATGTGGGTTTGAGAGAGGAAGCCCACAACATAAATATCCAATTACCAAACACATCAAACGCAGAGGATGAAATATTGATAACTTTGAGATATTTATGTAATCCACAATGGTGTCTTATATAAGTGTTCCATTTACAGGGAGGAGCAGAAATGTTCGGGGAGGTATTGTTTGTTGTTTTTAACGGTACAGAAAAAGAAAGGAACCCGGTTGTAAGTCGGCAGCCAGGGATGTTAGCAGATAAGTGGAGGGTCTGGAAGCTGTTGGACAAATTTAATTCCTGTTTCGCTCTCGCTCACTTTAAACCCACAAACATGACATCAATATTGACACATTGCATCTGGGTTGAAATGAAATAAAACAAAATGAGTGATGACCTAATCTCAAATGCAGCTCTACTTCGGCACAGGATGGACATTTATGATGGGATGTTTTATGTGCCAGTTCACGGGCGGCTGTCAGTGGTTCAGCAGTGGAGTCTGTTCCAGGCAACATGGAGCTGACGGAGGAGGTTTGGAGCTGCAGATCTGAGAACCTCTGCAAAGGCACCAACAAACAAAAAAATGTGGATTCTCTCTAATTAATTGTAAATTTAACCCACTTGAAGTGAGTATTTTGAGTAATGTGGGCATATACAGAGGAAGTGTGTGTGTGTGTGTGTGTGTGTGTGTGTGTGTGTGTGTGTGTGTGTGTGTGCAGGTGTGTAGTCTACCTGGGAGGTTATGGTTGGCTATAGAAATGACTGGGAAATGAATGGAAGCCAATGCAAAGTCCCCATGAGGATAGAGCAAGTGTGTGTGTGTGTGTGTGTGTGTGTGTGTGTGTGTGTGTGTGTGTGTGTGTGTGTGT
>NW_013952429.1:846222-854475 GCF_001266775.1 Austrofundulus limnaeus | reverse complement strand
GTGTGTGTGTGTGTGTGTGTGTGTGTGTGTGTGTGTGTGTATTATCCAGCCTGAAGGGTGCTGCAAACATGTAAATAATGCCAAAATGAAGTTTTTGACACAGACATGTCAAGTGGATTATTGAAGCAGAAATCATTGTGTATCACCCCAGATGTTTTCAAAAGCAACACAGATTAAATCAAATGTACCACAGACATATTTTTCTACCAATGTCCAATAAATAAATAAATAGTTTTATAGTTTTGAAATGAGTGTTTCTATCGAGGAACCAGAAAGATAAGCTGGTGGTTCAAGAAGCGTGATCCATGAGAAGATTTTTTAGTTGTGTCACACTGGTCTTTTGGCAAGAGAATCAATGGAGCCTGTGGTTAGGATCAGCTCATTTCAGTGGAAAGCCCAATCCTGTAAATGTCTTTTAGAAAGGCTGCAATAAAAGGGCAGATTACAAAGAGGCTGGTTATTATTACACACGAGGTAAAAAACAAAACAACAGGAATGTTGGACATGTAAGTACAACAGAAATAAAATTACACTGATAACTTAGACAAAAACATCATTCAATTTCAGACTGGGATCAACATTTAGTTCTTTTGATGACTGAGCTCATTTGTGGTTTAACCTCCTTAGTCATAATCTCTGTTTTCCACTAAGCATGACATTTTAATGAGTAGACCTGTTTATGTTCAGTTCAAAAGTCTATATTCATACTAACAGGGATGATGGTGCAAAGCATCAAGCATCAATATTGTTTTAACAAACTTCAACAACAAAACTAAAAAGTGTAAAGATAGATGTTGTTAAATTTGTCATGTTTTGAATTTAGTATAGTGTGGTTGGTTATGATCAACAAGATGCCTGTTAAGAAACGCTCATCTTTATATTCAGTAAATCAGTGTAATTTCAACAAAACAACTACACAAATAAATAGCTGTCAAACAACTTGATTGACACAATATGCTATGGGAACATCATTAGTTTGGCAAACCCTCCTGAAGTCAGGTTTGTGAGGAAGCTAACTAGCAACCAGCAGGTGGTCCAGCCTTGGCTTCTGGAGCAAAGTCCAAATAAGCTACATGTTGTTGCCTTTGTATCCACTACCTGCAGACAGACTATGTACAATCAATGATTATTCATCACTTTCATTAAAGTGTGTTAAGTGGTTCACAAGACATTTTGCTAATGGAAACACAAGGCAGCTTCATCAGTTAGAAGTAAAGTCTTAGGTAAAGAGCTTGCACAGTGAGTAGCACGATGCATTCTTTTATTTCTCAGAATACTGTAGTATGACAAGTTTCATTTACTATCATACACTCTTTTTTTTTGCTTTTTTTAGTCAAATGTTAAACCGTACTGATATCTACATCAGCCCCCAATCTCACAGCTCTGCTATAATTGCTCTTCCAGAGTTCATTGTGTGTGTGTGACATGCCGCCGGCACTTCACCACAGCCTTTGTAAGAGTCTCAAAAGCATTCGACACGTAAGTGCCACCTCACGTAGAGACACCTGGTGCTAAGGCAAAACGTCGGGGTGGCAGTATTTGACACGGCAATGTTCATTTCTTCACCCTGCCTCACTCTTCGTCACCTGTTGACATTTTCCCCTCTTGGAGAGGCCCAATTTACCATCCAACCAGGCAGTGTCCACACACTTATTGAGGTGGTGCGCACACTCACTTTTGACATTTGGGTCAAGTTTTTGGGCGACAGAAAGAAGTAAAAGACATTTTCCTTGGAAAGCCTGGACGTTTGAAGTTTATTTCTTATGTTTTTGTTTTTCTTCGGAAAAGATGAGGTACTCAGCTTTCATAGGACTCCTGGTGGTTTTGCTAAAACAGTTCTGCACATCTGAAGGTAGGATGGTATTATACAGCTGGATTTAATTGTGTTATAATGTCAGTATTTTTAAAAAGAAAGGAAAATATTGATCATTATTTAATTCTGTTTTTTCTTATTTAATGTATTCTCTATTCTAGTTTTGTATTTCATTTATGTTTATATGTATTAATGGAAAAAAGCAGAATGACTGAATAAATATTTCATTCATTTTAACGTCTAAAGTTTTGAGCTACAGCTATAAAACTACATCCATTTGGTATGTCAGTCATTGAACATTTTCAATCATTTAAGTTAAACACAGATTACAAATCAAACTAAAGTACATACACTTACTGTGATCACAGCTGCAAAACAACTCTGAGAATTAACACTTTCTCCGCAGGTGGGTCTACCCCCAGCCAGTCCTCCACTGAGGTCACCTACCAAGATGGACAGAACTTATCCCAGGACCCAGAGCTCCCTGCTGCAGAACCGATGCCAGTAGTGTCTCTTCCTAGTTTGAAAGAAGTACAGCAGGCGGTAAAGACAGCCTCAGAACAAGCGGACAGTCGTGGGGCAGGGGAAGTGCTAAAGGAGCTGTTGGAGAGGGTGGTAGAAGCTGCTCTGGGTCACGCTGAAAGAGGAGGCGAAGCAAAAGATGCAGTGGCTAAGAAAGAAACAGTCAATCTTGATGGCCACGGAGTCGAAACAGGACGTGAAGTTGAAAAACTGGAGCAACCAGTGTTGAATAAAAATACTATTTTTAAGGAAGGAGATGCTGGATTTGAAGAGGAGGGGGAAGCAGAGGCAGATGCAATTGAAGATGTAGTTATGGGAGAGAAGAGGGTTGTCAAGGGACAGGGTGGAACAGCAGCTGCGTCGATGGAGAAGTCCACAGAAAGTGTAGAAACTGAAGTCAGAGAGGCAGAGGGTTTGGAGGATATAGATGAGTCACTAGGAACCACAGTCAGCCAGGAGGTTACAGAGAAAGCTTCAGAAAAGACAAAAGTAGAATTAGAACGAAGGGAGGAAGACAGCAAAGAGCAAGTTGTGTTGTCAGTTCTAAAGAATGCCACTGAAACAGAAATAAGGGACAAAGAGGAAACTCCAGCTGCTGTGGAGGCGGTAGTAGATGTTCAGCCAGAGCAGGAAGATGTGAATGACTCTAAACCTGGCCTGGGTGTAGCTGAAGATGAGCAGATAGGGACTAACGGAGGAAAAGAAGTCCTTCTGAATGAAGAAACGCCAACATCTGAAACAGATGGAGAGATAACTGTGCTGCCTTCTAAACATTCTGAGATAAAAATAACAAAAGCTGTTGTAGGTGGGCCAGCAGAGGTGGAAGAGGGGATAAAGAGGGGCGAGTTTATGGAAGGACATGAAAAAGCAGATGAAAAACGAGATTTAGAGGCAGGAGGAACTGAGGACAAGGCAGAAACAAAGGTTATATATTTCAGACAAGCAACAGTGGATGAAATAAATAATATAAGTGTTATCAAGGAGAAGTCCTCGGTGAACATGGGAGGAGACAATAAAGGAGAGGAAGAACAAACTACCGTAAAGAATCTGCACCACGTCAATGATCAAGGTGAGACATGTGTTGCTAATATTCAGCATGTCCAATGAAATAATCATTGCTGAGAGAGAAAAAAAGGGGACCTTAAATTTCACAACAAACACATTATTACCTGCCTCATTCAGTTTTCTTTTAGTTCATCTGTATAGGTTACTGGGACTGTTTATAATGTAAAACACCCTCACAATATGGATCACAAAAATGTTAAGTCTGCAGCAAAATGTTTCTTTAAAATTCAGTGCCACTAGACTCAGCAGCTTTGGGATTAGCAACACAGTGTCTGCATCTTAATATGATTTTGGAAAGAAGTACGTGGTCCATCAGTTTGAATAAAAAACACTGACACTGATAAAAGAAAAAAAATCGGAATCCCTGTTTATATACTTGAGTTACAGTTATATTTTATAGAACTCCGTAATCAGACTTTTGTGACATACAGCAGCTATTGCTGATATCTGTTAGTATTTTTTTCATTGTTCTTTTTTCATTTAAAAAAGGTACATTAATCAGGGCCACCCCTAGCCAGTTTGGTGGCCCTTGTGTGATTTTCAAATTATCTCTGCCATTTTACAGTTGCATACCAAATTAAATAGTTTTGTCTTTGATATTCCCCAATTAAAATAGATAACAATATAAGGAATTTAGTCATGATAAGATCTAGTCATTTGATCATTGTACCAAGTTTTTTACATTAATAAAACAACATTACATCTGTATTTTATGAAGGCAGAACACTAAAAACCAGAGTTTAACCTGAACTTAATTGAAGATCATAACAGAAACTTCCTTATCCTTATTGTATTTTCTAGGTACACATTAAGCACACATAGTTAGTCTTGACATCAGTCCCTGTAGACATGTTTTAATGCATTCTATTGGTGCACACATAACATGACTCATAAGCTTCTCTCAGCTTTACATTATTCTACATGCTGTAGGTCTTTTTCTTTAACATTGATCTTTTAGACTGATTTTCACACGTGTGTCACAAACCTTTCCTCTAGAGACATTGGTGATCCCTGGCCTACATCTTGAGCACAGTACCAAAGCCTTCATGGGAAACAGACCTGAATACCAACTCCCCACCCTAAACCCATCAGCTGATGAAGTGGAAAGTGAAGAAAATACCCTCAGTGATGAGAAATTTGATCACAGCAATGAAATCATTACTCCAACAGATGACTTTTTGCCACACAAACATGGCAGGATCCAACCTACGCTGGAGCATTTTCAGAATGATGTTCTGGCTGAATACCATCAGGCAGAGGGAGGGGAACCAAGGGAGGCCAATGAGCTGGTGGAAGATTCACCTGGAATCAGAGGTAAATATGTACAAATATCAGGAAGGGCATATAATGGGCCTCATGCAAGAACATTTCTGTATACTTATCCAAAATTTCTCTTACTTTTTTCATACAAAGGGCTCGTACGAACATGCCATGTCAGGTTCAGCAAACGCTTCTAATTTCAGGAAAACATGTAAATGAGCAGCGGAAACATAAAGAATGCCACCTGTAGGTATTCAGGTGTGTAGGAGTGAGCTTAAAGTGAATTAAGCTTTTCCCACAACTCTCATACACAAGGTTATGAGGAAACTTTTACCAAGGTATTTCTCATTACTTGTTAATATCTTTGTGCGAAGTGAAAAGTGACACAATAAGTGAATGTTCAGATGAGTTCAAGTTGATTCATAAAGACTATGCAATCATTTATTTACACAAATTGAACAGATCATACCTGATTGTGGTTATTCCTATAACAAGTGTCAGGGTTAAATGAGATAAAACCCGCGTCCGAATTTCAATTCACATCAACTCAGATTACTTATATAGAACAGTAAAAACGTCAGTTCTGATGTTAACAACCAAACAATTTTACTGGCACCTTTAGCTTAAGTTTTGGCAAATTAAGAACAAGGAAAGGAGGAAAGTAAGATTAGTATGTTACTACTACTTTTACTTTTATCAAAGTGTGGGTCAACCGGAACTGTACGTCTTTTCTAAGGTCAGGTTCCACATGACACGTCACTCCGAACACATCAGCTTTTACCTGATGATGTCTTCTTAAGGCACCCTCGGGGTAGGAGCTGGCTTGCCTCCGATCAGTCAGGGAACTGATGTCGGCTCGCTTACCGGTCATTGGCGAACAGGTGTTTTTCAGGTAACTTTTATCTGTTTCAGTCCAAGCCAGAAAAATTCAAGCCACATCCGGTTCCTTTTTCCAAATTAAAATCTCTCCTCGGGAGTTAAAAACAATCAGAGGCTCGAAGCCTCGATTTGGAACCATCGGCAGGCGTGCCGGGTCCCTGGCTGTGAAGTCTTCCCTAGTTAGCTCATGGGATCAGACTTAAAGCCAAACTGGGTTTTCTCCAGAGAGAATCCCAGCTGTCTTCCTAGGTTAGAATCAGGAAGAAGAGTGTGTCGCTCAAAGCCGTCCGGGTTAGCAAAAGAAACGGATGAACTTTGGTTCTGCCCTCAGGTTTATAGATGAGTCAGAGAAGAAAGATAAAGATTTGCCAGCGGTGCCAGCCCAAGGTTAAAATTATGTGGCTGTTCAACAACATTTTATGATAACCTCTTTTCAGCTTTCTTCTGATAAACTCTAAGAGAAATCATTGCAAAACGTTTATGATGATTAATTAACATTTCTGTTATAATCAGTTCTGAACCTTCTGTTAGTCCAGATAAATGAAAGATTTTCTCAGGAAAAATCCACAATTATATTACTGTGTTCACAGTAAAATAAAAACAGTGATTTACATAAAAACACAATGAAAACATTGTAATCAGATTCTCTGTGTTTTTTAAATCGTTATTAATCTTTAAGGCACAATAAAAGAAAAGAAGTGGTTCCACTTTTCCTGTGACAGTCATTATCATGATTTAACAAATGCATAAACATTCTTAGTTAAACAACAAATGAATCACAAACAGAAGAGATTGTTCTGTCCATTATCTGATTAAGAGAACTGAGGGGTTCTCTTCCACGGTTAGGACGACCTGTCATGGCCTAAATAGAGTTCAGTTTGTGGCAGAGTTCCTGTCCTCTCGTCAGGCCTGTCCGAGGCCTGCTTCGAGGCAGTAAATCTTGTTTCTTCACTCGAGGTGACCCCTACAGGTGCTTAGCATAATTACCACCCCAATAATACCGTATAAGGCTATGCTTCCTGCCCTACATACCATGAAGCATTCATTCATAAAAATGGCAGCGCAAAGTAAAAAGAAGAACTTCACGAGTTCAGAGATTGAAGTCCTGCTCTCAGAGATTCAGAAAAGAAAATCAGTCCTTTTAGCAGCGCCACTTGTGGAACCAAAAGATCTGATAAAGCCAAGGAATGGTTAAAAATGATGGTTGCAATTAACCGTGTTAATGCCGTGTCTCCTGTGGGTTGCTAAAATTAGTGACTGTATGACCCACGGGTGACATAAATATCAATAAATTCAATAAAATTTCCACCTTCCAACCAGTACTACAACTGGTCTGCTGCTAGAAAGAAGTCATACACTTTTCCCTGTCCTGCTTTGTGCTGCAGGTGCTATCTCCACTGCTAACAGTCTACCTGCAGCCACCCACGTGAGTAATAAGGATGTTTTGTGAAAATCATGGATTTTTGAGGGTCACAGGTAGTCTGAAGAGATTGATGTGATTCACTTAAATAAAGAGGACAAAGTTTGATATGAAAATGGCTTCAAAAAATGTCTTGCCGTTACAATTAATGCATAATTTGAGTTGATTTGTAGTTCGAGATCTTGAAGTTTTTATTGTAGTGTTACACAATAGCATTAATATCCTATTTAAATTATAGCAATTTAAGCAACATTATTACATTTAAAAATATAATTCCAATTCAGACACAACAGACTATTGTCAACATAATTATGGAGTGTGTTTTATTTTCAACTCAAAATCTCTTCAAACTAATGAAATATAAAGTTATTAGTGAAGAAAATCAGTCTGGATAACAGCAGACTGAGTGCATGTAAATATATAACATGTCTGGGACTTGTGAATTTTGTTGGTATTTGAAAAAAATACATTCAAAAGTGGTGTATGCAATATGTTCTCCTAAATCACTCGTACGCACAACTTAAGAACAAATCTGTTCGTTTGAGCGGTTCTTGCATGAGGCCCATTGACTGCTAAATCTTTTGTGTCAAGTTTTCTTGGTAACATATGCAAAAGAAAGCAACAACATTTGTACAATAAATCCAGTGACTTTATTTTCTATCGTCCATTGTTTGTCTTGTTTTTGCCTTAATGCACCTGTTCAGAGACAGATGAGCGAGGCCTGGAGGCATGGAAAATTGGGGCTATTTTTGCTGCAGTCTTCCTGGTTTTGGAGACTCTCGTCATCATTTTTTATATTGTCAAATGTCGAAACAAAAAAAGGTAAGTGCAGTCTAAAAAAAGTTATAAAAACTTTTTATAACATTTTAAAAGGGTCTGAAGAGAAAAACAAGTACCTTAAAGTATGTCACTTAAAAAAATAATGAAAACTTTTGCTTCAAAATACGTGCTTTAAGAAAATCTCATCTGAGTAAATTTGTTCTGTTTTTTCATATATAATTACCACTTGGTTTTTACAATCATTTTTATAAACTATCCAAATTTCAAATCAATATGTGTTTGCATTTTAACAATTTGGAAGTTTAGCTTGACACACTAAAACTATTGTTTGTTCACTCAAAACTATGTTGAACAATGTTACACATTATGTATGTGGTGCAAAGTACATATTTTGGATAAAGCCACGTGAAGTCATTTCTCAAACAAACAACAGCATAAAAGGCAACAACCAAATGCTTAAACTGAGATTACAGAATAAAACCACTGTAGAACGGGATTTATTTTAATATATATG
>NW_013952429.1:833686-845857 GCF_001266775.1 Austrofundulus limnaeus | reverse complement strand
TGTGATAGTGCTGATAATTTAACAAAGTAATGATTTTGCATGTTCATTAACTAACTGTCTTTGAGGAAATTATATATATATATATATATATATATATATCAGGATGGGTGGGATTAACTGTACAATATTAGGCTACTGCTGTGAGCTCCTCTGTTTTTACAGGAAGTTTAAAAGGAAAACTTGTTCCAAAAAGTTTTCTTAAAGCAGCCAGAGTTCTAGTAGAGTCCAAATCTGCTCTGCTTATGGTAGTTCAGCTTCAAGCCAAATGATTTATTGTAGCCTGCCATCTATTATCATCATTTTGGAAGGAGTACCCCACACTACATGTCCAACAGTTCACACCCAACATATTTTCCCCAACCGTCCTAATTAAAATGCTTTGCACTGAGACTTTACATATTGACTCGCGGTTGTACAGCGGACTCTTTTATGTTTATTTTTCATGCATGAAAATAGAAGTATTTCTCCCACATGCATCGCCCACATCCAGGCACTTTTTTCCCCCTCCCCTACAGCTGAAACAAGCCATCTGATTGCTAACTGTAGCACCGACAGGCCTACAATCACAGATGGGACTCACAGCAGTGCTGGTACACGATTGCTTCTGATGTTGCCCAAGCTGCAGTTATGGTTTCAATACTGACAGATGATAACATGAGGAGAATGTGCTTTGTGTTGGGTCAGAATTTCCCCCTGTGTTCGTGAAAGGAGAATTTCTGTGCTTCATAAGACACTTTATGACTTATTATTTGTCCAAAATGTTGTTTTGAACCATGCAGTTAATTTGTTGGAGGGTGACATTAGGCACTCACAGTGTTAGGAGTGATAAAGAGACATTGTTCATATGCTTGTGTGTGAGCAGCACCCCGGCCGTGCAGCGACTTTGTGAGGATGGACGTGTTGAAGCAAAGGCAGCAACAGGAGGGAACTGCAGTGACGATACACTGCCAGCAGGCAACGGAAGCACTCAGCAGTACGTTCACACTTAGAGACAGCAAGTACTGTATACATACAGCCTGTGTTTGTTTTCCTGTTGTGTTAATAAAATATCTCATGAACCACTGGATGGATTTTAATGAGACTTTCAGAAAGTAATGACTTGGTGTACATTTATGACTTGTTGACCCTTTAGGACAAAATCCCCTTTTTCAGCCGTTACATGAATTTTGTTGTGTACTTGGAGTGCAGGAAATTTGAATTTAGTTTCTCCTGATGCTGCAAAAGATGTCTTCATATTCCTTTTGGGTCATATTTATCAACCCATTCAGTTTTCTATATTTTCTATGGTATTTTCTGAAAAAATAAATCATAGTATTTGTGATGGAACTGCCAAACAAGGTTTGAACCTACCAGTTACAATTTGCTCATCTTCATTCTCCTCTGGCTCTGGGTTAGACTCTGATTCCTAACGTAGGCTGGATAGACAAGTCTTCTTGTTGACATATTTTAATAATTTGTAAATAAAACATTTCTGTGTTGCTACATAGACATAAACCCCTCTATTAAACTGGAATGCACTGCTCTGGTAACTGGAGAAGGTTTGGATGTGAAGGTTTGTTTTTAAAAAGACACTAACAAAACAAGCTGATCTGAGACACACCTCAGAGAAGAGGGGCTTGTGGAGTTACAATAAGGAGGAATTTGGATCAAAGCATTGCAGCTCCATAAAACCCAATTGGATGATTTAAATGTGAAAAAGAAGAATTTAAAAGCATTATATGTCCCCTTTAAAGTCAATTCAATTCAGCCACAGGCATGTGAAGTTTAAAAACACTATAAAGACAGATTTATTTATTTTAAAATAAAACCTGTTTTCCTGGAACATCAAAATGATAAAAAACTGTCACCACACAGTTGTCAGCTGATTAAATATTACGCACTGACCTGCAAACCTATGGCACCTAGAAGCTTCCTGTTTCTCAGCTGATTACCTCCGGGCTGTTTCGTAGCCTATGTGCTCAGGATTCTGTTCACTGCCTCACATGAAAGAGTGAGATTGTGACCCCAGAGCATTGCTGGGTAATACCATGCTTTTCCTAATCCTAGCAGACTTGAATCGGTAAGAAGTCAAGAGTGTGCGTATGCATACGGAGTAGCCATGTGAAACTTATAGTCAGTATTAATGTGTAAAAAATTGCAAAAGTCAAAAGTAATCTTATGTTCACAAATAAAAACATATATACCTGCATTACAAATGCTAAGATTTAAGGCCTAGCATTTGCATATCGCCTAATTCCTTTCAAACAACAAAGTTTTAGATGCTTTAGTCAAATGGTGTAAATGACTTTATGCACAAGCTTGGGCAATATTGTAAAATTTCACAAGACAAATCAGCTACTGCTGCACAAAACAAGTTTAATATCTGTAAAATTGACTTGGTTATAGACAATTTTTGTGTTGCCAGAGGTTGATTGGGTGTGATAGTCATCAAATTCGACTAGTCTGTGAAGTGATTCATGAGATATTTTGCTAACAGTCATATGGTTGACTGAATAGTAAACAGCAATGTTTTGATCAGCTAGGGCTTGAAGTATGTATTGGAAAAAGCAAGAGCTAGTCTACTTACTGTAGATTGTTTCCTGTGGAAGTAAATGTGAGAAAAACACAACGAGAAACTAAAAAGGCCAAATTATGCTTGCTGTAAAAAAATGTATGATTTATCTTAGAAAAGAAAGAATAAAAGGAGTAGTTACAATCCAGCTGCCACAGAAGGGCTAAATCAGTAAACAGCCTGTCAACAAAACAAACAAAACAAAACCAGAAAAAAATAAAGATCAGGGAGCAAGTCTTATTTTTGACATCACAATTACCTCTGTATTACAAAGGGCTGCTGTTTGTACACACACTGATGCAAGAAGCCATGTTACAGAGCAATCTGTAACACACTGCTTCAGTGAGAACTGTGGCATAATGGAAATAATGAATATTATCTGGAGCAAAATGTTCATTATAGTTTAATATATTTCCCTGAAATAATTCTACAAGTGAAAAATAGAACACCAACTACTACTGCAAGTCAAACTGCATTTATTTATTTATTTTTATTCAAGTCTAAGTGCTAACATCCAAGCATCAGAACACACTTGTAGTGATAAATACACAAGCAAAATTGCAAAATGTGTGATTTATTTTGTGCAAAATTTACATTGTGAAGATTGTTGGCATAACATTTATTATGCTGTTGTATTTAGAACTGGATTTTTTTCAAACTTTATTAATTTCTTTAAAAATAACAAAATAAATTTATATACAATAAAATACAAATCACAAATAAAATGAAAGGCGGCAGAAAGAAGAAAAAATATTATAGTACCTGCGCCTTTATATTCCCAAAATTTAAATTTTAATCAATAATAATCTACAAACAAGAAAAACCTAAACAAAACAACCTCAAAACCTTGTTGAACAGCATTTCATGAATACACAGTATGTTGTTTCATATTTCTTTAACAAAATGACTTTTATCATTCTCTTAAGCATAAACAAAGATATGGCATTTTTGACATCACTCCAGATTGTTCCACAGACTTATTTCTTGTTTCGAAGTACATCGCTCCCTCAGCTCAAACTAGTTCGAAATCCAGGTTTCACAAACATCTCTACCCCCTTCAGATTATAACAACTTTCTCTCTTAACAAAATTTAATTGGTTGTTTAAAGGTAATATACTGTACATTTGTGAGTCTTATACATAACCTGTAAAAATTATTTATCAACCAACTCAAAGAACTTCAATAATTTCAACTGATAAAATAATATATTTGATGGGTGACTGTATTGTTTTCCAGCAATAATACTTACAGCTCTTTTCTGTAAAACAAAAATAGTGTTCATAACTGTTTAACATGCTTTCACTTCAACAAAATAAATCAAGTGTGGAACAACCATTATATTATACAACATATACAGAGCTCCATAACTCCCTTACTTTACAGTACTCGAATAGATTTAGCAATTTTTGTTCTTAGATAATTTATGTGAGGTCTCCATGTGGTCTCCGCTTTTCATCAATGACACCCAGAATTTTCACCTCACTGACTCTACAGATCTCAACACCATCAACTCTAAATGGAACACCAATAATTCCCTTTCTATTACCAAATATAATATAGTTAGTATTATCTAAATTTAATGATAATTTATTAAGTTTAAACCAATTTTGTATTTTCACAAATTCAGCTGGCATAATTTCCAACATCTGTTCTGTCTTTACCCGATCAAAAAAATGTATTATCATCTGCAAATAAAACACATTTAAACAAACCTGGAACGTTAACCAAATCATTCACATCTAAAAGAAATAACTTTGGTCCAAGAACAGAACCCTGAGGAACTCCAAACGTAATGTAACAGAGTTCAGATCTTACTTAATTTTAGATTTTAGGTAAGATCACAAAATTCCTGCCAGAAGGACTGTGTAAAGCTAAATTGTAGGTGATAAAAAAGTAATAAATAAATACATTCATTAATTCATTTAAGATTAGAGTTGTTTGTACATGAAAGCAATCCACTGTGTTCATAACCCTCTTCCAAAGTGTTGAACTTTAAATACTTGTGATAGTGCTGATAATTTAACAAAGTAATGATTTTGCATGTTCATTAACTAACTGTCTTTGAGGAAATTATATATATATATATATATATATATTTATTACAATGATTGAACCTCACAGGTCAACATGATTATCACCTTTCTGACCAGCAGCAGAGCTTCAGCTAACATGCTGCACACATCTAAAATTGCACTGAAGGTCATGATCAGGACATTACCTGCTACTAGTTCATAATGTGAAGTGATTCATTTATATTTCAGTGTGTCATTACATCCCAGTGTGTCTCATTGCAGCACAGTTTGTGAGCATCTCCATCTGCTGTGGAAATCATTAAATAAACAGACCTTCCAGTAAAAAAAATATTAGCTCACAGCTGGCTCCTCAACAGCAGTTTGACAGCCATTAGAAAAACACTAAACTGCATTGTGTTTGAGTCGTACTGTCACCTCAAAGTGGCCCACCTACAGGGAGCTGTCTTTGTTTTTCCCCCTAAAACGTGACATGTATCAAAGATCTTAAAAAGGATTTTACCAGACCTTGTGTACTCACTGTCGAGTAGCAGCAACAACTGACGCTTTTTAAATTTAAATTTTTACTGCCTGCTGCAATGAAAGACGGGCGGTCATATTTCAAGATCTTTGCCCAAAACTCTGGAGTTGAATATTGTTGTCAACACTGTCTGTTAGCAAATTCTCTCATGATCTGATGGACATATTTTAATGTAACTGAAAATAACCACAGGATGGTTATTTACATTTGATTAATTTTTTGGACTGAACCTGCTTCTAGATGGCTGCCACAACTAATTGATCTTGTTTTAAACAGAAATGACAATAGCCCAATAAACTTTACAGCTGTTGTCATAAACGTTGGTGTGGCACGAGCTGAAAGACTTCCTCTTTATAAAGTATACTCCAAGTCCTAACAGATCATGTGAGATTTGTATTTCAAAATTTGCCATGTAAAACAGTGAGTGTTTTATATTCGTTTAAGGAATGTAGTTTTTAATTTTAAAAAGAGTATTCCACAGCATTACTGTTCTTTCTGCTAGGACAACCACGGCTTCAACCCTTGCCAGAAAAAGAGAGCAGCAAGAGGACAAGCATGCAGTCGCCATGACAAAGCTCTCACCCCGCTCCGATTGGGAGCTGGCCACTTCTGGACCTGAACCAGATCCCTCACAAGATCTCAGGACTTCTGTATAAGTCTGTCACTACAGTAACTAAATACCCCAAAATGCCACTTTTCATTGCTTTTTCAATTCAACTAGATAATGTCAAACTAAACCAAACACAGACAGCTTTGAATGTTATCTACCATAACTAAATGCATCAAATTGATATCTGTTGTAGATAACTTTATGTGTCCATGTAAAATAAAAATAATGTAAAATTAATAAAGGGAACTAGCTTTAATCTTTTAGCAGGTGTGAGTAAATGAGAAACATAAGCATGTTTTAAAATATGTTATGGTGAAACTCTTCTAAAACGCAATACAATTCTAGTCTTCTATCACAGCCTTTATGGTCTATAAAGTCTAATGAACTGAGTTGATGTGAAACAGTAATGCTCCACAATAAAAAATAGTTCTCATTAAAAACCAACAAAATTAAGAATAAGAAAAATATGGACTTGTTTCCTCTTTATTGGGATGTAGTTTAAAACCTAATTTGATTTATATTCTTTAAAACTCTTCCCATTTTGTGTAATCACTGGAGGTTTGAGAAAACGTCAAATTAAAATGATAAACCTGAACAAGTGTTTTGTCCTTGATGCCTGTCTGTATGGACTTGTCTACACTTTGCACAAAATCAACATTTCATCTGAAGCTACCTTTCCGATTCCACTCTTCATAAAGCAATGTTCTTAGAGCAGCTTCTGCATGAATGTTGTCTCCCAGCCTTTTCTGCAGATGATCACAGAGGCCGGCGATCACAGGGCATATAAATGAATGTTTGAAAAAGAGCTCAAGCACCCTCAAGTGTTGTGCAGTCTGCTGCCGTGCATGTGAGAGGCAATGCACTCATGAATGTGTGTGAACGTCTTTGCACAAGCTTTTTCAAAGGTCTGGTCATGTGTTTGATAGCTATTTAGGACAGAAATTGGTTGAATCTTCGGGGGGAGGACCAACAGTTCTGCAACAGAGGAGCAGCATGCACAGCCAGAGGTACGGTGGTGATCATATATTCTGTTTCACACTAATAAAAACAAATGCTCATATGCTTTAATTTAGGAATGATTGCTCCAACACTGGGATTCTGCCAAAGAACAAATATGTCAAATATTGTTTATTTTATTCTATTTTATTTTGTTTTCACTGTGTTGTTATTGTTACTGTTTCATTGCAAATCATTTGCTGCTGCTGCCAAAGCATTAGTCACTTCATTACTGATTTACAAGCTTCAAAAGCCAAGCACATTCATTCAAAATCTACCACTGAAAGCATTTCTGAACTTGAAAAAGTTGAAAGCTGATGATTTTTTGAATTATGTATAATGACTCACACTGCCTGCGAGGGCGTCTAAGAAGTTGAGTTCTGAAATAATATTGAGACAACTGGCTTGAACAAAAAAAAAAAAAAAAGAAAAAAAAGCAACCCATTAGCTTAACCCATGGGCTTAATAAAAGTGTTTTTGGACTGCAATTTTTTTTTTCTTTATTCTATGCTAAAATATTAAATCTGTAACATTGTGTCAATTGGGTACTAGAAAACCAACATAAATATAATAAAATAATACAAAAATCTAGATTTATTAAAGTAATTTCCCATAATGAAAATAAACATGTTTAGCCTAATTGTTTCTATTTGACCTGTAGTTTTTTTATTTGTTTACCATTCAAATGAAGCATGTTTTCTTGTGTAAGGATAATAAAATATCATGTACAATATCAATCTATTTTTACACACACACTCAGTCTCACAAACACACACGTGTCTGTGTAAGTACATATGTTTTTAAAAGCATATATATTTTTTGGAATGTTATGACATGTTATACTACAAACACAAAAGCTTAAATAAGTGGAAGCAATTTAGAAAGTGAAATATTAATTTTCCATAATACTTGACTAAATATACCCTCTAACTTGCCCCTGTATTCTTTCAAACTCCCACCCTGTTTAAGCACGTGGAGAGTGGATCTGCTTGTGGTGACCTATTTTGTCGGTCTCACTTTGGCCCAGTTCCCCCGAGAGTGCGTCTCACCCCAGGGTCTGTCTAGTGGCCAGTGCTGCCCGTCCCCTTCAGGGGCAGCAGGAGACGAGTGTGGCTCCATCACAGGAAGAGGTCAGTGTGGGACCATTTCGGCCGACAGTCGTCACCATGGATCACAGAACCCATACACGGGGTGTGATGACAGAGAGAGGTGGCCTCTGAGATTTTTTTAACTGCACCTTTCAGTGGCCACAACTGGGGGCGAAGCAAACATGGTCTGACTGGACCGAACTGTGATCAGAGAGTTTCTATAGGTACGAGAACCAATTCTGTTTGGCATTTAAAATTCAAGACAACCTGTAACGTTTCCGTCCTGCTGTGCCCTTTAGGATTTCATTCGTCTTCATCAGCCGAAAGGATTAGGGCGGCTTTTTTTTTTTCTTTAACCAGGGATAAGAAAATGTGTGTTCAATTCTAATAACAGTTTCATTTCTCTCCCTCTGCTCTGCTTCCCACTAACCTGAACCTAGTAAGGAGGAACCTCATGCAGATGAATCCAGCTGAGAAGCAAGCATTTGTGAATGTTCTGGACCAAGCTAAAAGGACTGTCCACCCAAACCTGGTCATCTGTACGAGAAGGTAGACAGCAACAGAAGAACATCACCATAAGACTTGGAACTCTTTTAAAAGTACAAGCAACCCACCTTAATTTGAAGGACAAGTGCAGGGACACATATTTCCCAAGGCATGCATGAGGCCCATGTGACTAATTTGCTCAGAGACAGATGAAGTTATGAAGGGTAGAAACACCTTTTGTGCCAAGGTTTAGGCAGCTCACTGAAGACAGAAACTGCTATTTTTCATGCTAGGTTAAGTACACTGCTCAAAAAAATAAAGGGAACACTTGAACAACGCAATGCAACTCCAAGTATATCAAACTTCTGTGAAATCAAACGGTCCACTCAGGAAGCATCACTGATTGACAATCAATTAGCAAGACACACTCAACAAAGGAGTGGTTCTGCAGGTGAGGACCACAGACCACTTCTCAGTACTTGTGCTTTCTGGCTGATGTTTTGGTCACTTTTGAATGTTGGTGGTGCTTTCACTCTTGTGGTAGCATGAGAAGGACTCCACAACCCACACAAGTGGCTCAGGTAGTGCAGCTCATCCAGGATGGCACATCAATGCGAGCTGTGGCAAGAAGGTTTGCTGTGTCTGTCAGCGTAGTGTCCAGAGGCTGGAGGCGCTACCAGGAGACTGGCCAGTACACCAGGAGACGTGGAGGAGGCCGTAGGAGGGCAACAACCCAGCAGCAGGACCACTACCTCCGCCTTTGTGCAAGGAGGAACAGGAGGAGCACTGCCAGAGCCCTGCAAAATGACCTCCAGCAGGCCACAAAATGTGCATGTGTCTGCACAAACGGTTAGGAACTGACTCCACGAGGATGGTATGAGGGCTCAATGTCCACAGATGGGGGTTGCGCTCGCAGCCCAACACTGTGCAGGATGCTTGGCATTTGCCAGTGAACACCAGGATTGGCAAATTTTCCACTGGTGCCCTGTGCTCTTCACAGATGAAAGTAGGTTCACTCTGACATGTGACAGATGTGACAGAGTCTGGAGATGCCGTGGAGAGCAATCTGCTGCCTGCAACATCCTTCAGCATGACTGGTTTGGCAGTGGGTCAGTAATGKTGTGGGGTGGTATTTCTTTGGAGGGTCGCACAGCCCTCCATGTGCTCTCCAGAGGTAGCCTGACTGCCATTAGGTACCGAGATGAGATCCTCAGACCCCTTGTGAGACCATAGGCTGGTATGTTTGGCCCTGGGTTCCTCCTAATGCAGGACAATGCTAGACGTCATGAGACTGGAGTGTATCAGCAGTTCCTGCAAGATGAAGGCATTGAAGCTATGGACTGGCCCGCCCGTTCCCCAGACCTGAATCCGATTGAGCACATCTGGGACATCATGTCTTGCTCCATCCACCAATGTCACGTTGCACCACAGACTGTCCATGCTTTAGTCTAGGTCTGGGAGGAGATCCATCAGGAGACTATCTGCCACCACATCAGGAGCATGCCCAGGCATTGTAGGGAGGTCATACAGGCACGTGGAGGCCACACACAATACTGAGCCTCATTTTGACTTGTTTGAAGGACATAACATCAAAGCTGGATCAGCCTGTAATGTGTTTTTCCACTTTAATTTTACATGTGACTCCAAATACAGGCCTCCATTGGTTAATAAACTTGATTTCCATTGATGATTTTTGTGTGATTCTGTTGTCAGTAAATTCAACTTTGTGCAGAACAAAGTATTCAATGAGAATATTTTATTCATTCAGATCTAGGATGTTATTTGAGTGTTCCCTTTATTTTTTTAGCAGTGGATATTTTAACTCTGTCTCAGGGCATTTGTATATTTTATTTCAATCCATTATGTTTGCCTTTAACATAACCTTTTAAAAACTAGAACACCCCCAATTGACTCAAAGACGTCCTCTCATGACGTGTTGACATTTTTGCTTGCGTCTTGTTTCCTGTTTTTGCTCTGTTGTAGCAGCGTCACAGCACCACATGCAGGCCTGGCATGGCACAACAGTGTTTTGAGAGGTTTTCTGTGTCACTGTGTGGATGAAGACGTTTCTAGAAACAGTGCTGAGTTTACCAGGATGTTTTTAAAAACAACAAATTAAAAGATGTTTTTTGGAAAAACTGCATGTTCATGTGGAAATTTGAGATTTTTGGATGTATTTATTCTTGTGCGAAAACAATGCATTTTATTTTGTTGAGGCATGAAATGTGAAAAGTAATTAAATTTAGTTAACTATGATTTACATTAAACATGATTATCAAAAACTGCCAAAGCAGATGTAGACAGAATCATTTCTTAGATGTACTGTAAGTTATGAATGACCTCTTAAGGGATTCTGCATCATTAATCTTGTCCAGAAATCAAAAAATGGACCTTTAGGAGAAGAGCTCCATGTCTGATGTGATTTAAATGAAAACATAGACAAATCAAATGATGTTACAGAAAAATAAAAGTAGATGTTGCAGTTTTTTTTAATTACGTCCCTAAAAGCAAAGTTACTTCTGTTACCTGTTATCTTTTTTACAAACATCTTTTGACATTAAATCAGTTAGGTCAATTGATGCAGATGAAAAGAACACACATAACATGCATTCTTCCTTATAATTATTTTTAGGTACCAAGACGTATTTGGACCCGATGGCAACAGCCCACAGTTCGAGAACTTCCCTATTTATAACTACTTTGTCTGGAGCCACTACTACTCTGTCAGTGAGACGTACCTGGGGCCGGGCCAGGCCAGCTTTGGAAGTGTAGACTTTTCCCACAAGGGACCAGGTTTTGTCACCTGGCACCGTTTTCATTTGCTGCAACTGGAGAGAGATATGCAGGTGAATATGTAAACAGACAGGGAAAAGAGAACGATGTAAGATAGGGACAGAAAGGGAGACAAAGGGCATCTAGGCTGATGAAGTAAAAATGGAATGTTACTGGGAGGAAACAAAAAGGATGTGTTTTTCTTTTCAGGAAATGTGAAGCAGAGAGAAAGTAGAACAGACAGATAACTACACTATTGTACAATGGAAAAAGAAAGTGGTAAAACATGTTATAAGGAGCAGGAACAGTGGTTTATAAGTGTATTGTATGTGATAACTGTGCAGGACGTGCTGGGAGATGCTACCTTTGCCCTTCCGTACTGGAACTTTGCCTTCGGAGGCAACGAGTGTGACATCTGCACTGACGACCTGCTTGGAGCGAGGAGCTCGTTCAACATGAACTCCATCATCTCCAACTCCGTGTTCTCTCAGTGGAGGGTCATCTGCGAGAAGGACTACAACACTGGGCACCGTCTGCAACAGAAAAGCCAGTCGCACAAACTCTCACAAATGCCTCTCTGTTAGGTTGAGTTGCTGCTGCTATACAACAATGTCTCAGCT
Source organism: Austrofundulus limnaeus (assembly GCF_001266775.1). NCBI lineage: Eukaryota > Metazoa > Chordata > Actinopteri > Cyprinodontiformes > Rivulidae > Austrofundulus > Austrofundulus limnaeus. The sequence goes on along the minus strand of NW_013952429.1, from coordinate 834,184 downwards.
GCAGGAGAAAAGAGGGCATAAAGCTCATAAAGAGAGCATGTAGAACATAAGCTGCTATAAATAATACCTCACAGCTGCTGTGCTAAATTCAATGCTGCTCTCTATTAGTACAGTTTGTTTGAAACTACTCTTGTTGTCAGACTTTGCCTTCTGGGTTAATCTGAGTTTTACAATGCACTGGGTCTTTTTTTTATTCAGCAAAGCTTCATTTCTAATTGAGGATATCAGAACATCAAACTGAAACTTTTCATAAAGGTTTATGAAATGACTCTTAAAGCAGTGCTAGAGTATTAACGTAAAATTATTAATGTGGGGTCCTGCAGAGTGTTTGCACAAAAAATATCTTACCTATTGAAGACAATGAACAAAGTCAGTTTGGAGAAACTTAGTTTCATTAAAACCAAACTGAAGATAACAGCCAGTCCAGGGTGGTATGTGTGTGCGTGTGCGTGTGTGTGTGTGTGTGTGTGTGTGTGTGTGTGTGTGTGTGTGTGTGTG
>NW_013952429.1:831366-833676 GCF_001266775.1 Austrofundulus limnaeus | reverse complement strand
GTGTGTGTGTGTGTGTGTGTGTGTGTGTGTGTGTGTGTGTGTGTGTGTGTGTGTGTGTGTGTGTGGTGGGGGGGTTGGTGAACTAGACCGAAGTGGATTACTGAATCTGAACTACTCCTTTAAATCCTATTATGTTAATAGTAAATGAGCCATACAAGGTGATTTAGATTTGTAGTGATCAGCTCTCATTCCAAAACAACATCCAATTAGTCACTACCTTTGTTTGTAAGTTCAAAACAATGCTGTTTTCTTTTTATCTCGAAAAATAAAATCATTAGGCATGCCAGTCATTTCTTTTTTTTTCTTTTTTTTGTGTTTTATACTGCCAACAAACAAAAAGCGGCACTGATGTAGCAGAATATGCAAGTGGTCTACTTTTGAGTGATCTGTCTTATTTTGCTCCTTGGAGAGTTATGACAGGTCTGGTGTTCCCCGCACTAACAAGCAACAACTCTTTAAATGGGTTAGCGGGGAGGTGGTGGGGTGGTGGGGTGGGGGGCTTCATTTGTGGATCTGCTTGTTGAAGACAGGAATCTAGCAGTTGACTGGTTCCTTTGATCTGAGGGAATAATCTTCAAACACACAGACAACTCAGTTATGTACCCCCACCCCCCACTCTGTTGTGAGCAGGAGATTAAGCAAAAAATAAAAAAATAAAATTAAAAAAATATATATATAATAAAAGAAAAGAAAGACATAGATCAACCTCACAAGAAAAAAAAGAAAAAGTTCAGTCACATAACTCCCACTCGCTGCTGTTGAGTCCTTTTTAAAAATTAAACAATTTAACTGCCATTCTGTCATGTTTTAGACTGATCAAACTTGTTTGGTCCCCCACATGAAAGTGGAATTAATTAAATGATAAACAGTGTTTATCATAATAATTTGCACCATTTCTGGAGGGGAACCACAGACCTGTATAAAGTCTATAATGTGATAAGCAGAACAAGTGAATAAAACACTGCTTTTGTCATTAAGTTTTGTATTTTTGTTCTTGTACTGAAGATTTGTATCTCTGACCTATTGCCTCCATCACTAAGGTACAGAGAGCAGTCCGATCAGGAGGAATCCAGCGGGGAACGTGGCGCGGCCCATGGTGCAGAGGCTGCCAGAGCCCCAGGATGTTTTGGACTGTCTGGAGCTGAACACCTTTGACACTCTTCCTTATTACTCCACCTCTTCAGAGAGCTTCAGGAACAGCATTGAAAGTGTCCAACTACGAACGACTTCGAGCCAAAGCAGCCTTATCCCACTATTCAGAAGGCGAACAGTGCAGCTCAGTAGCTCTGAAAAGAAAGCATCTGAAGTTCTGTGTGAAAGTATAGATACTAACTGAAGCCAAAAACTCCCTCTTACTCAGTCCTCCACCCACATGCACATATGGTTAGCTCCAAGACAGCATTTGTTGTTCCTAATTTTGGTGAAGCAGAGCTTTCTTTGCATTTTACTGTATTTTGTAGGCTACAGCGCCCCCAAAGGGATGTATGACCCCATCATCCGCAGCCTCCACAACCTGGCGCACCTCTTCCTGAATGGGACAGGTGGACAGACTCACCTGTCACCTTGTAAGAACATTTGTATTCAATAAACTGAAGTCAAGATGATAAACACAAATAATAAATAAAGTGATTTGTAGAAGGAATGAAAACCACACAACACCAATTTGGAATCTGAGTGGAGGTTTATTGCTGCCGCTGCAGACAGGAAACCCATACTACCCATAAAACCGGAAGCTCATGTTTTTATACAGTTTCTTCAATGCCTTCGCTCGCCCCCTACTGGCCTACGGCTGAGTCACAGGCATTCAGACAAAATTCTCATCTAATGTCTTTCAAGCGTTTTACTATGTGTTGTAAAAATGTTTCAGACATGTAACTAGACCTGTTTCAATCAAGACATAATAGATTAAACAACATCAATATTTAAAAAAGGAGACCTTAAGAATATAGTGTTGTGCTTCTAACATCAGTACTAACCTACCTAACTAAATTTCTTCACAACCTAATGATCCATTCTTTGTCTTGCTACACACCTTCACTGATGCAGTCTTTGATGAGTGACTTCACAGGCATCAGCCAGGTATATGAACAAATGCACATTTAGCAACTTCATTTCATCGAGAAAATGCCCCTATTGGACACAACCGTAGGTTCAACATGGTTCCTTTTTGGCCTCCTGTCACCAATGCTGAGATGTTTGTCTCAGCCCCAAAAAACCTGTGGTACTCATATGAAGTCCAATGGCCAGGAGAGCAACAAACACACACACACACACACACACACACACACACACACACACACACACACACAC
>NW_013952429.1:813481-831356 GCF_001266775.1 Austrofundulus limnaeus | reverse complement strand
CACACACACACACACACACACACACACACACACACACACACACACACACACACACACACACACACACACAAATTTACAAAACCCAGTGATCCCAAATGATGATGATGACACTCCCTCCTTGCTTTTTGCAAGCTTGTGCCTTCACCCTGTCTGAGATCATCACTGTGGCCATTGAAGCAGTCCCAGTCCGTTGTTTGATACTGCACTTTTCTGGAGATTGTGATTTTTGTATTTTCTTCAACAATTTCTTCTAATAAAATTGAAGTGGTTTTAAACCCAGAGCACATCATTTGTTTTACTTTGACTGCAAAACTATTATTTCCTTTTACATCTTTTTTTTCCCTTTAAACACCAAGAGTAATTTAGAGCTTCACTGTTATTCCTGTTTATTCAGCCACACTAATGTTTCTTTATTATTCATGTTTAAGCTGAACAAATGCCTCAGTTATAGTTCGATACCAGTGTGCCCATTTTTTGTTTACTTGTTATTTAACTAAGGCTTCCTTTAAGCAAACAACAAGCAGAACGGTGTGAACAGACCACAGACTGATCTGAATACAGACCTTTTCCTGCTGGTGCAAATTTATTTGTCTGAAGCCTCAGGCCATCTGGCAAATCGCACCACTTAATGGTAATCTTCTGTCCAATGAGCCTGATTAATTCAGTGCACATTACCATGTCTTGATAAGAACACATACAGCGCCCTCATGTGGATTCAACATAATACTGCAATACAAGGGGTGAAAGTCACAGCATTTGGTATTTACTCAACACAAATCCATAAAATTAGGACAAATTGTCAGGTAAGACCATCTTGTCAAGTAAAACAAAAATATTTTTATTACCATAAGACCTCAAAAGGCAGAAAGTAAAACTGTATTTAACATTTAAAGTCATGAAGCTAAACTACACAATAGCATTTACAACACAACCTCACAACTGTGATGCACAGCCCATTTGTAAGTATTTACACTTGTCAGTGAACAGAACCGAACAAATCACATTTTCAGAAGTTTATTATAACATCTTCCAAATTTATCCACTGTTTGATGATAATTTAGACCTTGACCAAAACAGAAATTATTTGTTGTTTTAAGTTAAGTTAAGTTAAGTTAAGTTAAGTTTATTCATTTCCTATCATAAATTCAACAAACAATAAAAATACAAATCATAAATTAAATGAAAGGTAGCAGAAGAAAAAAAAACCTTGTCATATCTGCCCCTTTTTCCTCAAATAAATTAATTCAATCAAAAATAATCTTCAGTTTACAAAAAACAAAAAACAAAAAAAACAAAACAAAAAACAAAAAATAATAATTATTTAAATAAATAAATTATTTGTTGATGAGAGCTATAATGCAGTCCACAGAAGAAAACAAAATACACAACAAAGAATGTCTCTCATTTATTTTTTGTTGTTTTTAACTTAGAAAATCTCACTGTTGCATCAGATTCTCGCTGAAAATACAGTAGAACCACCTGGCTCTAAATAATTCCACACAAATGTGTACAGCATGCATGATTTATGAGCAAGTGTGGCATTTTTTAAGGCTCAAAGCTTTGGCATAGATGTCATGTACCCACCGTAGGTTTTCTTTGGGTTTTTGGACGATGAAGCTGCAGTTTCATTTGTATAATTCAGAGGTACACTTTGTGACTAAGACAGAGACACGCTTTTCTTTTAAAAGAACTGCTGGCATAAAACAGAAAATTTTATAATTCTGAGAGTAAATAAGATCTTTTTCAATGAGCATAAACAAAATTTATAGTTTTTATACACAATTTTATTTGAATATAAAAATTTTTTGTGACAACCTGAAGCTGTATTTATTTTTTAAATTTAAACGCATAAATATGAATGATTAATAGCAGTTCTGAGGACAATTATTATCTCCATGCACCGTGCCAAGTGAGCATCTTGATCAAAACTGTCTAACGCTAACTTGACAGAAATGTAATGGTTAATGAAACAGTGTTTCCATTGACTTCTGCTGTGGTGGGCAGTAGTAATCTAAAAATTAGTTCCACTAACCCTAAAGCACTAACTCTAATATTTAGGTCCCCTACTTCAAAAGCATTAATGCATTGAAAAATTTAGCAAAATCTAATTCGAAAACACTAAAATAACCCAGTCAACCCATGAACATTCTTCAACAGACAACATGAGTCACATATTACCATGTTGCTCTCTTCAGGCTTATCGTTGATATTCTACAGCCACATTTGAGTTCATTTATTGTTAATATGTCACATAGTGGATAAGTGACACATATGAACAAAATGTATGATGGCTTTTACATTCAGTTGTTAACATTAACATTGATCAATAACATTTAAAGACCCGAGTTAGGGCTTCTAAGTTTACCCTTTAAATTTAGCAAGTGCTAATCCATTAATAAATTCAAAAATAAGCAAAAGCCCTAAAGCACTAATCAGGATAGTTCTTCTATTAGTGCTTTAGGGCTTTAGGGGAACTGTGTCCACCACTGGACTTCTGCTACTCCAATTTAGACTGAGTAAAAAAAAGAAAATCATTTTCAGAAAGGCAGAATATCACCAGTCAGTCTGATGTTCACCAGTAAAAAAAAAAAAGTCAAAAAATATTGGAGCAATTTCAGTGAAAAGCTGATAATCTGAACTAAAATCATTATTTAACCTGCATACGTTTGTCAAATACAAGTGGAAAGTTTGCAAACTCTTATCCTCCAGGATGTGCAGCGACTGCCTTCGGTAACTGTTTGACTGAGTGTAATTATTATTGTTTTGCTTCAGGCGATTATGCAGAGTGAAGAATGATTGACATGGGTGTTCATGGGTCGATGTAGCGAGTTTCCTAGACTGGCCCCCTTCCTTTGTGATACCCTCAACTCAGTGCTGAGGAATGACATGAATACAGTGGCACCTAAACTTATAGCTGCAATTAACAGGAAGTCTTCAGTTATGTGCAGTCGTTACAGATCCTTCCTGTTGGAATATTTTTATCTTGCTTTTAGAGGAGAGTTTCCAGACTCAGCACTGGATTGAATCACTTTGGATTGGCATTTCCGCACTGCGGGATGATATTCTAAAAATATATATCCTTTTCATTTAGTCCTAAATCACTTTTGGCTGTTCCTTCCAAAGCACCAGGGTTACACTGACAGCAAAAAAAGACACATTCCTGTGGCTGCATGAATATGGGAAGACTTGGCAGTGACACACAGAACAATCATTTGGCCACAGTTACTCTCCTGAGACTGAGGATCATTAGTGCCATTTTAACGCACTCTCAGAAGAGCTGTTTTAAGATGCAGCATAAACTTTACTGCTGGTGTTTGGAGCCACAAACTATAATCTGTTACCTGCAGAATTTTACAAACACAGTTGGAAAGGCGAGAGGGGCCACATGGAGAAGAAGTCAACAATAATGTTCTTCAGAAAAGTGGAGGGAGGTAAAGCTTGATACTGGATGGTCTTTGTTCTTCTTTGTGAAACAAAAGAAACATTCACTCACTACTCCCTAAAAGTCATTTTAATAACAATCTGAAGAAATGCTGATGCATTTTGGATTTTAAATAATAAATATGTCTAAAAATATTACTATTTTTTTTAATTCCAGAAATGAAACATCCCTCCAATAATTGTCCTCGTACAAACAGTTCATGTGGACCAGGATGAAGCAGGCTGCGATGGCTGCCTTTCAATAAAGCTTGCAATGTGAACAGATGGCTTCGATTAATGTGAAGCCTCCAGACAGGCTCTCCTGAGATGCCTCCCATTACCTAAATGAGACATTTGTGGGCAATAGTATTGTTTGTCAAGTTGTCACCAGTTCAACCAGTGATGTAAGTGAGAGTTTGCGGCTTTGGAAGTCAAAAAGTGTGACATCATCTTACAGTACTTATCCTGGATCGTTTCTGAGAAAGACGTCCTGTAGAAATGGTCAAAGAAAAAAAAGTTATTTTCCCCAAAAGGATGATTAAACACACAATTCAAAGTACAATAACAACAGACATGGCATATTTTTAATACAAAATTCTAACAAAAGAACATTTGTTACAGAGATTAAAATAAATACAGTGCTACATGATGCACACAAGAGTCTTTCAGTTAAGAGGAGAACCATTTTAGAGCACACAAGAAAAACAGTTAGAATAAATAAAATAATATAAAAACAAATTTCTAAATAAAGATTGCACATGACACTGTAGCAACACATAAAAGGAAATTTGGCCATCTTGAAGTGGGTTTCTGTGTAAAATATCTCATCTGAAATGCTGTTTTATGTACTGTTAGACCATTAGCAATGTTACGTCATACAGTAATGTTCATGAAATTCTTTGTTCTAAAATGGCACCAGCAGCTGTAACATGTAGCCCTTTTGGGGCATCTAGAGGTCACGTCCATCAGGAATTTTTACATTATTTATACTGAAGTGTAACTGTGTTATGCAAAACTGCAGGTGTATTAAAAGAGTGAATACTAATGAGTGCATAAAGAAGTTCTAAGAACTGGAGTTATTTTAAGATATTAGTAACGTAATTCATTTTGGAAGCATGAACTGTAAAATAAGAACTTATGTTGATTCACATCATTTTTACCTTGCTGTTTTATGTTCCAATATCCCTTTTTCTTATAAATTTAGTTATATAGTCATGTCATGTTTTAAATAAAACTTTTGTTTGATTTTAACAGCTTCAGGTGTTTTTATACCTGCAGGATGTGACCACTGGATGACCAGGAAGTGGTACATTTTACAACTGTTGGTGCTAATATTGCTTGTAAATAAGCATCTTTTTATGTAAAGAACAATTAAATGCAAAATAAGTGGAAGATGGAAAGTTAATAAAATAACATTTTGCATTAAACACAAAGAAATTTTAGGTTTTAGCTAATTTGCTCCAATTATTAGCTCATCAATCAAGTTCGAATTAAATTATTTTTCTTTCTGGCTGTTCAAGAAGCAATATATGACAGTTATGATATAAAATATTCATAGTTTTACACAGAAATCCATATCATATCACATCATGTAAATGTAAATTTGCTAGCAAGTGTAATGTTTTAATGATTGTTATTTTTTTAAGTTCAAGACTGGTGAGAATATTCATATAAGTGAGTGAAGTACATATAAAAATACACAACCTGTGTCTGAAGTTAGAGGTAGCTTTCTTAAACTAATTACAGATCCAGATTTTCTCTCTGTCGGCCATGTTTGCCTCCTCAGCCTTGTGTGAAGCAGTTCTACAAGAGGCAGCTCCATCCAGAACCATTCTGGGAGGATGCAGTCGAACTGGGTCTCATCTCAGGAGAGCACAGTGAGGACTACAGTTCCCTTGGTCTTTTTCAGAATATCCACAGCTTCAGCGTGAGTCACACCCTCCAGGCAGTGTCCATTCACAGCGATGATCTGATCGCCACGTTTCAGCCTGCCGTCTTCAATGGCTGCCCCCTGCAAGAGCGAGAGATACCGGTCACAGACTTCAGTCCGGAGTTCCCTATCACCACCAACATTTAAAGTCTCTCAAAATTGCAAGTTGGAGAATATTTTGAAAAACAAGATTGTCTTTGAAGTTATTTTATCAAATATGTAAAAAATGTTTTTCCTTTCTGAACATTTTATTTTAAGTGAACAAGTTTCCTAAATATAAATGTTGAATAAAGTGGTGAAAAACTTATGGTGAAAGATGAAAACATCCCTTCTCAGAAGCTGTTTTTCTCACCTTGTTGAAAATAGTTTTGACGTAGATCGGCAGATCCCCGTAAGGGCTGCCAAACCCTCCTACGATGCTGAAGCCCAGGCCTGACGGGCCCCTCTCCAGGGTGATGGTCTTGTACATGCGTGGACTGTGGGGATCATAAAGTGGAACAAACAGTGTGTGTTCATGCCCGAAAGTACTACTGTGCTTGCCTTTTGAAGATGCAGGTTGCATCAGCTGAGCTGCGGTCTACTTTTGTCTACTTTTTGTTTCCTTTCTTTGCTTTGATCAAACTGGATATAAAAACATAAAAAAATAAATAAAATCAGAAAGCAGTGCAGCTGGAGACATGCATAAGGAGATTCCTACCAGAAGTTAATGTGGGAGCAGGTCATGCTGCTTGTTAGGTCTGATGACCTGACATCCTCACCGCTGGGATTCTGTGGGCTGCAGCCATCAAAACCTGATGTCACCTAGTCGTACAAATATTAGACAAACACAGCATATTATAACACCATAACCAGTACTGCAGGAGCATTCTGGACACTTTGGACATGTACATTTCCTTCCTCCTTTTTTTTGGCACGACTTGACTGTTGTCAGGCACATTAAAAACCTGCACACCTCCAGGCCAGGTAGAACCATAAATTCAGATCTAACATGATGAGTGATGTTCTTTTGTGTCACCGTTAACCATGGCCACACAATATTCGGTAAAAACATTGTGATCCAAGATAAAACAATATTATGAAATGTTACAATGTTAATTGTGATAAAAGACATTTTCCTCACTCCATTCTTCTTCTTTTGTCATTAAAATTTGTGAAGTTTGCATATTTAGTGCAATGAATTTCAATCTATATGATGCTAATATTGTAATGATGCTATATTTTCAATATATTGTACATTTGATAAAGCTGTTGCCTCTCAGTGGGAAGGTTGCCAGATCAAACCTCAGCCTGGGGCCTTTATGGATACAGCGAGCATATTCTGGGTTTTCTCTACGAAATCTGGTTTCCTCCCACAGACTAAAAACATGCATGTGATGTTAATTAGAAACTGTAAATTGCCCCTGGGTGTTTGTCACGTTTCTCTCTATGCATCCCTGTGATGGACACGCATCCTGTCCAGGGTGTTCCCTGCCTCTCGCACAGTGACTGCTGGACACAGGCGCCAGCCACATGACGCTCTAAAAATGGTCAATTGTCTCCCTTGCAGCACATTTTCCAGTGCCTCACAGATGTGAGCTCTCTTCCTGGTAAAAGCCTTACAGTATATTAAACCCGTTCCTATTCTCAGCACTGTCTTGGGGGCTTTTCTAAAAGTAAAAAAGATGACCTAAGGTAAGCAGACTATGAAGCATTCCTGTCTCTCTTTGACAGCGCAGTAGAAAATTTTTGCTGACACAATCTCACGAAGGCATCCTGGCTGACATTCATTATGCACTGACTACAGTATGTCTCACTGTGACAGCACCTGCAGAGTGATGGTTCCGGTGGTGTTCTTCAGCAGGGCTCCAGCCTGGTCGTGAGTCATTCCCTCAGTGGACACATCATTGATGCTGAGGATCCTGTCTCCGATCTGAACGACACACACAAACTCTGATTTATTTTTATACCCCCCGTTAGGACTGTAGATTGACTTCCATTCATTTTCTGGTCATTTTATAGCCTAACTCTGACCATTTACCCTATAATTAACCTCACAGGTACTTGACACTAAAATTAACCTAAACTTAATTCAAACCTAAACCTAACCCACCACCTGAAATTAGCACCCATACCTGTGGAGACTGGGGATTGGTCCCCACGATGCACATTCAGTCCACATTTCTTTTTCTAGAAAGTGGTTCCCGCTACGTAGCAAAAACGTGCCCACGCACACGCACACACAGACACTCAAACTTTTACTTTTGCTTTTGAGAAAAAAAAATCATTGAGAATCATTCCATAGCAGGAGACATTGACAAAATCCAGGCAAGGGCCAGAACTTTTTGTAGCAGATGATGAGAAGAGGGAAAAAATAAAACTTGAGGAAATACATTTTTTTTGTGAATGACTTCCCTACAACTTGCTGAAAAAGCTATAAATGGGTTGTTAAAGCTAAAAAAAAGGCAAACCACAAGCTCAGAGCCAAAATTAGCTCATACAAAATTATAGTGAAAAATTCGAAATGCATTAAACAAAATCACCATTCATAGTAATTGTACAACAGAAATAGTCCAATTTTGTATGCTTAGGCTGTGATGGCTCAGTACAATGATACTGTAATGTTGAGACTGCAGGTTTGAGGCCAGGTTGTATCAGGCAGGTTTCTTAAAAAAATTCTGAAACAACATAGTTGATTAAACTGATTTGTGTGTGTGTGTGTGTGTGTGTGTGTGTGTGTGTGTGTGTGTGTGTGTGTGNTGTGTGTGTGTGTGTGTGTGTGTGTGTGTGTGTGTGTGTGTGTGTGTGTGTGTGTGTGTGTGTGTGTGTGTGTGTTTTAATATATATTGAGCCTGAATATTGGTCAACTATATTTTAAGGAAACATAAAGATAAACATTTAGTTCATGTGCAAGAATTACAAAAATATCCCTCTGCAAGAGCTCTAACCAAAGTGGACCTTGAAAATTGCAGCTCTACGAGCCAGCACTAGATAATCACTGCTCTGGAGTATTTATTAGTATTTTTTTAATAACTTGCATCCATTAAAATACCCTTTTTATTTAAAACTATTCTTCCTCCCATTATATATTACCCAAAATATTGTTTTAAGCATTTTTTGTGACCATTTAATGGAATGTTTCTTCAGAGACTGAGTATCACCATGTGATGACTACAACAAACACATATGTATCACTGCTTACCTGTATGTCCTGTGTTTTGGCAGCCAGTCCATTGGTATCCATGGTAGCAATAAAAAGAAATACGTTGCCATGGGGACTGCCGAGTCCTCCAGCTAAAGTGATGCCCAGATTGTCACATGGACCCTTTGAGAAAATACCCAACATACAGTAAATGCCTTGGCAGTTTAAGCCTAAAAAAGCATATGGCCAAATGGGAAAAATTGGTTATCTTTAATTTGACCTGAACTCCAAATTCAAAATCCTTAAAGAAAAGACAAGTTTATTTCTTGTACACATCAGTCAAATATAATTCAAGTTTGGTCACCTTTGATATTGTTACTTTTCTGATGACAGGGTCTTGAAGCACTGTGATAATTAAAAAGATTAAAAATGTATATGTATATGCTTAAAGAAAATTGTGATACTTTTAATTTTAGGAAGGAAAAAAGTTATCAAAAGGACTCACTGTGGCTTCCTGTTTTGTTGTATATTTCCCTCTGGTGGCTAAAGACTGCATCACATCCACTTGTGGGCGTCGTGGTCGAACAGTCAGAGTCTTCATTCTGGATAAAACAAAACTTAAAATATTCCTAAGTTTACAAGATAACAACATTAAAATATTGAAAAACAAAACAAAACAACAAAAAAAGTAAAAACACTCAAAGAAAAAAATAGAACTTAAACTACACACAAGTGTAGATAAATAAAGCTCAAAAGCAACATTGTACTTTGTCTTAATGCTGCATCAGTATTGACTGATGTTTTGTTTTACATCCCTGATTAACAGAAACATTTTACCTGACATCTGTGAGAATATTGCACCCCAGCTTTAAAACGGGCGACTTCCAAGTGGACACATCCAGTGCAACTCTGAGAGAGAAGGAACATAAAACAAAGAAACAGATTAAAATTGCATACGTGTGTGTGTGTGTGTGTGTGTGTGTGTGTGTGTGTGTGTGTGTGTGTGTGTGTGTGTGTGNGTGTGTGTGTGTGTGTGTGTGTGTGTGTGTGTGTGTGTGTGTGTGTGTGTGTGTGTGTGTGTGCATGCTGAAACATTTGTAATGTTATTATGTATGACCAAGCTAAACCTGCAGAAGCGTCTGTGCGTGCTCCTGAGACGCTGCACGAACATCCTCCCCGTTGATTGACAGAATCTGGTCACCGTGCGACAACCTTCCATCTGAATTTGCTACGCCTCCTCTGATGATTTCTGACACAAATATGCCTGTGTCATTGCTGTTTGAAGAGAGCTGGAGTCAAAAACTGCTGAGTCGAGCTTAATCTTTGACCTGTAAGACTGCAGTTTTCTGTGATGTCAAACTCTATTGTGAAATATTATAACACATCTAAACTCTTTAGGAATAATATCAAGATTAGAAAAGTTACATGAGGCTACAACAGTAACTAAAGTCAGTGTCTTACAGGGATTGTAATGTTTGCCGAGTATTTGGGAACTCAAAATTACAAAATCGCATGCTATTTTTGTGCTGCTTTCTTACTAAGTTTTGAGTTTTTGCAAAAATGCAGCTCTAGTACTCTACAGCATATGAAAAAGAATCAAATGAAAGTTTCATGAATTTCTGCTGCAAACCTATTGAGTTTTGTTGGAGCAACTCAGCCTTACCTCTTTGCCACTATGGTGAATCCCAGTCCCTCTCCAGGACGAGGTTCGAGCTCCAGACTGAAGACGTCCCACAGGTCCTCCTCCCTGTAGGCCTCCTGGTGCCTGAAGACACACAAGCGAACGCGCTGCGTGGTGAGCCGCAGCACAGCAATGGCCTCGTCATGTGTGGCCTGCCGCAGGTCGATGCCGTTCACCTGAGGAGAGAAAAAAAAAAAAATTCTTTAAAGGGGATTTATAAAATGATCATAATTAGAAAGATGGACGTGTTATTGCACGTGTAGAAAAAATGTTGGACCTTTTTTTCGTTTTAAATTGATATATTTTACTACATTACCTGTATTCCTCAAAGTTTAAACAAATATATTTTCTAATCTGTTAGAGCTTATCATGTGTTGATAATGACTCTCAGCTACTACCACGTCATGATTGATCTCAGTAATTTTAAAATGGACCGAGCCACAGCCATGACTGTGCTTGCACAGGCCAGTTTGCTGTGAGAGCTATGAGTCTTGAATCAGGTTGACTCCAAAAATTCACTGCTTGTTAAGCATCCAGTAATTTCTTTATGACAGTTTCATCAAAATCCCTTCTCTGGTTCATGATAACTTTTTGCTGACAAACATATCTACCTAAAACTGGTCAAATAATAACAAAATATGTATGTAAATATTGCCCACCGTGTGTATGTATCCATCATACCTCTAATATTTGGTCTCCAGCCTGCAGCCTTCCATCTCTCTGAGCTGCTCCTCCATCATTGACTTCATGGATTATTACTGCCCCCTGGTGTAAAAATGATAAATCCCTCATCATTACTGAAAACAATGTGACAAAAGACAAGAAACAATAATAAATAAATAAATAAATGCATGCACATTCATTCTGCTTAATTGGCTGCTGTGAGGTTGCTTATTTTTGATTAACAGGAACTGGTAAAAAAAATGATTACACATTATTTTCCAGTTTAGATGTTGCTGCTTAATTTGTACAAAATATAACAAATCATCCATGACTGGAAGGGTTTATTAAAATGTTGATTTCAAATACCAGCTGCTTGTTCTCACCAGCAGAGTGTCACATCCTCCTACAATGCTGAGGCCCAGGCCCAAACTTCCTTTACTGATCTCTATGGTTGTTTCCCTCCCAGCATCAAGTGGGCAGCCCCGGGGATCAGGCGTTGGGGGAGGGCTGCTTAGGCAATCAGAACGTTCCACTGGAGAGGTTCGCATTGCATCAAGAGATGAAGAGGGGGTTGGAGAGAGCTGAAGGATTTCAGAGGAAGCAGCAGGGAGGGAGGAAGGACAAGAAAGTGAAGAGGAGCAAGAAAGAGAAGAAGTGACAGAGACACTCTTGGAATGAGCGATAGAGAGCTTGACAGTGACCTGGTGTTTGAGAATCAAACTGGACACCTGAATATAAAGAGGACAGGCGACTCATAAATCATTGAATCGTCTTGACCTTGAAGAGCACATTAAGCAGTATTTGTGCGTGTGTGGGCGTTTGAACCTTTTTCACTGACATTCCATTCACGGCTTCATCACCCACTGCAACGATTCTGTCTCCAACTTTTATCCTGCCATCCTACATGCAGAAGCAAGAACAAAAAAATGTAAAGTAGGGGAAATGTATGAAACTGTGCGATTAACAAGCATTAAAGGGATTAAAAATCAAAGACACCCTCTGGATAAATATCTGCATTGGTGCTGCCTGGGGCCAAACATAAAAGCTTATTAACACACGACGACAAGCTTTTTACAAAACGGCACCCAACGTTTAGAACTAAATCGAGTTCCAAATGTTGGAACCTTTAGATCAAAGTTCACATTTACGCACACTTTACTGTAATGTGATGATTTATGTATTTAATCTGATAAATGTGGGATTACAAATCAAACCACTGAGGATTAATAGACTGAAAAGAAAGAATGAAATTGCTTACAGCCCATGTGCTGAAAATGTTCAGTAATTAATCAAGTCATTGCAGTGGTAATAATTAATGAGTTCTGTATTGATGAAGCCTATAAAGTAAAAATTACTTTTAGCAATGAATTAGGACTTTTTTTGCCTAAATAAATATCATGTCATAATTTGTAGTTCAATATGTTTTTTTAAGTATTTTCTGGTTTGAGTAATTTTTTTTTCTTTTTCATTTAATCTTTAACTGACTGTGGAGTTCCACAAGGATCTGCATTATGACTGATACTTTTGACAAGCCAGAAACAACACGTAAAGATGGAATTAAACGATCCATAATTTTCCCTTCTGCAAATAGTATGGTTACCGTTAGATCACCTGAGGAAAATCATGCCAGATCCAGTCTTTACACTGACTGGTCATTTAAGATATACTCTATGTTTTTTTTCTTATTATTTAAATTGTTTTGTCTAACTTACAGTACCATACTCTGTCTTAAATTAACACAGCAAAAGATAAGGGATATCCCAAAATTGCCTGAGAAGCCTTCCCACTGATCCACATTACTGCAGTATGGGAGATGATCTCTCCAAGATTTAAGCTTCTTTTCACAGACTCTTTGTTAAATTTAGAAATAAAAAACGTTTTCAATATAAATACAACTGAATTAACACATTTTGTAACATTTTCTTGTAATTGCATATTTTTTTTGCAAAGGCTTAATCAGCCGGATTATTTGTAGTAATAAATGTTTCAAAAAGTAAACTGGGAGTCAGAGACTTTAGTTTCAAGCACAACAAGCTCCTAAGTTGGAGTTCAGGCCAGGCCCTGGTGACCCGCAGCCTTCCCTTTAGGCCCACATCTTCACTACAAGCGTGTCAAATATGAGAGTAAGAAAATTCAGTATTGTTGGTCATAAAATCCCTGGGCAAATGACATATCATTGGTGTTGTTCAAAATGGTACCAAATGTAATTCCAACAGTTTTGCTGAAGTCCCACCTTACTGGCAGTACCATGCTGAATTAGAGACCCGACCACCACGCCATTATTGGTCTTGTCCTCACCGAGGCAAAGGCCCAGGCCTGCATTGTCCTGGAAAGAGATGTGACGTGCACAGCTTTAAGTCTGACAGCCAAGACAAATTAAAGTCAGATCAAGGAAAAGCAGTGACTGTTTGAAACCTGAGGTAGGATGATGTGCTCAATGTCTCTGGATAATCCTTCACACGCTGCCGTGTCTGGCTGGGAGTTCACGATGTCCTCACACTCTTTCTTAATTCCCTTCACCTGCTGACCTGCTTTATTTCTAGTAATGGGACACTTGTCAAAGCCTTGATTCTTTTTAGTGAAGATTTACATTTATTTTCAGTATTTTTACCTGATGAGAATAATCTTGACTTCAGACGGGGCGTTATTGATGATTGTTGAGGCATTTTGGTGACTTCGGCCATACAGAATTTGTCCGTTAATCTAAAAGATACATAACATGTAATATATTTTTTTCAACAATAAAAAGCCTTCTAAGCACTTGGACATACTCTCCCACCAGAAGTCTTTTTCTTGAATTATTCTATCTCCTAATATATTTTTGTTCCTGTAATATTTTACTTGTCTTTCTTTCTTTTTCACATTAGGATTTTTAATTTCCTTGCTTTTTCTAGCTTTTTCTTTTGAACACTCTACACAAATCCTAGTATTAATTTAAATAATACATCTTCTGCGCAATTACCTAATTTTTTTCATCTTATTCATATCCAGTTCACAACCATCTATACCAAGTACCTTACCAAGGTACCATTACTTTACTTCTTACCTCAAGTAGCTCGTCTCCAACTTGTATCCTCCCATCCAACCCTGCAGGCCCTTGAGGGTCTACGTCTGCCACATAGACACTCATGCGAGCCCTGGAACCCTCCTTGTTGCCTGTGAGGCTGATTCCCAGACCACGAGCTGTAGAGTCTTTCTCCAGCTCAATCATGTGGAGCTTCCCTGACAGGCTGCCATAGCGCTGAAGCATCTTCTCTAGGAGGGAGAGAGTGTTAACAAACAAGAGGTTGTTAGAGGAGGAATATAGTGGCTCAGCCAAAACATGTGGCCTACTACATCTAATGACTGACACTTGGAGGCATGTGGAAAAGCATTACACCCTGAAGGACGATATGTGTGTGTTGCTGCATTTACACCCAGCAGGGATATCGCGCTGTGGGAAAGGAGGACAGTGTCAGTGTTTCTTTTCAATGCACATATTTAATATATTGTATACTGTACGGGTGTGTGTAAGCCCTGTAATGTTTCACTGACCTGTGGATATACTTTCAGTGTATGGATCTCAGTTTGGAAAACTAAAGAAACTTTTTGATGTGTCCATGTGAGTATGTGTGTTTGTGTGTGTGTTTGCTTTCATCTAATAGAAGTTTGTGATAAAAATGGCCGCCGGTGTTTGCAACAAAGATCTGACTAATTTTTGCACTTAGCTCCAGGTGAGTACAAAACTTTTTTTTTCAGGTCAAAGGCTACCTCATATAGTCAGGCTTCAAAATCTACTTTAAAAGCTACTTTAGCACCATTTTTAATGATAAACCTGCTTGTGTGGCCAGATTTGTTTCCCTTCCCTCTGCTCAGAAAGACCCTTTTTTTGTTTGTGTTTCTGCTGAATGAGATGATAAAGGAAGCACTGGATCACATCTCCTTAACATTTACACAATTTGTCCAGCTGTTATCCTGGCTGCTGCAGATAGTTCCAGGTCAAATCCTTCACTTCAGAAGTTTCCAAAGCAAATTCATTGTCCGGTCCAGCTGGCGTCTCTTGTAAATGTCATGAAAACATTTTAAGATAATGTTCCAAATTGTAAAAAAATAATAATGACAACGAGCTTGTTCTCTCATCACAGGTGTGTATGTGGAACATCACCCTTCCTTCTTGGCTTTGAGGCATCCCTGTTTATGTTTCTATGGTGTCTTTATGATAGCTACACACTTACTCCTGCTGGTGTCATCCCCGCGTTCAGCCATCGCCGCAACTGGTGCTGTGACATTTACGGGGCTTCTCCGATCCACTCTATCAGATGCCGATGAAGGTGCCTTGGGGAGAAGTTTTTGCATTATTGAAAAGGCAGAGTTTGAGATGCCTCAGGGGTCCTTCAGGCGTGAGCTGGATGACCCCTGAGGCGTGTTCGGTGTACTTGAAGAAGCAAAGGGAAACACTGATGAACAGAATGAATTAATGAACAAAAGTTTTTTTAACGTCAGCTATAATTAACATGAAAGATGGCTGGAATCATGCATTATTTTGTAGCAAACTTATACCAGCAGAAAAATAAAACTTCAAAAGAGCACATTCTGTATTTAGAGCAATGCATCTCCATCAAAGGAAGAATAACAAAGAATTTCAACAAGCAAGGTAGCTGCTGTGGGACTTTGAACTGCAGGGGTTCTATTTACAAATATGCACCTTAATTACATTTTTTTTTGCGAATTCTTTTGATGTAAATGCAAGGCTGCCTTTAAGACTCGTAGTAACACACATGCACATGTGTACGAACCTTAAAGGGTGTGGGAGTGAAGGGGTTTGCATGGGAGATACTAAGGAGAAGAGTGCTGAGAGTTTCTGCTTCCTGGGATCACAAAGGGAAACAGATTTGGTTCTGCAGAAAAATGCTAGCAAAACAGAATTTTTCCACCCTTAAAAAAAACCCCTGTTCTTCAGTCCTTTTGGGTTTCTGTGTAGGTGTTAATGACTCATCGCGCTATATATAATCTGGTGTATATATAACAGTCTTGATTCAGTGCTGTCAAACACTGCCAAACATCAGTAACTGTGTGGGAACAGAAATTAGAAAGAAAAAAAATAATAAATTGACAGCTTGTCATTCCTTCCAGTGAAAAGTTATGTTTTGGTCACAGTGGTTGAAACAAAAAGAAAAGAAAAGTACTGTCGTTACAACTTTTCACCTCTGTGTGTCAGTGTTAAGTTTATATTTTGATGCAAATTTTCTTTTCATTAAAAAAATATTTTTCGTCAAAGCTGGAGCTAAATATATACCTTTTTATCTCAGACGGACAAAATACGACACTTAAAATTGGCAGAAGAGCAGCCTTACCTTGTTGATGTGTGTGTTGGACAGTGGTGTTGGAGATAGTCTTTCATGATTGATGGGATTAGGAGACTGTGGAGGAAACACAAGATTTAGAGTAGACAGATGAAAACCAATAGGACAGTGACATCTGAATACAATTGTGATTACATTATCAGTGAATAGATACTTTTATTTAATATCCTATCTGTCTTGGGAACACCTTGTTTTCCTGTTACAAACATTGATACACATTTTCTGGTGATTTCTGATAAAATGCACACCGAAACCTTCATTTAAGCTTCCAAAAGCAATGACATGAGCAAACAGAAGTGGCCTCTTTTTAACATTTGTGTTAAAACTGAACGCAAAAGCATCAAGAAATTGAGCTGCTTTATAATGAGAAGTATGACAATGTAACATAAACCACAGAAAGCATTAGAAGTGGAGAAAAATGTAAAGTTTGTTGTGTCTGAGATGCAATACCTGAGATCTGTCTAGTCCAGACTGGACTACGAGGAACACAGAGTCTCCGGCGCAGCGGATGGCCTCCACGGCCTGCTCATGACTGGCGTCTCTCAGGTCCACACCACTCACCTTGACCAAAAGAGCAGATGTTACAGCATAAACAATGCAAACAATATTAAGTCTTGACCCTTTAGGGTTTTTTCTTTGACTGATACAATTTTGTAGACCTCAGGGGAGATGATTGTTGATTTAATGAGATAAGTCTTTGGGCTGGTCTTACTTTATAAAAACTCCAGTTACTTAGCAATGTAGTATATGCTTATAGTAGGATGTGATTTAAGGTAAATAATAACCAAAATATTAGAAACATCTACAGTATAAGGCTTTGTTTTAAGGCCAGCTTCACACTGCAGGCACAGTACAGAGGATATATTGGGCTTTGTGTGCTGCAGAGCAGTTCACATTGCAGCCATCTTGCACAAACAGTACATATTGTATATATGCATTTGCAAATAGTACACTGAATCCACTGCTTTACATGCACAGGGCCCTTTAGACGACTTTATCCTCATATCCTAAATGTGTTAAAGACCACATAGACCAGTAGAGATGACTAATGATCATTGAGGCATTGACTTTGGCTGAGACCCATGGACAGTAAACATCCTTAATTAGTAAATAATCACATTGACATATGGAGGTTTAGTCCACTAACAACATATGCACCTACTAATTAACTGTCTTAGCATGCTCAGCCGTGGCTGATGTAGACTATTCCAAGAAATTTCTCAAAGTGGAATAATTAGTAACTCCACAAATACATTTATCTACACGTAAACATTATTTGTTACAATGCAGCTGTCAGAGGTCAGTTTTAAATGTCAGAAAATGCAACAAAAACAAATGTTTTCTATAAAGTTCACTCTACCCTACTCCAGATACCTTTTCAAATGAATCCTTTATTTTATTTATATATTTCTTTTGTCTGTTCACACAGCAACAAAAAATGATGTAATACCCATGCAAGTATACATCTAAGTATACCTAATTTCCCTCTGGGATCAATAAAGTATTTTTGAATTTGAATTGAATTGAATGCAGCACCACTAAATGATAAGAATATCTACATTAATGACACATTAAAATAAAAAATAAAAAATACATGCTCAGCATGGCTTAAGATTTTCCCAAAACTTTTGTTCTAGTATTTATAATGTATTGTAAGTCTTTCTTTGTGTGTGTGTGTGTGTGTGTGTGTGTGTGTGTGTGTGTGTGTGTGTGTGTGTGTG
>NW_013952429.1:808518-812255 GCF_001266775.1 Austrofundulus limnaeus | reverse complement strand
GTGTGTGCGTGTGTGTGTGTGTGTGTGTGTGTGTGTGTGTGTGTGTGTGTGTGACTGGACAGATTTTAATTAAATTTAAAAATAAACAGATGAATGGCCTTTTGGATACAGACCTAAAATTTGGTGTGGTTGTAGTCGAGAGTCAATATCTGAGCAATATGCATTTGTTAAAATGATTTTATAATATTGTTTTGATGTTTCTTTCTATTCCTACATGTTAAACTCAGGAAGCAAATGCACTGTATAATATTACTTTGTTGTTATTCTCCTCAGGAACCAAGTGTAAATGGGTCAAACACTATTTTCTTCGACTCTGCTTTGTAACATAGTGGAAAAGAACAACAAAAGTAATTTCATTTCAGCTGAACATATTCAGTACTTTGCACAAAGCCCCAAAAGCATATACTTAACCCTTCCCATGTCCAATAAACTTTCCTCTGCCTCGGTTACCGACTGACACACGTCAAGTTCATATCTGCACACAAACCTCTAGGATCCTGTCTCCAACCCTGAGGGTGCCGTTATGTGCTGCCGGGCTGTCAGGGCTGATGTGCTTGATGAAGACACCCCTCATCATCTCTCCACTGCTCAGTCTTCTGCCCATTCCTCTGCCTCCCATGATGCTGATACCCAGAGATTGGCCTGGTGCTCGAGTGAGCCGCACTCTAAAACACAAACACTGCACAGCTGATGATCCTTCCAAAAGTTCAGGTGGTAAATGTGTCCTCAGAGCATCACTGCAAAAACGCACACCCAGAATTTGTGTGCTGGGTGTTCTTTTTTAAGTCTCCCACTGTTCTCTGCTTAGCGCTGCAGTTTCAGTTTCTGAGATTAAGTCAAAAACAATAAAAAAAAGCTGCTTTCTGTGTACAAGGCATATTAGTGATTTATCCCAGTGGGATGGAGCCACAAATGCAATAAATACAAGCGGGGAAAGTAGCCACATCCTGTGAACCTTAGAAACTTGAGCATGGCAAATCTGCTGTGCTGCTCTAATCCTACTGAGAACATAATTTGAGCACTCTTGGATACTGTAAAGCCTTTTCTTGTACATTGGCATGGAAAGGCAGAGTTTCAAAAACCTGCAAAAAAATGGAAAGATCTGAATGAAATCCATTAACAATTGTGATTGATTCTGCTGATTCACTAACCTTTTGGGCTGATCCCAAGATACTGTGGTGTGAGAACACAGCTCTTCATTTTCCTCTTCTTTACCATCCACCATTATCTGCACATCTGGCTTGAGGAGTTTTCCATCCGTATTTGTTTTGTCCCTTGTATCCTTTACAAAATCTTCATCTTTTCCGTTTTCCTTGTTTTTTTGAGGAAGGTACTTTGGAATTTTCCAACTAGTAGCAGAGAAAGAGACATTCATGGAGAAAAATAAAGGATTTTATAAGACAAAGCCTTTCCTGTTTTTTTTAAGTCAAGACACACAACTTACACTAAATGCGTTACATTGTGGAGCCTTGAAAAGATGCACTGATTAATGTGCAAATAGCTCTGAAAATATATATTTTCTGCCAACGGAGACACAGCAAGGTTGTTCCTCATGGTTTATGTGTGTGTGGGTGAATGTTAATACATAGAGTCTCTGTGTTGACAGTCTATATATATAAACACTGTGTGAGAGTGTGTAAGAAAGAGGCAAGGAAGAAGGGATTTTTTTTTCATGAATATGTTTAACGGTGTAGAGCTGTAATAAGCCCAAGGATGTGAGTGATAGTAGTGCTATCTACACAGCAGGAGTCTGCAGCCAGTTAATGTTCAGAAGAGGGCAGAACAAATGATTCTGAAAGAGAGCGGCCTGGAGAAGAAGAGAGGAACCAGGCAGGGAGGAGAAGCACAACGAGTAAAAGAACCAAGCAAGACAACTGAGAGCGAGATGAAAGACAGATGTGGGCACAGATGGAATGAGCGGGAGAGAGAGAGAGAGAGAGAGAGAGAGAGAGAGAGAGAGAGAGAGAGAGAGAGAGAGACGTGATTGAAAGATAAGACTGAAGAAAAGACGGCACCAAGTTATAGAAGTGAATGCAGGAGGGGAAAGAATAAGGCTTGAAGATGGAGTGAAAACAGGGACCGACAGAAGCGAAACAATTCATTTTTGCTGACAGTCAGTACTGAGATCCATAAGCGAATGGCTAAATATAACTCAGAGATTCAAACATTCAGAGAGGCACAGAGAGGAGAAAATTCAGAGACTAAGCTGGCTGCATCCTGCAGCAATCCTTCCTCGAGTTAATGGATAATTAAAGTGAAAGATAATTGCCCTTTAACACTCAGGAGACATGTAACATTATTAGCCACCTCAGTCTTTAAAAGCAGTACCATTAGGTCATTTACACATTGGTCAGTTCAACAGTTCAACATTTAGTTCTTGCTTTATTAAGACTATATAAAAGTCAGATTAAGTCATAATGCACATCATGCAACACTTGTTATTTGTGTAAGATTGTAGATTAAATTTAGTGAAGTTAAAAATACTCACAGAATCATGTATTTCTAACAGTAATGCCATTTTGCTGTAGAACTGTTTGATCAGCATGACTACAGGTTTATCATCCTGTCATCCTGTTGTATTTCAGCTGTTTTGGGTACAAAGGACTCATAAAACACAAGTCACTTCATACTCACCTACACCCACCCTCTCAGTCCAAATTGTACCCATATTGTCACCTTTTCATACCCACTTTAGTTGCTGTGGATTATACTTTTGTGCCAATGCAATGAGAGGCCCCAATTCAACATGAAGGTTTTTTGTCTGTGCCACTGCAGTTTGGGACTTGTGTAAAGATTAGATGACCACGGTTTGTATCATTTATTACCTTGAGTCTGATGCTGGGCTGATAGTAGGCACTTGGACTGAGCTTTTAAGCACTGTTTTAAATGAAGCAGAGGTCCTGACTGTGGTTGGATCTGGTGTTGTTGCTTCGGTTTTGACTGAGGCAGACAGTCTGAGGGTTGATGAAACTGGAGGGCTTGGGGATCTGGCAGTGGCTAGTGCAGGCTCAGGAGAAGGTGTGGGTAGAGTCGGTGAAGATGATGTGCTGTCTGTTGTGATGGAAGCCATGGGGGGCAAACACAGACGACTTCGGTATTCATCCACCAGATGAGCTGGAACGTAGATTATACTGAAGATGGGGGGGTGGGGTCAGAGTGGGAGTGGTGGGGGAGACATGTTAAACATTATCTACGTAACTCTTCTTCACAACTCAGTTTATAAAGAATTATGTCTGAAAAGATGGGGCTCAATTTCCACATATAGACATTGTAGACATTGTTTGTTGAGGATAAGAATAGTAGATCTCTGTGAGTGTAAAAACACACAAACAACTGTTTTTAATATTTGGTTTATGGTAAGAAGGTGTTCTTGGAAGGGACAAGTATTCAACAGATTACTGATGAGTGAACATGATCTGGACTATCAGCATTTGCCAGCTCAAACACAAATCCATCAATTTAGAAAGACTGCTTTAAGTACTAAAAAGTCAAAAACAGATATTATTCTTTGGAAGTGGTTGAAAATAGTGATGTTCAAACATAGCAGTTGCTGTGCTAAAACTACTWTGATCTTAAAAAAAGAATGTTGTTTCTGCAGAAAGTACCTGAGGCTGCAGCTGGTGTACATGCAGATACTGCGGGTAAAATAAGTATTGAACATGTCAACATTTTTCTCAGTAAATATATTACTAGAGGTGCTAATGACATGAAATTTTCACCAGATGTCGGTAACAACC
>NW_013952429.1:797663-805098 GCF_001266775.1 Austrofundulus limnaeus | reverse complement strand
TGTGTGTGTGTGTGTGTGTGTGTGTGTGTGTGTGTGTGTGTGTGTGCCTTTAAAATCACTAGTGAGAGAGGAAGATGGAAAAAGATTGAGAGAAAGTGAGTGGGTGTTTTGCAGGGCAGGGGGATGGTGGAGGTGGAGCATATCCCCAATCAGCCAAACAAGTATTCTCGATGTGAAGCCATAATTGCTGATGTTTAAACAAGAAATAATAAAAAGACTCAGTATCTCTTCAGGCCATCTTTAAAGTTTCAGCACCGGATGCAAACACGAATGTAGCGCCACAATCAAATATGACGGCAGCGTCAAAAGCAAGGTCATATTGAAGATCCTAGAGATGCAATATCATTTATCTGTGGATATGCTGTTAAAGTCAATCTTCAACTTCACATTTTTATATTTATTATGGACATACCCGCTCATTCGAATCAAAGAGATCATTAGGATGCATGAATAGGTCTAAAAATGTGAATGAAATTCAAATTTCTTTTCAGTGGTTCACTGTGCTTTCCATTCCCACAGGATCTTTCTCTGCTCTTTCAAAATTAATGCTATTTCTGTAAAAACGTGTTTAAGCCATGTCTGGGAAAAAAAACGCACAAGCGTAATAATTATGCTTCATAATTGATGGCCTGTGTGGAAATTGAAAGTATTACAAAAAGTGTTTATATGCCACAGATTTAAATGTCAGATTATGACTTGTATTATTATTGTTTTTTTTTTTGTCAAGGGATAACACATAACTATGAAAGTTGATGTCAGATGTAGTATAAATGACGATGACCCCTGACATGACCCCTTTTAAAAATGTTTTAAAAAGTTAAAAAGTGTAGAGGAGGTTAGAAACAGTTAATCACCCTTTCGGCTCCTCTCCTACCTTCTTGCTACACAGGGTATCAGCTCTCAAAATGGTAAATACAATTAAAATGTACATAAATAAAACCTCAGATCAAGAAAAAAGTTTGTCTACAACTGATTAATATACGTCAACTTGCTTCAAAATGGTTGCCAGAGCTAATCAACATAAGGGTAGCCATTGTATGAAAATCAAACGAAAAAAAATAACATTATCTCATAAAGGGGATTGTATAGTTATATACAATTATTATATACGGTAGTTCTGTATAATCTGTCTCAAAGACTGCACAAATATAATGTAGCATATATTTGACTGACATCTGAATATAAAGTATTGCTGCATCAAGCTTAGACAACTGCATCTCATTTTCAGTGCTTTCTTTGTGGTGATTTAATTTCAAACAGAGTGGAGGTTTAATTATCTGAAATAATGAGACCACTTGTGTGAATGAGCGCAGTCTTTTAACTATAAACTTAAAATAACTTGATTTTTTATCACAGATGATTAGTTAGGATGAAAAATATAAGTTTGTTGTGTTGGGTGTCATTTTAATTGTTTGACACTTTAATGACTAATAAACAAAATTGCTGTGAGTAATAATTTTGCAGAACCTTATTAAGACTCAGATGTACATTAGCATACTCTAAAGAGCATAGATTCTGCTGTCTCCCTAATAAGACAATGTCAGTTTGTGTCAGGTTTTTAACAACTACGTTTGTAAGTTTTGATTGGAAATTTCTTTTTGAAAACAGATGAAACATGTCAGACAGCACACACGTCTCTGATGTGGGTAAATGAACATCTCCTCACCTCATCTCTGGCCCTAGGACAGAATTTCTGCGCAGCATGGCCCTGGCCTGGGTGCTGGTCAGATTGGAGGTGGGCTCTCCATTGATGGCCAGGATGATATCCCCCACCCCCAGTCTGCCATCCTGGCAAACCGAACCCCCCTGGACCACACTCCGGACCAGCATGCCTGTGCCGTCCTTGATAGCACTCACCGACATCCCTGCCAATGTGCGCACAGACACATAACACACAAACAAAAGCACATACAAGCACGAGTGAATGGAGGGTTGGCTAAGAGCGCTTTGACTGCACGCCAAACAGACATCCGCCCAAACAAACACCTGATGGAGGCAATAATCACCATAATCAAGACAGACACAAGGCAGATTAACACACAAACATGGTCACACATGCTTGACATTTGCACAGTGTTCTCCTTCGCAGACACACTCACCTAAGTAGAACACACACAGTAAAACACACTCACACCAGCAAAAGGGCAGAGGACACAGGTGACCAAAGGAGCAACGCATTCACACAAACACCAGACTTTGGCATTATCAATTTGGACACTAGGTGGATTACACAAACACTTCATTAATGCAAACGGGCAGAAGCAGGTAAATCTGTCTTCACAAACACACCTCATGCACGCACATTCATACCACAAAAAGGAGGAAGGCTTTTACTAATTAAACAGTCTGGCGAACGACATCACTAATGGACTAACAGTGCACATCCACAACACTATGGTCGTACATAATTTGAAACTGGTCAAAAAATGACTTTGTGCTTAATTTTTACTTAAATAAATAGTTTATTGTTCTTTTTTTTGTTATTACATTCAAATTTCAATACAATCATAGTGCCTGGAGAACATTGAACTGGACACACAATCACTGCCAAATCAAGGACAAACAAACCACACATTTCAAAGACAGAGGACCTCTGAATATATTACATTGAATATTTCAAAGTCCAAACAGGCCGTAGTACGACAACACAGCATTAAAATACAATGACTATTACAAGTTCTGCTAAAGAACATTTTGGAAGAATAAACGGTAAATCTTCCCTTTTTTAAAATAAAATCTATTTGACCTCAGTAACTTTTATTTGTTCTACTTAAAACAATAGTTCAAATACTTAAAAGCAGGGTTTGTGTAAAGGCTACAGACAATATCTTATCAGTTTCAAACAGCTCTTTTGAAAAACAATATGCCACGTTTAAATATTTGAACCTTAAGACCATCAGTTTTACACCAACTGGTTCACACATAAACATTTGAATTTTCAGAAGACCCGTGTTTCATTAAGCATCCCAGCAAGAGAACCTGAACCCTTCAAACAGATGAAATCAAAGAATGCAGTGATGCTGTGACCTTGATTTTCTCTACCACAAACATTTACATAATTTCAAACTCTCTCTGTCTCTCCCTCACTTAAACACACACACACCTACACACACACACACACACACAAGTGGTGTGGTGCTTTATTCGAACATGTTACCAGAATACAAATGAGTTTGTTTCCTTATACTTTGCATATGGTCTTTAGATGAAAGTGCAGGATAGGCTTCCACCCCTTTGTTTCCCTGTCATGTTTAACCAGCAAAACACTGGATATGCAGTTACGACCAGTTAGGAATAGATAATAAAACATATTTTGAAAAAACTTTACATATATTCCCTATTATAATAACCATTTCTTCCCTCATGTACTTGTTCATTCGAACACACACACACACGTACAAACAGCACAAACACACACACAAACAAGTGTAATATCTCCTCTCAGGTATGAGGAGCACATCACGTCAGCACTCCTCTTCATGGCAGTCGTCATCACCGCCTCCTATTAGCGTCACAATGGCCATGCCCGCGACGTACACACACCAAGACACCATCATCATGAGAAAGACGGAGAACATACCAAGGCTACGGTTGCCCCGGACAACAGTGATTGTCCTCTCGAAGCTTGTGCGAGGGGGCAGAGGTGGGGCTCGCTGCATATTGTCATCGTCCATTGCACGGCAGCGATAGCGCAGTTGGTTTTCCTACGAAAGGATCAACGGGAGATGGGAGTGAGTGCTTGACAGAAGCGTGGCCAATAAAACAAGAGTTTATAATCATGCTGGAAATTTAAGGTCAAACAGCTACATCATCATGAAATACCAGTCATTTACTTGGGTTATAAAGCAGTGGGATACAGGATTTGTATGTCTTTTTATGGTTTAAAATGGTCAGTCAATCAAAATACAGAATTCATTAAGAAGGAAAAGAAAAAAAATAGTCAATGTCTTCAAAACTTTTAGACCATTCAGCATGAAAAAGTTTTAAATGTTTATGTTTGTCATTGTCTACATGGAAGTGTTATAATGGAAAAGGTTTGCTCAGTTTAATTTGTCTTTCATTGTCTTTTAAATTGAGATAAAGTTTGTTGATATTTTGCAGAGGATTTTCATCAATAAAGCAGGCTTCACAAACTCCAATATTTTAGCCTAAAAAAGCCTTTGCTTTTCTGACCTAAAAGAGCTAATAGAGCTGACTTCCTGGCTGGATGCTCTATGTGTGGGAGATGCTTCACCAAAGCTTCTAGTTTTAGCAAACACGACCATGTGTGGGATCGTTTTAGTTGAGAGGATTATGTACTCTTAGATTTGATAGAGTTGGAACGTAGACGTCAGAGTAATTGGGTGAGATTGATGGAAGATAGCAGTCCACCCCATGGAGCCACTCCTGTTGTTTGTCTCCATCAGCATTAGGTGGCTAGGATATACGTGATCAGGGCACCAAAGGTTAGGAAGCAGTGAGAAATCCAGCTTGACAGAGTTCAGAGTCATGCACTGAAAATCTCTCTTTTTTTCTTCTTTTAGAACAAATAGCTTACCAACTAATCCATGGGTTTTAGGCTGTTTTTGTTTGTGTTTTCAGTGACATTCCACCCTTTCTTATTTGGCAAAATTTTGTCCAATGCTGTGAAAACAATGCCAGCAAAAATAAGCTATTTTTTGCAATCAGTTTATCTATCATTCTTTCCACACTGCAAATTAAGTTTCCCTTGTCACCAACATTTATTCAAATCAGCATTGTTCTTTGTTTATTTGATGCCCAAGGATTATATTTTATGAGGTTCTGATCCAAAATGAATACACATATCTTTACAAATTACAGGACCACCGTGTATTGCTGCTTGAAAACCCTCAAACATTAAAAATAAATTCACACACAGTTAACACTATTTTTAAAACATTTAGACTGTATTGTAAACATAAATAGCAGCAGCAGCTAGTTGTAGCACATGTGGTTCAATCTGAGGCACTTGAAAGTTTTGCCAAAAAGCATGTAAAAATTGTCAATACAATAAAAACTGCCAACTATGAACCACATTTTATTAAAGCAGCTGTCCAATCTATGCTTCTATTGAAGTGGCTGATAGCTTATTAGTCTAGTCAAAATTAGTTTATTTCTCCAAACTGAGTTCCACCAACAATCTTTCCTCCAAGCACCAGTTTTGTTGTTTTATATATAAAACATGTTCCTAAAAGAGTCAGTATGTGGACAAAGATTTCCTAAATATATTTATTTGAAACACTAAAAAAACACTCTGGAATTAATATGCACTTTAAATATCCAGAATATATATTTTCTTTTAACCTTTTAGAAAATACTGAGTTTCAAGAACCCTAAAAACAAGTTTCCTCGACATTGGCTAAAAAGTTCACTCTTCTGTAGCGATATGGTACTAAAAAAATCTTAAAAAGCACTACAAAGGGAAAGGCCTTTGGAGTTATTCTAAAATGAAAATAAGTTGAGTAAGGTAGTTTTTCCACATCTCCCTTAACACTACAAAAAGAAAAAGGTCAATCAGGAGATTTTTGAAGTGTCACATGAAGTTCAAGCTGCAGTGAAAATCTAAAGCTAATTTTGCAACAAGGCTGCCTTTGATGAGAACACTTCTGTGAGAGAGAACGTTACGTCCTTGTGTTAGGCCACGTGTCAATGCCAGTTATAAGCACCTTTCATTGAAGGTAAAATGGATGGCAATTAAGCAACCGTGAGTACAAAAGGTTTGCCTGAGTATGTCTGAGCTGCAGCCACAATTTAACTCTTTGACACTGAGCACTTTCTCTGTACCCGACACTGTGATACCGATACAGCCGTCTGTTAGCTCTACTTTATAGAACATGAAGGGAGAGAACAGGCACTGACATGGTAATCTCCTTTAGGGCAGCTAAAATGGCTACCCAGAGAATCTCAGGGTTACACGTCAGTGAGGAACGGCACACAATTTAAATGACTGAAGTTTTATCACAACTGTCACCACAGAGCTGTTTCCAGCCCAGTTTAAAGCATTCTGACAATAAATAAATAAATTAAAAAAACATTCACAAGAGATATGAAACAGGGCATGGTTTAATAATGTGTTCAGGAAACACAAATGATGAAGGGACAGTGTGGTCATTTTTGAAGTAATGATCTGTCAAATAGTTAGTAATAGTACCTGACATCAGTCACAAAGAATAAAATGTGGGGGGGGATAGAAAAAGTCTTTGTCCAGACGAGGCTACTGGCTATTCAACTATAATGCCCATTTTTGTGTTGTTTTCCAGGCTGATAAACAATTTGTACCAGTGTGAAATAAAGTTACACTACCTTATATAAATCATCCTGCACAACACTGCAAAAGTGTCACAGGGCCAAAGAGACAATTACTCACACCTTGGGGCAATTTTGAGTTTCCAATTACCATAAAATGCACTTTTTTGGGGGTCTGTGAGAGGAACCTAACCACTTGGAAAAAATCCATGCATGCACAGAGAAAACTCCTCAACTCCACTCAGAAAGACCCCAGGCCAGGAGGCAATGTGAATATACCTTAGAGACAACAGCTCTGACACTGTTCTACACAACAGTAGAAATACTGGAACCAACTGTTGTGTATAACATACCGTGTAACACGGCTGGTTGAAGTTGTTGTCCTCCGACTTCCAAGTTGTGGTGTTGAAATGAGCCTCAGCTGCTTCAGCTAGCAGATTGACCTGAATCTGGCTGTCAGTGTCATCGGTTGAAGCCCTTGCACTCCTCTCTGTGATGGGCGTCAATCCACCACACAGTTCCAGCTGAGGGTAGAGTATTCCAAAATATAATTTTTGATAATAACTAATAATAGTTAAAAAACAAACAAACAAACAAACAAAGAATACAGAAAACCTGTCCAAGATTATCTGGATGGCTCAAAAGTGAATTAGCTGCAAATTTACAGTAATACAAACAGCTTCAGAGGGTGACTGTATATTAGAAACCCTGAACTCTCCTTCTCTCTCCATCTGTAGTGTGGTGGAGGATTGTGTTCATCTTCCAGCTGCATTAAAAATTCAAAAGGCCTGTAACTGGAGCCTTTCTTTCTTGTTACCGAGCCACAGTATAAAACAAAAAGGAGAAGAAATACAATATCTTTTGTGGGTAAAAAAAAATAAAACTATTGAAATAATTATTTGTTTAAATTTGTTACAACGATACAACTTTATAATTATGAAACAAAAAAAATCATTTAGTCAGTTTTATGTTTTTTAATGATTCAAAAAATATTCAAAGAAAAAAGCTTATACAACAAGGCTATAGGAAATATACTGTGTGGAATTCTTTTTACATATGTGCACAAGAGATAGTTATATAAACAACTATTAGATTTTTCTTTTTTTTGGACATTTACATATAATATATTTGTATGAGACATTCTTTCCACAGAACAGTCATTGGGTCTTTAGTTATACAGTATATAGTC
>NW_013952429.1:794884-797603 GCF_001266775.1 Austrofundulus limnaeus | reverse complement strand
ATATATATATATACGTATATTGTCTCTACTGTGCTATAAAAACTGAAATTCCAGATGCTTTCTCAGTGGTCATGAAGTTTAATAATATGATTGGCATCATTTTCAAGCATTTCATTTTATTTTTCATAGACATTGTACTAAGCACAGCCAAGGCCGAATTGTGAACATTGCTGCGTTAATTGGATCTTTTGTAACTTTGTTTATTTATGTTCAATCAGATTTTCTGCAACTGTCACACTCTGGACAATATAACTGCATATTATACATTGGTATCTGGCATTCAGTGTTGACAAGATAAAGCAGTTGTAATTATTCTCAGCTATTTGCTGAAACAATTTACTTATTCTGACAAAAGGTGTGCTGTATATAAGGTTACAAAACTATATACGCATTACTGATCTACTTTGAATGTATTTTCTATTAAACTGTTTAATGTCTTTAAAATGTTGTAATATACTTTAATAAATATAGCAGTTTCAAAGAAGTGCAGATTTTTTGATGTTTTGCAAGCCAACATTGTCAAAAATGTGTTCAGAAAACACTTAGAATTTGATCAATATGTGTAAAACTCACAAACTTGAAGCCATTGTTTAATGTTTGCTAAAATAATTGTGCTGAGACTGCCATCTTGAATTGAGTCAAATCCACAAATTAGTTAGTTGTGGATACGTCCATTGATAACTAACCTACCTTCTTCCAATGTTTGCCACCAGGTGTGTGTGAATGTGTGTGTGAATGGGTGAATGTCTGAAGTGTAAAGCACTTTGGAGTCTGTGTGGACTTGGTAAGGCGCTATATAATATTAAGCCAATTACCATTTTTGATGGTTTTATTAAAATGTATTCAGTGTTTCATAAGCTATTTTGTGAACAAACACTGACTATTACATGGTTGCAATTCATGGCAATGAGCAACAAAACTTCAGTGAATGTTAATTAGCTGATTATAAATTATATTGCTCCACCTGAAATGTTACCAGGTGTAAAGTAAATGTGTTCCCACAGATTTCTATTATAAAACAAGCAAAAAAAATACATTTTCATTCACTCTGACTTACCGGCAGAGGTTTGGCAACACCGATGTGAACAGGACCGTAGTCTGTGGACTTAAGAACATGCACGGCATAATCCAGACTGGCGCCTTCTAGGTCAGTTTCATTAACAAACACAAGTCGGTCACCAGGTAGCAGGCGGCCATCTTGATCTGCCACACCTCCAGGCACCAAGGATCGAATTATCAGGACAGTTTTTGAGGCATCTTCTGGATCCTTAAAAAACACACACAATAGCATTTTACTGACATGTAACTAAATAGCTTGATAATGTACTGTAAAAAGTAAGCTAGAAAAACTGCATTTATCCACAGTGCCACTCACTTTAATATACAGATTAAAAGTCAATAGTGCTCATCTGCTAAATGAGCTGAATAGTTTGAATAGTTTCATTATAAATAATGGACAAAAAAGAATGAAAGAGGAAAGCAATTGTTTGAATGCTTAATCAGCATTAACACAAAAGAGAGAAATACAGTGAAATTGTTAAAAAAAAGATTAATAGTCTCAAGGAAAGCAATTTTATCAATTGGTTTCTCTATGAAGCAGCTAGCAACAATTTACAACTGTTCCTGCAAAATACAGAAAGTGTGTATCCTAAGTTTTGGTCCTTATTTAAACTAAACCATAAGCTGCTTTTCCAGTTGGTTTGTTTGTAGTTTCTGACCTGGTAGTCCAGGATACTGAAGCCCAGTCCCGACTCGCCTTTTTCCAGCTCGACTACTTGAGCCTCCTTCTCCCACATGGCCAGAGGAGGTGACATGGGGGGCACACCTCGCTTGGTAATGTCCTCAGCTGTAGGACAGGGAATGACACAACCCTGGTCCAGCTGGGATAAGCAGACAGGCAGGAGAGGGAACAATGACAAAGCAGCATGTTAGTGGCATTTACAACATGACTGAATTTCAAGGGATTTATAGGTGAAGACAAGGAATGTAAAGTAGGTTATACCTTTTTTAATGGAAATCAATTCAACATTAATGTTTCATCTGTTTGAGCCGCACCTTGTCATTGAACTCAGCCAGCAGATCTTTAAGACTGAGACAGACGTCGTCATCATCTTCCACATCACTCTCACGAACTGAAGGGGGTACAATGCGAGAGCATACCAGGTATACACACAACGGCAGCTCCTTCAGAATACTGACCACCTCTTTATGGGTCTCTCCAATGAGAGGAATCCCGTTCACCTGCCAAGATACATGATATACACTGCATATGTTCTTCTAGAACACATATCTGACACTTTCTCTGTATTTTGTTTTGCATGTATACATACTGTATTTGAATAAAACTAGCAGTCCTTGAATGGATTAACATCTACTGCCTTGCAAAGAAAAAACTACACTGAACATAGCATGCAAATAAACCAAAAAACTACAAAAATGAAATGAAAAAAAATGTTTTGTGATTTTTTTAATTATAGTAATCCTCAAAACATTCAAAAATATGCATACTAATTAATACTCAGTAAAAAAAAATAAAAATAAAAAAAACTAGAAGCAGTTACACTGCAAACACTGTCCATCTTACCAAGTTTAAAAATCTTATATCCAGCCCAAAAGTCTTTTTGATTTTGTTTTGAGACTGATTTACTAAACAAGAACTGATTGTGTAAGAATAATAATCTTGTTTTCAGAATGTGTAAGATTATTTGTCTTGTTAGCC
>NW_013952429.1:786540-793719 GCF_001266775.1 Austrofundulus limnaeus | reverse complement strand
CACACACACACACACACACACACACACACACACACACACACAGAAAATCCTTTTTATTTCATCTACACGCAAATACACGAAGCTCCCCTATTTATTAACACACATTGTTTCAAATTCCTGATGGTCAAGTAAATAAAAATAGAAGCCTCTAAAAAAACCCATCTCCTTGGTTCTCAGAAAGGAAGAAGACAACCTCAGGCAACCTGAGGCAAAGCTGAATTTCAGCACACAGCCATTTCACAGGCATGCACACACACACACACGCACACGCACACGCACACTAAATACAAACAAGCATGCATATTCACATCCACCAGCTTGTCATTTCCTGACAAAGTTATTTTTTTCTTATTCGTCTATTGAAGCCTAACAGCAGTCATGGCTTATTTGTCAGTGCGCTCTAATCAGGCCCAAAAATTCTTGTCTAAATAAAGCCATAAATGCAAGCGGCGTGAGAGACAAATCATCTGGAATGAGCTGAATGAGTTGAATAAACACATGATTGCACAAAACTATAAATAGAGTCCCATCAAAGAGCATGGTTCACTGGCACATTGCTGTTTCGTGATCCAAAGCAGCAAAGCAGAGCGAGTCGTGTGATTCAGTTCCAGACCGCTGTGCAGAAGGCAGGAAGAGGAGCTTACCGTCTCTGGAATCGTATCGGGGTCGTCTGCTGGCATATGCTGCTCGCCGGGAGATTTCACGCAGAGAACAGATTCCTGCGAGACGGAGGAGCACGTCTGAGCACACATGCAGGGATCCACACAAACGCATTGTATTATAAAATATATGTATTCTTTTTATGTTTGTTTTTTATGCATGATATAGAAAAGTTCATTAACTGAACAAATGCACCTAAATCATTATTGATCTAAATCATTACTGATTTTCCACAACCAAAAAATGTTGTCAGTCAAGTTCAGGTTCCTTTTTTTAATCAAAAATACTTTTTTTTAAATAGAATATAAGGCATCAAAACATAAATCCAAACTAAAATTAAAATTAAAATACAAACTATTGTTTATATCCACATTACACAAGAAAAGAATTTTGAGGCAAAAAAATAAAGTAAAATAAAAATAGAAAAATCAAAATTTAAGAAATGGGAAAAAAAGCATATAAAATATAATAATAAATAAATGTGATATAATGTTGAAAGTTTAACAGGGATATGTTCTTCAATTGCTAAATAGAGCAAATGGAAATAAATTAAAAGATTGTGTTGGTATCTGGGAGAGATTTTATAATGCTGTATATTCATTAAGTGCCCACATACTTTCTTTGTTTTATGTTTGTACAACTGTAATTTCTTGCTGAAATATGGTTTCTCCTCTTTGTTTTATATAGATGTACACTGAATAAATTATTTAACAATTTCTTAAAGGTAAGGTTAAACAGCACTGCAATGATTACGAGTTTAAAAAATACTAGATTATAGTCCAAATCATCTCAAGTTATGTGTTCAAACCTACAAGACTAATAATCTAACACATTCTGCTTGTGCTTGTATCAGGTTTGTGTTAGTTAAAAAAATCTAAAGTATATTTTGGGTAGGTAGATATAAGACTGCAAGACTTGGTTAGATGGATGATTTTTTACAGTGAGTATAAGTTTATAATAATGCCTTTTTGCTCAGTTATAGAGATCTGTCTCTGTCAGCACACCTGTCTCCTGGATCTTGTTGAGGCTCAGTCTGTAAGTGTTGCCCTCGTGGAAGCTGTGGGAGTGTCGAAGAGGCTGCAGAGGAGGAACTGGGGGCAGAATGTGGCTCAGACAGACAGCTTTCCTCAGCAACCGCAGTCTGACAAGGGAACCTGTCCTCCTGAGCACTTCCATGGCTCGTTGTTCACTGCAGCCCTGAAGACTCACTCCATCCACCTGAGGCATGAGACAGATAGTGCAGAGAAGTAAACAAGCGCTGAGGGTGCAGGTGTGTTTTGGGGGTAATTTAAGGTGGCAAGGATATTTAAGCTAAATAACTAAAACTGATGGAGTCATTTTTGTATTAGCTAATGTCAATTAGATGTAGCCGCTTGAAGTGAGTTGATGTCAAATGTTGAACTTGTACTGCCAAATGTTTTTTTTTAAATTCAGTTGTTTATGAGATATATTGGTAATAGACACACTAACTATAAAAATATAATTAGACTAATCAAAAATAAGGACAGATCCAGATGAAAAGCACAAGTAAAAACAAATGGCCATGCATTTGCTTGGTTGTAGAGAAGAAAAAAAAAACAATAATATAATTCCTCTTCATCAGCTTCAAAATAGGCTCTAATTAGAGTAGAATTACAAAATCATGTAAACTAGATATCAAGATGCAACAATACGTAGAGCAGAGAAGAACTTCATAAAAAACCTGATCATTTTCCTCAGAGAACAATGAAGGAACCATCTGTTGTGACTTACAGAGAGGATGATGTCTCCAACGCGCATGCGTCCATCCTGATCCACAGAGCTGCCTTTCACTATGCTCTTTACCATCACACCAGCACTGTAGACTAAACACAATGCAACAAAAACCACAGCTGCACTATAAAAACAAATATGTTAATATGCAGATTATTTATTTCAAAACGTTCCCATGGTGTTTTTAAAACCAGTAAGCCTTTTGTTTTTAAAGCTGCCACTTTTAAGCTGAATACCTGAGTTAAGGTCCCCCACGTAGCTTGAGATGGTAAACCCCAGACCTCGACTGTTTTTAGTGAACTGGATGCTAAACTCGTAATCACTGTTGAAATCAAGCTAAAAAGAAACACACACAGAGACAAACACACACACAAAACGTCACCTACATTCAATAATGATCACATATTTATTTTCCGTTATAACTCAGCAAACATAGAAATAAGCAGACCTTCCCATCCAAACTGTCCTGGCTGAGGACAGGAGAGGAGAGGTGATTGTCTCTGGTCACATCTCTGGCGATGAGTAGTTTCACCCTGTTACCTGCATTTCGCAGCACCTGTATCACACAGTCATTTGTTAAAATGTAAAATATATTCTGATATGTCCTGATGCATCTCAGTAATCCAGGTAAAAAATCAAAATGAAAAAAATGTATAGGTCTTCTGGATGGGTTCTTCTCTAATGAAACGTTTCGTCTCTCCTCCAAGAGACTTCTTCAGTCTGAGAGTATCAGTCACATGGAGGCAGGGCTTAAAAGCCTGAATTTTGCCTGAAACTCTCAGACTGAAGAAGTCTCTTGGAGAAGAGACGAAACGTTTCATTAGAGAAGAACCCGTCCAGAGGACCTATACAATTTTTTTCTTTTTTATATTCTGACATCTTCTCATGTGCGACATTAATATCTGTACAAAATGTTTAAGATAATATCTCCCTGGGCTGCAACTGATGGCAACTAGTTAGCAAAGAACATTTACAAGGGAGAATCCAAAATGTTTTATTTGGGACCCCAGCTTAGGGACCCCTACTTTAAATAATTACTTGATCTCCTTCTGTTAACCCTCTAAGTTGTATTTTACCTGAGCCACCTGCTCACTGCTCATGCCAGCTAAATCCGTATCTCCAATGCGAAGGATCTGATCTCCACCACGCAGACGATTATCCTGGGAAAAGAATTTTCCACAAAAAAATACATTTACATTAACTTATGCTTAGATGGATTATACAAACAATATTTAAGGACAGTTTGTGAACGGTTTAGTTATGAGATTAATTCAAAAAGTGTCCTTGTCCACATGGAAACCTGTCTTCTGAAACTGTTTTTATTTGGTGTTTTTAAAAATATTCTCATAAACCCAGCATTGTGTCTAGAAAAGTTTTGCTGGGCCTGCATGTGGAAATCAATCACTGCCATAACAATACACCGAAAAACAAGAAAGAAAGCATGAAACAGCCACATAATGCTTACATACTGGGCTAAATGTAAACACAACATAAACATGGAAACCATCAGGTTGTAGGTTAGATAAGAAATGGGGCTATGGTATTGTCACATTCTAAATGAGTGTTTTTCTAAAAGATTTTCACTCTTTAACTTCTTTTCTAAAAACGCTCTTTTGGGGCATTTAAAGGGCTGTTTCCATGTGGACACAAGCCTGAAACGATAAAGAAAAAACACTTTAAAAAATGCAGTTCTCATCTGGATGACCCCTCAGATTTACCCTTCCAGCTGCTCCCCCAGGCAGGATGGTCTTGACCAAAACTCCAGTGCTACGTCCTCCTACAATTCCAAAACCGAGGCCTTTCCCATCATTGGTAAGCTCTATTATCTCAATATGACGCCTCTAAGATAGCATAGGGAAGGGAAATTTAACAGAACCATAAAAAAAATCTACTTTCACTTTTGGCAGCCCTACAATCACACTTACTTTAGAAGCAAAGCTTACTGTACCTCATGTGCAATAGCAGAAAGGTTTCTCCCCATTGACATGGTGCGGGAGATTCGAGGAGGAGTGCAGTACTGAAAGACAAATAAACGCCACATGTAAAATGACAGCTTTAGCGAAATCCTCATTTGATGATAAGCCAAATGGGCATGACTTTAATGGAGTAAAGAAACATCCCAAAATGTAAAATGTGACATTTCAAATGGTAATGTGCTCTCTTTTACGGTTGAAAAAAATATTTGGTGAGCTCATGTCTGCGGGTGTTAAAATAAACTACTCTGTTAATAAATCCACTTTTTATTGTGGGTATTTTTACATACCTGAGACTCGGTGTGAGCGGAGTTGTCTGGATAAATATCTGTAAAGGACAACTCTTGCGAGGTGAGAGAGGTATTGCTGCCGTAACTCTGAAAGGATCTCTGGTTCTCCACGGCCCATGTGTATGAGTCACTGTGGCAAAGGGTTTTCAGGCCCAGAGCTACGTCTTGACATGGGCCACAGTTCATGGACACAGACTTAGAAATGCCCTTCCCCTGGTTAGATTAAAGGAGCGAAGAGGAAAGGTTAAACCGAATACATGAAAGATGGGGAGAAGATAATTAGAGGAATGAGAACAGATACGAAAAAGGGGGCTGAGGGAGAACAAAGAGCAGAAAAAGATTAATCAAGGAGTGGAGACATTAATTCAAACCTGGATGTATGTGGTCAGAGAAGAATGAAATGAGGGTAAAAAGCTTTGGAGGGAAATGGGCAGGATAAGGAAAATGAGAAGAAATACAATATGAAGCAGAAAAGAAAGCTGTGAGAGGGAGAAGGAGGGTATGGTGGTGTGTTAAAAACACAAAGATATGAAAGAAGAAGAAAAGAAAAAAGATAAGTGAGAACACAAAGTCTGAGATAAAGAGGGTTTAGTTCTGTAAAATTGTTTCCTTTTGTCTTTTTCGATTTTCTGTTTCCAAGTTTTAAATAGCATATCAGAGGGTGTCTGATATTCAGCTTTGTTCAGTTTGTCAAAGTCTAAGTCAAAGTCTTGTGTTTTGTCAATTTTTCTTTTCATGTACATTTTCTGTTCATTGTGTGTATTTTGGTGCATCTATGTTTTATTGTCTGTTAGTGTCAGATAGTCACCCTGTAGCGGGATTAGTGGCTTGGCGAGGTAACTTCAGGTTCACTTTGGGATTTTCTGTACCACAAAGCTGGTTGACTTCTTACCTGGATCTGATTTTTGCTCTTTATTTAGTACAAAAGCAGGTGGTTCTAAAGACAAAAACATTTGAATGGGGGAAGGTTTTCTTGTGTCTCAAATAAGAAGCAGCACCTGGAAATTGAAATTACCATGAAAAATAGTAGTAATGTTTTTAATAATGTGGCCGTGGTATAAGCTTAGTGATTTTACATATTTGTTGGCTTTTTTGCAAGCTTTCCTTCCAGTTGCACAATTGTGATTGTTTATTTTATTTTTTGCAGCATTTTACATGGACACTCCCATATCCAAAGTTCCAAATCCTATTGAGCTTTTAAACAGCTTTGTAGTACAACAATGTATGATCTCCATTGTTAGGGTTAGTCAAGGCAGAGTCCCAAAGACAATCTACATATGTTGAACCAGATTAGTAACATAAACCACTTTACTTCCCACACCTTCATTCAGTTTGTTAATTACTACACCTACCTTTTAATTATCATTACTCCTCTCAATAGATATGACACAAAATTTTATTTTTGCTAATCAGATCCTTGTTAGAATTGCATTGCACAAACTATTCATAGTAAGGTTTGCTTTTTCCACAGTTTGCAGATTTTTTTTTTCTGTTTGTTTTGTTTTGCGTATTCTCCTCTGCTTGCCTTCAGAGACAGTCTGCCTTTGGGCTCTCTTATTAAAACACTTATAATGCAATTTGTATAATTGTTGAAAAAGTATATCCAAATAACCATCACATTAAATAGGCAATTCATGTCGGTTTGATGTAGGGTTATATTTTTTTTAATGTTTTTAATATTTACAACAATAGAAACAGTACCTAGACCAGTGGGAAAGTTTAATTCTGTGTTTTTTTTGTGAAATTTTTAATGACTTCTAGTCCATGCATTTTTGTCAATCCATCAGTGCTTGTGTTTAGTGGCTGAGTTATCTTATTAGAGCATAAAACATCAGCCAGTTACAAAGCAATGATACTTAACACTAACAAGCAAACTAAATGCCTAAATGGTGTCATAAATTACCCATACATACACATGAAATGAAAAGAGTTTAAGCACCCTTTGGTATTCATAGAACTTCTACATTAATTACTTGTAAAATCTCATCCAAAAATAGTGAAATTAACAACCATAAGATCCAGACTCAATTATAAATACACAAATGTCCTTTTCAAATTTATAGAATCACTGACAGTGCGTGATAAGCAAGCTCTCAAAATGTTAAACTTGCAAGATAATTAAAGCCATAATCTCAATACAATGTTTAGTTGTGTCTGCTTGCAAAATAATGAGGAGTTTTAGACAGTTACATCTACATAACTGTTTCATTTGATAAATGTTGCTCCGGCCATGGTTTTATAGCCCTTTTCAGGTTCTACGACGGAACATAAAATGTCCTTCCATTAATATCATTCCAAACCGGGCTTTTTCATTGAGCTGACACACGAGGAAAGATATAAAATGTGTCTTGATGTGGTCTGCTGTTACCTCTGGGGTTTATTGCACCTGTTTCTGGATTAATGTGCTCCCATGGGATCTTTCAAAGATGTCCTCTCCTTGGGAAGATTTTGAGTTTGTCCATTTTTAGACAGTACTCTTATGGAGGCTAAAATGCTTATGATGC
>NW_013952429.1:766805-780605 GCF_001266775.1 Austrofundulus limnaeus | reverse complement strand
TTATTATTCCGCGTGCGTCTGCCCCACTCACTGCAGGGCGCAATTACAAACCTTTGGCATGATGGATGACAGGCTGGGAGAGTTCTCCTCCCCGGGTTCTGCTCCTGTGTTTTATGCGGTTGTCAGTCGAGCATTACATATATATGGGAATGCAGTCGGCTCATGCACTCACTCGGGGGACGTTGCTGGTTTGTGTCAGCCGCAGTCTGAAAATCCAGAGAAAAATCAGCGGTTCTGGGAAGAAAAAAAAAAACTGAATGAAAAAATAAGGAGCATCCAGCAGCAGGCCAGTGCGCGCCAGGATCCGTCAATCATCCAGATTCAGGAGTGAAAGCTGAGGGTTTTATTTGCGAAAACGAGAAGCGTCCCGGGTGGTAGATGACCTTGATGTGAAAAATAAATAAATAAATTTAAAATATATACAAAAGCAACAACCCCCCCTGCAGAATTACTGAAGAAAAATGTGGGCACATTCTGCATGAACAAGCAAAACATCCATTTTTTTTGTATCCCTGACTTTAATCAGGAGTTTGCCCGATAAATAACTGCAGATCTGTAACATTTAAAGCCTCTCCTATCCTGCTGTCTGCCTGGGTGGCTGTGGAATGGCCTCTGTTTGAATCACTCAACATCCAAATGGCTCACAGCAACAAACTCTTTCCCCTGGATGAATCGGACGACAGTGTGTCGACTCGGTGCTGCAGCTAAAAGACGGATGTCTCTGAGGACAATGCTGAGCGGTGTGTGCGAGCGATTACATCAGGCTGTAAAGTGGAGAAAATGTTCCAGAGGTTTTTGCGTTTCTGCTGTGTTGGCCACATCTATAAGAAAAGAAGCTTGGAAATGGTTAAATGTGTGGATGCCATGAGAATATATTCTGAGTATCTGCTCATGTTCAGGGCAGTAAATATCTGCTTGTCACATCTTTAACATTTCTAAGTCTTCAGGTCAAATCCTGGACTAGTTAGTTGTGTTGAATTTCTCCTTTTTAAAAGTTATTTTAATAAAAACACAGCCTTTAGATTATTTGGTTTACTTGTTTGATCTTGTCCCAAGACTGAGGTGAAGATTGTCAATCAAACAACTATAACTGCATGGTTGTCTACCAACATCTTGGGTCACATTTGATATCAAAAAATTATCTTTTAAAGGCCCTCAAGCTATTGGATGTGCAGCATCGACAATCAAGCATTCTGCTTACTGTAGGTCTGTCTGTCTTTCTATAAATTAGGTCACTGCTTCCTTTCTGTTATATGAATGTAGAAGACAGGCGGAGATCCTTGCTGAGGGGGGAAAAATCTGAGTTTGAATTAGGACGAATGTGCTAATGTGGATTATTTTGCTTAACTGAATGCCTGATTGTCCTTTGTTTGGAGCTGCTAACACAATGCAATATTTGGGTCCAACTCGGAAGACTCCCAAGAACAATATCTAACTCTATAAAGGAAGGAGCCTGTAATTGAAACAAAGAATCATATGTT
This sequence comes from Austrofundulus limnaeus, assembly GCF_001266775.1. NCBI lineage: Eukaryota > Metazoa > Chordata > Actinopteri > Cyprinodontiformes > Rivulidae > Austrofundulus > Austrofundulus limnaeus. Next base: position 779,124 of record NW_013952429.1, on the reverse strand, counting down.
AAACATCTTCTGCTAACATCAAAACCTCCAAATAATGAAAATAAACCTTGGCAGATGACATGATTCATCGCAGACAGACAACATCAGAAAGGAAAGCACACAAGAATATTAAGACAAGCAGGCACATAATCGGTTTTGGAACAACTGTAACTGCTTGTTGCTCGAGTCAATTTGCATTGTCAAGGGTTATTAGAGAATTTAATCTCAGCGCTTGTTCAACTGTTTGTGTTTAGTGGGTTCACAGAATTCAGGGTTTGATTTATCAGAAATTAGTTGGAGTATTTCTAGAATATTTTTATAGCATAACATTAAAATTGCTCATATTCTTATTGAAAAGCGACCACTGATTTGTTTTATCTCTGAAAGTTTTATCAAGGTCCTTTCACACTTTACACTCTCCATGACCTACATGACCTGTTAGAATGAGGTTGGATTGCTGCAAATTGTCAGTGTGAAAACAAAAACAATACATTCTTAGTACTTACCATTTTGTCCCTGCTTTTCTTCATGTCCTTGAGATGGGCAAAAAAGAGCCTCTCAAGGATCCTGGAAAAACTCTCTCAAACTGTGTCAGGATTGATGCTACATGCTAGAAGATCATGCAAAACTCGCATGATGTTACTGCTATGGGTCAATGTTAGGTTGTTTCCATGACCTTGTCATGATCATGAGTTGTATCCCTATCACGCCCAGAGTGGCTAGTCCTGCTTCAAATTATTACCAAACCAGGAAGGTTTGCTTGGGCCCAATGTCACAGATACTCTACGACACTTCTCAGTATGTTTCCACCACAAGGAAAAACTATTGCTACCTTGAAAAAGAACCAAACTGCATTCCTAATACACATCATCAAGACCTTGTAAGGACAATCTACTGTATGCTCTACATTTTTTGTGAATAAAAACAGTAAATATGTTATTGGATTCTGAAAATCCTTATATTTTTCAGTTTTATGCATGCAGGTTATTCTAAAAATATCACTACTGCCTAGTTTGGATTTTGTTTGTGGTAGTAAATTTTCACAGCTAGGGTGTATTAGTTTTTTTTTCTGTAATTCTGCATGTTTTCTGCTTATTTAGCAGTATGTTTCTGTGTCATGTTTTTGCTGCTTGAATATTTTGTTCGATGTCTCTAGTCCTCCTTGCTTTTCTGTTACCTGTTTATTCTATTTTTGTGTTTTCATGGCCAATTTTCCCTCAGCTCACTTGATCACTCTCTCAGGCTACGTTCACACTGCAGGCAAATCCGACCCAAATCCGATTTTTTTGACCCATCTGACTTATATCCAATTTTTTATGACGGTCTGAACGAGACAAATCCGATTTTTTCAAATCCGACCCAGGCCTTTTCAGTCTTTGGTTTTAAATTGGATATATATCTGATGTTTTCAAAGTGACTGCAKTGTGAACGCTCATGTCACATCCATCTGACTTTTTCATCAGTGAGGAGGGGGTGAAGGATCGATAAGACTAACCTCAAGTCACTCTGTTTAAATCTGTAGCTCCATGTGTTTACCGCTCCAAGAAACAAGTCCAGTTGCTTTGTCTTTTTACTTTTCATTTTCCACGTAGATAGTATGATGATAATGATGTCCAGCCTGGGTCACGGAGAGTATCAATCCTAAAGTCAGCTACTCGGTCGATACTTTTTTCCAGCTCGTAGTTTCGTTAAAAAAAAAGCTTCACTGGAGCATCCCAGTCAGAGGCAGCTTCAGATATAAACACTGAACTAAACAAGCATGTCAGATAATTATTTAATTGGCTCTGATTAAACAACAACTTCCGATTCGAAGCGCAAAATGTAGCATCCATGTAGCTCTGTAAACAAACAAGCCGGCTGATGAGACGTCACGTCTCTTACTGCGCATGCGTGTCACATCAGTGCTGTGTAGCGTTCACACAGGAGTCCGATGCAGGTCACATTTAAAATGTATTGTGAACGTTCACACAAAAAGATCTGATTTTTTCAAAAAATCGGAACTGAGCATTAAGACCTGCAGTGTGAATGTAGCCTCAGTCACCTGTTGTTATACACATCCCCAGCTGCTCTCATTCAGCAATCAACCTCCCCAGTATTTGATCCCCTGGTTTTCTCTTGTTCATTGCTACTGCATGTGAAATTGCCATTTCCTGTAAAGTCCAGTCTCTTAAAACTTTAACGTTCTCAACCTGCCCTGCCACGTTGGACTACAACAATGACAAATAATACTAAATAATAATGCTTTTTTGTATTATTTATTTTCATAATGGACATTTTTACAGTTTCACCTCATTTACCAGTACTGGGAAATCACCAGCCCTCTGTCCAACAAGTACAGTAGCTCTCCTCCTCTGCTGCTGCCAACGCTCACATTTTTCAATAAGTTGGATCTTCCATTTCGAGTGATTAAAATGCTGGTGATCTCATGGGAGCTTCCTGCTGCACATTTTCTTTTTCTGATCCCAGTTGTTTCTGAGATGATATTCCTATGATTTCAGCTCAGGAGTTTTGTTTCAGATGCTTTATGTAGAGCAGTGAAATGGCATGGAAGGCAGCCTGAATTAAACCCCACCATTTGAGTTTTGGAAATGTTTCAATTGGTGGGCAAATGTGGGGACGTGTATAAAGTGAGCCTTCTGGCAGAAACTTTAATGCCTGTCCTTGCATTGCTCATCTGAAGGATATTCTCGGCACCTTCTTAAAACTTTTCTGATGCCAACTAAAGGGAGATATATTTTTTATGTGCACGCACAAGCAACATTACAAGAAAATGTTGCTGTACCTTAACTTAATTGTTCACGATTCTGCTTCTAAGGCTACTGGATTCTCACCCTCTGCCTTTTGTTGATGAGAGCTTAGGCTGGGTTTAAGGTTGCTGATTTCTCTTCCTGTCTTTCTTTTCTGCACTTATCTGAACAAGACAACAGGGTGAAGAAAACCAACCAGCTTTCCCTGTCCTCAGGCCCTTCTCATAAAGGAAGTCTCTGTTCTTCCAATATCTATCACTACGAGTCATGGAGGTTTTTTTTATTATTATTGCTGAGGACTGCAGCCTCCTGTCTGCTTTGAGCTTTTTTCCTGCCAGCTCCATGACTATCTCAAGAGCTCTACTTCGAAGCATTTGCAAGACTCCTTAGTTATGCGGTATCTTCTATAATGAGATACTGAGCTAGGCATTAGATAACATGTTCGATAACTAGAGTTAACCTGAACTGGAGTGCTTGTATGAGAATGTGGGAGTAATGAGCTTGAGAATGCCTTGGTGTGATGCCAGAGGCAGTGAGAAACAGGTGCCTCAATGCTCTCAAGATTAAATTAGATTTAAATAAAGGTTTTACTCTCAGGAGAGATGATAGCAATGGTTGTGTGTTGATTGGTCAATACAGAGGACACATACTAAAGAGGGTTAACTCCCTTAGATTTCAGAGAATCAGGTTACTCTGGTAACCAAATGTTCCTCTGTATCCAGTTCTCTATTTAGGTAATTTATGCGCGGCAAGGCGAAGGTCTGTGTCAGAGAGCTTTTTAGATAAACATAAGGTGGTGTTTATTATGCCCACAGAGACAGCCAACCTTCCTGCATAAATAAATCATCACTCATGTGGCCTAAGCTGCTAAAAAGAAAGAAAAAGAAATGCACGGTGTTCCAATAATAACACCACACTTTGATGAAAACATTGCTGTCGAATTTCAGTGCTGTTTCATAAAGCTGCGATGATTCCTTGATTGATTCCTTTGAGTGCAAAGCTTAACCTAATTCAAAAGCCCCTTTCCTGTTCTAGATGACATCTCTTTCCCATATTGAAATAATGAGCCCAGATTCTTGCCTGCCTTCCTCACGCACCTAAAGTACTCGGTCATGTGTTAACACATCCTTCCTCCTCACCCCGTTTCCTCTCTTAAAGAATAAACCAGACGCCCCGCGTTTCCAATTGCCTACTGGAACTAGTCCTCCTCTCTTTATGTTTGAGACCCATGTCAGATATTATTCAGTTCTATTAGTGCTTCGCCACACAGTCGTATTCCAATATGCCCGTGAAAGGGGGAAAGCAATAGTAGACGACAAGCCATCATATCTCGGGGCATTCGGTGACTCATTGCTTGTATGACTTTGATTAGAGCTGCCCTCCACAGAGACGTCTTACTCTGCAGAACTGTTTGAAGGTTTTCTGCTCTAACCACTCCAACCTTTCATCTGTCTCTGTTTTCTGCCATATTTGTATGTCCAGTGTTTGCTAATGCCAACTGTTATTGGCTTTTTGTTATGTGCTTAAAGTGAAACATATTGTAATCCTGCTCTGTGATTATTCCAATGTTAGACAACAGGGACTCTGAAGTAGCCTGTCTAACCACCAGGCTTTGTATTTTGCCTACTAATTGGAGCTGCAACCAATAGCTAAAAGACTGAATAGAGGACTGAATGAAAAGTATAAGCATTTGTTTGTCTGTGAATTCATTTGTTTCTTGGTTAGCAAACAATGTCATGAACCACTGGACAGTTTTTTTTTTTTTTATCTGCAGGAAGTAATCATTAGATGTACAACAAAAATATCTGCCTCAGTCAACTGACCTTCAAAAACACAGAAATGTTTTGTTTAAAAAAATGCCATTTATTTTGTTGGAGTCAAATTAGCTTGTTAGGCAAAAGAGCTGATGAACCACTGAACAAATTTTAATGAAACATTTTGGAAATAATTATTGGATGAACTTCACCCTAGAAACAAGCAAACAAACAAACAAAAAAAATGCCCAGCTGTCAACTGACCATTTGAAACACACACATAACTACAAGTAAGTACATTTTACAGATAAAATTAGGTGTGGATGTTGTTGAGACTCATCATCACAAACATACTCTCAAGTGCTAATATTGCATGGAATCTATGCCTAAAACCTTAGTAATAATTGTAAAGTAAACTGCTTGTTTGCAAAATATTTCATAAAACACTAGACAGATTTTAAATGCAACTTAAAACCATTTGAAGTGTAACTACTGCAGGTTAACTTATAGAATCAATTTAATTGAAGTTAGCTGCCACAGCTAATTGACCTTAGCCAAGATAAAAATAAATGAATGAATAAATAATAATAANAACAGACATTCACCCATTCACACTCACATTCACACATTGTGTGTATTTCTGGCAAACTACAGTTCTGTTGTTTCTGTGATTGAGGCATGATTTATTCTGTGTATTTTTCAATTTTGCCAATAAGCAAACTTTGCACCTTTACGCTGAACACTAAGGCTGACATATTTTTACTTGAATGATCTCAGTCCAGTCAGTTACATCTCTGAAGAAGGTTGAAATACTTCGGGCTATTGTACAACAGACATTTAATAAGTACTTAAAACTTTAATGTACCCTACAGACAATACTTCAACTTCTCTGCTTGTTTAGATCATCGACACATTCTTGTTCACAGTTGAATGTTTTCTTGTCCATTTCTTCGGTTTATTGTATGAACTTGTTTTGATAGTCTAATTATTTATTTATTCTTTGGGTGCCCTGAGTCATCTATTGATATTCCAATGATTCCTGAAGACATTTTCCAAGAGAATAATAACATATTTTGTGTTGTAGTGTGTGGTATTATATTGTATTTAATTGTATTGTATGCTACTTTGACCAATTGTCCTGTGAATAGCACAACAGGTGTTCCCAGTGGGATCAGAAACATTAAGAGGAAACCCTCAGAGATGTACAAAACAAGCCCCGGCTGGTAAGAGCTGCTTTATGGTAACAATGAAGACATTGAGTAGATGACATCATTGTTATGGATGTTTCAAGTTCAAGAGGCACACACAGTACCATGCACGTGCATTAGATCATAACCTGTAACAATACCTGTAACAATACCACAGCTAGGTTCTGCTATCCTCCCCCCATCCCTGTCAAACCTCAGCGCTTTATTGGTAAGCCTAGACAAGCTGATTACTCATCTAGTTTGGTTCCTGCATTCATTATTGTGAGAATTCCAGCTCTTTCCTCATCATTCAGTCTGCCAAACTCCCACACAGTAACACTTGAGCTATACCTTTGCCGGGGGCTTCCGCTGGGCTTTCTGCAAGCTGAGTATATGAAGAAACAGAGGGCTCTGGAGGACAGTTTTTAGCAAAGATAGTTTCTCCTGACTGGGGGCCTCTCCTCTCTCCTTCAATTTGGCTTGAAGTCTCTCCACAGCTTCCAAGGCATAGTGAGCATCTGCAGAGAAATGGTATAATCCTGATGTAAAGAAACAGCACCCTTTCTTAATTCTATGGTTCTACATATGTGTGACACAAAGCAGAAAATATATATATTTTTTATCCAGTCTTTCAATTACATAGGTAAATGTAACATAAGGCACATTATACAATTGATTACTTTAAATTTATATGAACCTGAATCAGCTCATAAATTTGGCTACGGCAACCCATCAGCATTCATGACCTTAAACAGCATATTCTTCTTTGAGTGTTGTACCATTATGCCCATCAATCGCCCGCTCTGTTCTGTAATGATTTGTGAAAAAGACCCTCCAATACTTGTACCTCTTCTTTTGGGGCAGTGGCACAATCCAAGTACAGAGTTGGCTATCAACCTTTGTTTTTTATCACATGGGATCACTCCATTCTGGATGTTGGTTTCAACTTCCACATACTTAAACTGACTACAGGGACAAGGAACATCACTTCACTGGTGAGAAAAAAAAAACCCAAGCTTTTGCATGAGATTGAATGGTATCACCTGAGCTCAACTTGACCCACAGCATGTACTCTGGGACAAATCTCCTGGAGAAAAGATTAGGAATGTGTTGCATGATACAATTTCAGCTAAGCTTATAATGTCAGACAAATAGCTTCACATTTGGCTTAAGAAAATTTGGGTTTCCTGAGGAGTCCAGGACCAACCTAACAACCTTTAATACATTATTTTTGTTCTCAATTGCCAATCAGTATCATGTATGAGGTACAAATAAGGAATGATGATCCAGAGATGACCAACTGATGTTACTCATCTAAGTAAAAAAAATTGAAACTTTTACAAAACACTTTAAATTGGAACTTGGACACCTTCTGACATCACCACCTTCCTTTTTCAGTTTGTTGCTCTATTTTTAGGTTGCTATTGCAGTTTCTGGGTGACTCCAATACAAAGCCAAACATATCAATGAGGAAATAAAGGAGTATACTGCATATACAGTTTATTGCACAGGTTGTGTAAAGTCACTTGAGATTGAAAAAAAGTAAAAACGAACCAAAGCTGCTTCACTGTGGGTTTTATTAAGACTTCATGTGTATTACGTTTCATTACCAATGTTTGGTTTAGTTTGTGAACAAAACTAATAAATAAATAAATAAATAAATAAATAAATAAACTAAGTATAAATATTATGTTGTCTGATAAGACAATGGAACAAAATCCACTCGCTGCATCAGGTCATGTTGTCTTTGCTCATTTAGCAGAGTAGCAGCTAATGAGAACTAGCCCCAATAGCAGTAATTGTATGTGGCAGAAGGATAAAACCCTGTAAACTCCTCACGACCAAGTTTTGACAGGAGCGTGAGCCCAGCGCCACCTGCACATGTAACTACTCCCTCCTGTATGGCAGTATGTAGACAAGTCCTGATGGTAAGCCTCTGATAACGGAGGAGCTGGGGATTCCAACTGAGGTTAATGCAACATTTTTGGATTTAAACTGACCTCAGCATTGGGAGGAGGCTGAAAGGACTTACCCATGATCTCCATTGGTCCCTGACAGAGTTCTGGAGTGCAAGTGTTCTTTTGTGATGTCTCAGTTTATTGTCATACTTGGCTGTTTGCTTCCTGCAACACACACAAAAACATTTACATAAAATCATACCCATTTTAACAGTTTCTATACATTTGTGCAGTAACACATTTCAACAAGTTTCTCCTTTAGGAAACCTTTTTTTTTTTTTTTGTTACAAGGAACACTTTGTTTGCCCCTTCCACTTTTCACAGAGGAATAATTAGTATACAAGTCATTATTTTACATCTGTTCAGCAGCATGTATCATTTTTTTCCTTCTACATCTCCTCCTGGGCCTGTCCCCTGTTTGTTTGCAAGCGCCTTGCTTGTCACCTAATGCTCTTTAGCGGGATTTAAATCTCCTCCAAAAGGCTTTATCAGTCACTGATGATAATTAACTGCGACACAAGGCCTTCTGACTATTGTGACTGGGGGAGGGAGTGGGAGGGGGCTCTGTATAGCTTCAAAGCATGACACAAGTGACATGATTTGATTTGCAAAACGATGGCATGTAAATGGCAATGTCTCATTTGAAATCTAATTAGGATCCATTGATGGCCATCAGGGATGTACGGATTGCCTATATGCTCTTCATGGCAGTGCTCAGTTAAATGTATATATCTATTTTTCCTAAAGATATACAAAGATTATTAACATGAAGCTTACAGACATAACCTGGAGCTTTTAATTTGCAATCTATGATACCGCTCTGTTTCTATAAGCACAACCTGTTTGTGTCAGCTCCATTACTATGACGACCAGACGGACATCAAAAGGTGCAGAGAGAGCTCTGTCTCACCTCCATACCAGACGATCAACAGGTCTCCTCAGCTCCGGACGCAGAAGCCCCGTGCCTTCCACCTCCTCCTGCAGCAGCAGGGCAAAATCACTTTTACAGAAATAACAGGTATGACCCTCCTCACTGATGAGCTGAGTCCCAACAGGTAACTTACAAGAATAAAAGGGGAAAAAATCTATTAGAATAAAAAAGGAATGAGCACTTTTATTAGCCGGCGTTGAGTCGGAGCTGCTTGAGAGCACACCGCTCAGTGCGCATGCCCCCCACTACACTCCCCCTCTCTCTGATCTTCAAGCACAAAGAGCTCATCCCTGTGAGGCTGATGAGAAAAAGCAGTGTCCGGGTCATCTGAGACAAATCACACTGCTTTTTGGATGTATTCATGGATGGTTTTTGAGACAATTTAATAAATTAGTACACAACATCTGACAAAATTTGAATCATATATATATACAATAACATGGGTTGTTTCTTATTAACCACTTTAAATGTAAATGAAATTGTTTCTGATAATTTAAGTTATTTTTTTTATTATTATTTAATAAATCCCGTTTAGATCTTTTTTTTTCAAGGAAGGGAAAACTGTAACTTAATATTTGCAAATTTTAGAGAATACAGACAATCAAAGATGACCCCCTCCCCCACCATCAAACACACAGGTTCGCCCATTTATTCATTTGGGAACATTATATTGACTTCCATTACATTTCTACAGCCTAACACTGACCACAAGCCCTAAGTCTAACCTCACAGGTACCTACCTGACCCTAAAACTAACCTAAACTCAATTCACACCTTGGTCCTAAACCCAACNATAATATACTTGCTACACCTGAACCATTTTTTTCACATATTTAGCTAAAATATGATGATATGGTAGCTGACAGTCATTAACAACACATCCTTCATTCTTTAGTTTACCTTTGTTAGCAATATAATAAATAGTAGTGTATAACATTTATTTTCAAAATCAAAACTCAGATTTAAGAAATTTCACAAAATTGTGATCCAGTTTCAATGCAAAAAAAATACAAGCTGATAAGCATGCAATTTTTACAAACTTTAATAAAGTTTTTACTCACACAGTTTGCACACATGTTCAACTGATTTAATGAAATTAAAGTTTGCAAAAGTCATATGAACTGTTTATTAATGCATGTATCAATTTTTGTAGGTAAGACAACCTATTTGAATTGTTTAGGGAAAAAAAGCTGTTGAGTCACTGACTATTCAAAATGAAATTCCATCCTCAGGGAACTTTCAAGAGGCGTTTTCCAACTTGAAACTTGGAAATGATGAAGTACAAATGAAACACATCATTAGATGAACAAATTCATTTTTATTCACATAGTAAACTGACCAAATCACAGAATTAGAAAAAAAAAAATGACTGGTGTTTTTCAATCTCATGAGCCTTTGAATTGTGGTCAAATATTGCTCATATAAAACAGTGATCTTCATGATTCAAGTTGCTTATAAAACATTAGACTGGACTTCACTTACCACACACTGTGTAAGAAGAGAGTGATAAGACCACTTGCACCAGATTTTTTTTTCTGAGATTTTATTGGCAACTTGTAAAAACACAGTATGAAGATTTGCAGACAGCTTCATAAAAGCGATAAACTAAATTATTACCATATGACATTGTCATCTAGATTTCAGTTTCATATTAATAATTATAAATAAAAGCAGGCCAGTCTCATAAAGTGAAATATAACCCTACATTTATTATGTCGTCAGATCCATGAGGGGATGCACACTCAGCACGGTCACTGCACAACACAAAGCTCTGTGGTTCACGTCAGCTGGGCAGACTGTTTTGTGTGCAGTTTGCATGCTCTCCCTGTGTTTCTGTGAGGTTTCTTTGTGCATTCTTGCATTTGTTTTATCAAACCTCTGACATGGAAGAACAACAAGCAACCCATTAAAACAAACAAACAATTCAATTCAATTCAATTCAATTCAATTCAATTCAATTCAATTCAATTCAATTCAATTCAATTCAATTCAATTCAATTTGGTATATTTATATAACACCAAGTCACAACAACCATTGTCTCAGGGCACTACACACACACAGATATTACAGGCAACAACTTAATGGCTTTTTGATGAAATCAGAATGAGCTGGAATTGTTAGAAGTGTGCACTTACAAAACATTTTGAATTTAATAAAAGAAAATGGACATCACATGCAGAAGATCAGGGTTTTCCATGTGAAAACTAGTTACTGCATGTTTTACATATTCATGTGACCAGCTTACCATATGTTAAAATCATAAATTCTTTCAATTTTTGTTCTTATTTATTCAAATTTTAATCCGTAGGCTACGGGCTACATTTTTAAGCAGAGTTTTTTTTCCAAGTTTATTTAGGTTTATTTAAAGAGAATGACCTTTCAAGCCTCAGTCTGCATTCTTATTCTATGTGCCTTCATCCACCAGTGTGAATTTATTAATAAATTTTCATTTTGAGGCCTAATCTCGATGGTCTTTTACTTGTCCAGCATTTCCACCTCACTGCAGACTATTTGTTTCTCAGAGTTGAGAGGCTTCATTCTAACTAATATACACAGAGTTCACTTTTTTCACCAAATGTATGTTCTTATTGTTTCGAAAGTGGGAGTGAAGGACTATAGTGAGTCTTTAAAAAAATATGAATGATGAAATGAACAAAATATGCATATTTTATCTTAAATCTTTGATAGTTATTTCTCTATTGAAAAAAATGTAATGAAAATTAGTGAACCGATGTCAGCCACTCTACGCAAAGAGCTGAAGTGAGTGCAAATAGGTTAACAATGTGAAATCCAGTTATGATTTGGAATTAAGAAGTCAACAATTCTGATGCGTTGGTACATAATAACAATTGTATTTTTAAAGTATGCAGACAAAACAATAGATTAAGGGAAACTTGGCTCTGGGTCAGGAAAGATTGGATCAGGTCTACAGATTCTGTTCTCTGCCCACTGTTGAATGGCATCAGAAAATATGTTTTATTCACATTATTTAGTAGCAGTATTTCAATAGTAGCCCATAGGTGTGATTTGATTTATTATTGTCAAAGTCAATTTATTTATATACACTCTAAAAATGAAATGTTGGATTTACTTAACCATGTTATGTTACCTGGCTCTAGTTAACTGAGTTGAGTAAATTCAAAGCAACATTTTCATGTTCTTTGGTTAAAAAACTGGTACATTGCTTTGAATTTACTCAACTCAGTTAAGTGGAACCAGGTAACATAACATGGTTAAGTAAATCCAACATTTCATTTTTACAGTGTAGCACATAAAAACAACAAAAGTTGACCAAAGTGCTTCACAATTCGAACAAATGAATAAAACAACAAAGCGACTCAGAAATGTCAACAATAAGATCAATTTAAAATAGAGAAAAAAAAGAACACTGAAAACATTAGCTTTAAAAGAATCTCAAACTCTACCAGAATGAAAGGCCGGGGAGTAAAAATGAGTTTAAAGCAGAGATTTAAGTCTCAACAGTGTCAGCTGAATGCTAAGAGGTAAACCATTCCAAACATTTGGAGCAGAACCTGCATAGGTCCGATCATCTGAAAACTTTAGTCCAGGTCTAGGAACATCTAAGAGATTATTGTTTTATGTATTTTAATTAGGTGCCATGGAAGGAAAAAAAAAAGTAGGCCTATGTTGTATGAGTGGGTGGGGTTGTGCCGTGCCATCCACCCAGAGACGCGCCCCTGGGCGGACCAAATATGATGACAGTCTGAGCCGCATAGCCCCCAGCCCTCCCATCCCCCCGCC
>NW_013952429.1:755696-766795 GCF_001266775.1 Austrofundulus limnaeus | reverse complement strand
ACACACACACACACACACACACACACACACACACACACACACAAATAATAATAATAATAATAATCTAAAGAAGCCAGCATACTGCACCTAATCTTTGCTTCATCACAGTCTCCCATCCTGAGCAGCACACTGGCAGCAGTGCAGAGGAAAAACTCCCCCTTAACAAGAAGAAACCTCCAGCAGAACCAGGCTCAGGACAGGCGGCCATCTGCTTCGATCGGCTGGGTTTGGGGACAGGAAAGAGATGCAGCTAAACACAGAACTGGTCTTCTGGAAGAGAGACAAAACATAAAATGAAATAAAATAAAATAAAATAAAGTAAAAAACACATGTTATTGATATAAGTAATTAAAACAAACGTAGAGGAGAGAGACTAAAGACAGCAGAGTGAAGAAATGTGGTCTGTTTGTCCTCCAGCAGTCTAAGCCTATAGCAGCACAGCTAATTAACTATAATAACTAAGGAATAACTCAGGAAACCTAAGTATAACCGTAGGATTTATCAAAAAGGAAAGTCTTCAGTCTAATCTTAAAAGTAGACAGAGTGTCAGCCTCACGGCCAGAAACTGGAAGTTGGTTCCABAAGAGAGGAGCTTGATAACTGAAAACAATCACATAAACATGCTTTATAATTTAGAATATGTCAGTTAAGGCATGAAGAGCTACCTCAGACAGTTTAGCCCAAGAGCAGAGTGCTGAATACAGAAGTACGTTTTTACGACCTCCAAAATAGCCAACATGATCCATTGTTCAAAAGAGACAAGTGAAGCTGATTTTCACTTGTAATTATAACCAGTAGACCTTTGGTATAATGACTTCTGAATCAAAATTATGTCGGCTCACAAAAAACTGGAGGCATATTTAGGCCGAACAAAAGCCTTAAGAAGCATTGTGGTGGGAATATTATGTTTTGCGGTTACATCACAGCCGAGGGACTGAACAGTTTACTGTCCATCTGTTCCGTAAAATGTCAGTGAGTACTTTACAGTAATGAAAGGACATCATTCACCCAGAAAAAGAAGTTAACCTGAAAGTATATCATTTTATCAGTGTCCTTATTTTTAGTACACTAGCAGATCTACCAAGACAAAAAAAAAAAAAAAAAAAAAAAAAAAACCTTTGGGAATTGAAATCTGACCCTCCAGTCTCTTGTAGTTTAGATTTGAAATCTGAGACTGTTGCAGAGACTCAAATAAAATTTCACTCTGAAAAAAATGGCAGGTTTTCTAAAAATGCTCAAGTGTTGTGCAAAATATAAATGGCAAACAAAATAAATATTATAAAATCCAAAGCAATTTGTCACATTTGAAAAAGTGAAAAGTGAAAACGTGAAAACACAGACACGATTTGGTAGTAAAACTCATTTTGCAAATTGCAAAACTGGACTTCTGTCCCCCAAGACATATACTGATTCACGAACAAAAACTTTTTAAAAAATTTATCGTTGTCTTTGCATTGCAATGTTTTAACAAAGAACTCCATTGTTGTTTGTGAATGCAAACAGCATTAACAACAGCAAGCTGTAGCACTTCCGGTGCAGCCTTGGGCACTTCCTGCTGAAATATCGTAATGTTTTTGCATGAAGTATGGTTTTCTTTGTGTAGACCCTCTTACGCACTCTGTAGCTGTAATGTGTTTCCCACAAAAGAAACATTTTGTCCTGTTCACATTCATGTCTGTATCCTTCACCTCTCTGTGCACCACTCAGATCTGTCACCAGTCAGAAGAAACTTGCAAACACAAATAGGTGTTTCCTTCCAAGCATTCACCTTCTACAGCTTCTACCACTTTACCTTTCACAAACAAACACATATCCATGCAGACACACATGCATAAGATCATACAGTCGAGACATGTGGACCTGCCTGAAGCTGTACTGTATATTCACAGTAGTGACGCACACAGAGCCATCAGAGAGCTGAATAGAAAACCAGTGTCCAATGGCAAGAGTGATTGTAATATGCTCACTCAAAGGTCTGCTGATTATTTTGGTCTCCACAGGAAGGCTTTCACAATGGTACTTCTCCCCTTTTCTCCCAGTTCAGCCCATTTAAGCAGCGTGTTCCGGTGTTTTTTATGCGTTAAGCCAGTCGGCCGCCGCGTTGATGGGAAATTCTTTGCTTTGTTTGTGGGTTCGCTATAGCGTGCTGAGGAGACCTTGCTCGCTCGTTTAGGGAATGGGCTTCATAGAAATGAGTCACACACACAATGTGATGCAACACTGCGAATCAGATTTGAATTATGGGGCAATGAACAATGAGGTCATCACAGGGCTGGGGCCATAAATCTCTCGGTGCCGTGGCATACAAGACAGCGTTTCTTATCAGTGGAGGAAGCTTTCTGCAGGGTTTGGAAATGCAGAATTGTTTAAAGTCTTACGCGGTGGTGCAAATAAGCGACTGTGGTGGATTAGTGCATCGGCTAAGACAATAGATGGAAAAGTCTGGGTTGGTTGGTTTAATGAATAGTGTTTACTTTAACTACCTTAACAGTCATATTTGGCAGTGCAATAAAATGATTGTAGATTTGTTTGCATGTTGCTGGAATAGATTTAATTTATACTTTCTCTGTGCGTCTTAAACATTTTTCTTCCTCGCATATCCACTGTCCTGCATCCAATGATATTTTCCATATCTTTTCCTTCTTCAGCAGATTGTCTGCAATCAGCGTCTGCTGTAATACCATCATCCCCCGGCCCCTCTTAAATTTCCTGCTTACTGGGCTTTTACTTTAACTGCATTACATACATCTTCCATTCCCGTTCATCTGGTTCCTTTCAGCATAAACCAGGCTGAAAGATCTGACTCAAAGTACTTTGATGGACTGGTCATTTGATGGCAAATTTAAGAAAAAAAAATTAAACAACGCTGTCATTTTATACGCCTGTTAGTAGAATGGCTGTGATTCTGACTGATAACGAATATTATTTTTATTTCAAGTCTTTCAGAGTGAAAATATGTGCCAGGGTGTATTGATCTGTATCTTAGTTGTTGGTGTAGCGTGATAGGCCAAAGGAGAGAAAAGACAATGAGATGGTCATCCTGGTTGATGGAGCGGAGATAGAAGAAAATGGAGTCATGATCAGTGGCATTAAGACATACATTCACATCATTTGCAGCACTCTGCATTTATCCTTTCATAATTAGTAAAAAATCATTGTCTGTAGCACTTTTTTCTGCCTAGTTTTATATTCCATTTTACAGGTGAATAATGCACCATGAGGAATCTTCTCAATAAGTCAACTTTTACCAGATTCACAAGGTGGTACTCTAAAATATGCCACGCAGTTTTGAAGCTGAGAGACAGTCTGAGTCTCGATAAAAACACCTTGGCTCCCCCTTTGGAGTGGATTGGTCCCTGGCAATTTGTCCCTGAAGTATCTTTCACATTGTGTAATAAAGTCATTTTACCACCTCTGCGTTATGCGAGGGAACCTGATAGTGTCACACGAAGACAGATGACTTCCTCTGTGGCCCATGGGCCTGCAGCAGTGACTTACACAGGCCTCTTGACTGTTTTTCTAACAGTTTCGGCAACTGTATGCACATTGTCATCCAATGTTCATACATACAATATGAACCCTCAGATGATGTGATAAATTAAATCATTTCTACCACAGATGAGAATAAAATAATAGCTGAAAGTCATAATTGATGGAGAGAAGTAGGACATTTTGAATCTTTAAAAAAAGCTGTTCATGGGATTTTTTTTATGGTTAAAACAATACACGTTATCTATGCCAGCATAGTGGTGTTAGAACAGTGGCCCCACAGCAAAAAGGTTGCAAGTTCACAATCTGGCTGGGGTCTTAGGCATTTGCATGCTCTCCTCATGCACGTTTGAGTTTGCTGGGTATCCTGGTTCCCTTCCACAATCCAAAAACATGCATGAGAGGTTAAATGATAACACTAAGTTGTCACTAGGTGAGAGAAAGTGAAGCTGTGAATGCTTGGTTGCCTATTTGTGTTCATTTAATGGACTGGTGACATGTCCAGGGTGAACTGTAACTTTTATCCGATGACCAGTAGAGATACATTTAGCAATCCTGCATGAAAAAATGGATGTATGGATTGATAAAATATTCTGAATTGTACACGTGTGTTTCTGACTTTGTCTTGAAGGAATTATTGTAACGTCTTCATACCATACTCATAAAGCTGAGTTTAGCTAATTACAGCTCAACGTTTTGACAGCAACCGAAAAAAAAATCAATCAGCTTTATATATCATGGTGTACACCTTTCCTTCGTCATTTTCACACTCTGCCTGTGTTGCCTCTCAAGGATCTATATGAGGCACACAGACAAGAGTCTTTAATTTTACGCCTGGGTAGACCGTACACGTTATTGCTCCACATTCTTTATGCTTATATTGAATTAGAGAGCAGGGGAATAACTGCGGTTTTTAAATGAACGTTGAGGGGCTCCGCCCTTTAAAGGAAGCCTTTTGATTCACTATAAATCTCTGCCAACAGGGCATCAACAAAAAATTCTGCTCCGTTATGATGCAATCTTTCAGTCTGTGGCAACATTACAAAGTCTTATACATGAAAAACTGTCATGAAAGCATATGGTAGAGTTTTAATTACATCCAGAGGACTGATGAATAATGGGGACGATGTGGGACAGCGATACAACCGCTGCCTCTCATAATAGAAAACACTATTGTTTGCCTGTGGGAAAATCTAAAGCATTTCTCGTGTGAAATCCACTTCTTGTCTTCAGAAAGCCACAGAGCCCCAGCAACAGAAAGAAAAAAAAGGAAACAAACCCCATCTATCTATTGTTTAGTCAGACTTTGGCTAGAGAGCCTCCTCAGCTTCTAACGAAAGCTGTTAATGTTTGCAGTTTCTGTCCTTCCCATTTCTAAGAGACAATATTAAACGTTAGACTTTAAAATAGTGGCAGGGTGGTAGCTGTTGTAAAGGGTTATATACCAGAGGCGACCATGCAATCTAGATGGATTCACTGAAAACTGAGCTCTCCGATAACATTGGTACGATCAATATTAAAGGGTTTGTGTGGTTAACAAAATCTCTGCAGCATTAAAAAAGCCATTTAAGAAAGTATTAGTGCTTCTTCCATTCTTATTGCCATTCAAATAGCATTAGAT
Organism: Austrofundulus limnaeus; assembly: GCF_001266775.1. NCBI lineage: Eukaryota > Metazoa > Chordata > Actinopteri > Cyprinodontiformes > Rivulidae > Austrofundulus > Austrofundulus limnaeus. The sequence continues at coordinate 761,685 of NW_013952429.1, read as the reverse complement.
CAAACTGCAAGTTTTAATACCAAATCGAAGCATTCTAAAACCATTCTGTCAGGAATAATGGAGCATTTGCATCAGGATTATACAAGTAAAGTGAAGGAGGATATGCTGCTAAATGTGGAGAAATGAAGCTCATAGAGTTAGAAGAAAATCTTGAATGGATTAAAAATACTTTTTTTGCCCACTGCCAAAGGAGAATTTAGAATTATGTTGTTTTCGGCCATTCTGTTAGTAAAATATCTCATGGAGCACTGAGCACATTTTATTAAATGTAGAAAGTCATTGCTGAAAGTACATCTACAACTGATTAACTTTTAGAGTCAGTTCCATGCAAGACAGCTGCCATAGCAAAGCAATAAAAATATTTTAGTCAAAAACATACACATATTCTTTCAAGGAATGCTGGGCCTTAAACTGAGTTTGTTTTTGTTGAACTCATGCGGTCATTGGCATTTTTTTTTCATGTCTCAAAGCATGTCACTTTTAGATGTAGGTTAGTTTAATGCTTCAGTGCTAAAGACAAATTTTCTGAAGCTTACTTTTGTTTCTATATATGTACGACAAACATTTAAACAAATTCAAGTATCAGTTACACCAACTTACTGAGATTTATTTGCTCTGCAGTTTTGAGTAGGTGGAGGTAAAACTATTTTTTAGAAAGTTTTTTTCAAATCTCACTTTAGGCTATGGAGAAAACATGAGATGACAATACCCTTCTGAGGGTATCTTGTCAATAGACCCATAAGCTTTTTGTCTGGTAAAAAAAAAGAAAACACTTGTAAATCTAAGAGGTGAAGTCTTTGCCTCAGTTGGTGAATAAAAAAATCAGCCAAACTCAATTTGAAAATTTCTACTTTTCATCTCCAAAAAAGAAGTATTGCTTCCTGCTTTGAATGTGACCCCCTGGACTTGGATTCTTTCAATCTGAATATATTTCCAGAGGATGCATCTCTCGGATGACTTTAACAAAAGATTTATTTCATCCATTTGTTAATCTGCTAATATATTCCCCTGGAAAGTTGTTGATTTGTGCCCTCTGAAAGCTGAAAAGGGGAATTACAGTTTAATGATGAATTCCTTTTTTTTTTCAGGGTTAGCAGAAAGCAGCGAATTGCTGCTGATGTTTGTATGGCTTTTTCAGTAGCTGCCTCTTTGAACTTTTCTTTCCTCTCGCCAACTCGTTCAAATAAACGAGCCTTAATGAAAAATCCCATTCCTTGCCATGTCCCACTGCTTACGCAAACCTTGTCCTTTACAGCCTCTCTTCCGCAACCTAACCCATTTCTGTTCCACTTCTCTTGCCCCATTCTTTCCGCGCCGATGCCACTGTTGTTCCCCGGCTCGATGTGAATAATGTATACAGTCTTCTGAGACACACACGGCAGGCAAGCATGAACGGGCATAGTTTGGGGAGCTCATCCCTTAACTTATTTCTTTCTAGTTATCTTATTGCCCCTGGTGATTACACTGCAGGAAAGGGCTAACATGCATACATTTACACCATCTCATGTTTGGATGTTGACACATTGGAGCACATCCACGAGCAGTGTGTGTGTGTGTGAGGGGGATTCTTGTTTTTTTATTTCTGTAAAATAAAATAAAAATGTTCATGACCTTGTACATTAATTCATCCAATTGCTGCATGACATTGGCCAAGATCTCCACAGAGGTCTGGGCTCTGATGCCTGGTCCGGATGTTTATGCATGATGCACTAGTTTGTATGTGTGGCTGTGTATGTGTGTGTGTGCATGTACACATCTTGCTTGGCACTCAGATAAGTACTAACAGAAAAATTCAAGACCAAACATATTCATGCCATTTCCTGAGCTCTGCCATATTTTTCCCAGAAAACAGATCTGTGCATTATGTCGACCACAAGGCAAAACCTTAGAAATAGACAAGCTGAGATTGACCCACAAAATGTGGCTGCAAAGTTTATTTATTGAAGACTGTAGAGCCAGAGCTCTCCACAAAGTTATATATATATATATATATATATATATATAACAGTATATATACAGTATATATATATATTAAACAAACAATAAATTTAGTTAATTTATATAGTATCGATTCAAAAGAAAAGTCATCTTAAGGCATCATTCAAAAAATCTGAAAAAAAAAAAAAAGGTAAACCTTACCTACTGCAATGAAGGAGCTGGAAAACATGAGACTTTTTAAATTTGAAACAAAACTAACAATTTTCTCTCAACCCTGGCATTTGACAGTAAAAAAATATATAAACCAGTTATCATGGCACCAGAGAGCTGTTTTTTTTTTTCGTCCTCTTTTCAAACTGCCTGCAACAACAAAGATGGACCATTATAGTTTTTGATACCCTCACACTTAAGAGGTCATTATGTTGTGGTTCACACATGTAACACACGGACACATAAACACAAAACAAGCAATCATGAGCCAAAGTGGTTTGTGAACTGTCTGCTTCTTGCGTTCGAGTGGGTTGCAGCTATTCACACGATGGGGATGGGGCCATTATTCACATGGCACCCCACATTCACAACATATTATAGCTATCTGTCTCCATTGTGAGAAATGACAGGGACTTCAGTTCAGTGAGCTTGAATAACCCCACCTCCCCTCCTCTCTCTCTCTCTCTTGTCTCTTTTGCTGGGTCTCTCCCTCCTGGACACCCAGGTGCTACTGAGATGTGATTCTCTGAAGTTTATTTTACTCTGACAAAGGGAAAAGAAAACAGGTAAGAATATGCATGCCTGGAAGTGTGTGTGTGTGTGTGTGTGTGGACTTAAACATCCATCCATCCATCCATCCATCCATCCATCCATCCATCCATCCACCCATCCATTTGATCTTGATTTGATTGATTTATTTTATAAGGTGACAGTTTAGTTTAATGCCAATTTATAAAAGCCAGAATGAGCCCGAATGCTGTAGTCCCCTGGCCATGATGTTTAAAAAGTGATAAAATACAAAAACATAAATACAACACAAATGCACAATTAATAAGGACAAGAAAATCTATCATCCAATCATCCATGCAGCCACCCATTCATTGTTTGCCTACTTTTTCACGTGCAGTCACAGGGAACTGACAGGATCCACCCTTGACAAGTCGCCAGTCCATCACAGGGTTACATAACAACAAACAAGTCAGACAACTATTAACACTCTCTCTCACACTTAATGGACATGTAGAGTTGTTACCTAACCTAATATGTGTCTTTTTTTGGTCTGTGGGAGGAAACCAAAGAACCTGGGGAAAGCCACACATGTACGGGGAGAGCATGCAAATTCCACACTGAAAGGCCACAGGGGAACCTACAGCCCTGAGCTGTACTGTTCTGCCTAAAAATCTTTACTTTAAAACCTATTTACTCAGGTTTTTTGGTTAGAGTACATTCTTATTTACAGCATGCATATTCAAGCCTAAAGGGATCACTGTTACACACACACACACACACACACACACACACACACACACACACACACACACACACACACACACACACACACACACACACACACACACACACACACACACACACATCTGGTCTGCTGTGTGTTTTTGCAGACTCCACAGAATGCATTTTTTGTTGCCTTTTTAGAACCCAAATGCGACCCAGCTTGTTCCCCCGAGATCTCAGGGTTCCATCTGTGCCAGGAAGTGCTCTAATTGGCCCAACAAATGTGTCCTCTGAACGCGTTAATCCAGTTTGATTTGACCAAGCTTCAAAAAGAATATGGAACGGCCTGCAATAATCAGCAAGTGTAACGAGATGCGAAAGCGGAGAGGAGCAGAACCGGAAGCGTGCAGACGGGCGCGCGCACCGGTCGCTCCTCAGGTGCAAACAATGTTTGAATTAATTGCAATCAGCCTGCTGTTCGTTGAATTCATCAGCAGGAGTTTAAGCACGAACACAGACCTTCATCTGCCCATGAAGCCACTCACCACAACTTATTTACAGTGTATTTACAAGCTGAGCAGGACCTGTAAAATGTTGGATTTACGAGCTCCCCTTTAATTAGGAGTACTGACTCCTAGAGTTGGCTGATGAATTGCACATCCAATTTATTGACGATCGAGTAGGGTGGGAGAGCAGTTGTTTGATATTGACACACTTGGCAGAGGGCTGTGGTTGACATCCGTTTTTTTTTTTTTTCCTAAAAGGAGACTTATATTGCATCTTCGCTGTGTAAAAACCCACGGGTCGTGTTTTCATGTGCAATCCTTTTCTTTATTGATTGAATTGGCTGTGAATATTAAAGTTCTCTCTCTCCCTTTCTACTGCTGTGTGTGATTCTGCAAATTTATTTTTGCAGTTGGAGAGGTTTTATCAGTTTTAACGGTCAAGGATATTTCACTCAAGATGCTCACAACTTGGATAAACAAAACATAAAAATGTGTGAATCTCAAGGCTTGTTGGAGGTCTCTGCAAGAATGGATTATTGTTGATTTGGGTCTAATTTTTTTCTGTTTGTTGTGTCTGTTAACTTTATTTTGTATTAATTATCATCATGATTGTCGGCTGCTGTGACTGTGCATATGTACCTGTGTTTGTTTGACTGTCTATTGGCCAAATCTCTCTCGGACCTGTGGGAGGGTTTTAACAAAATCCTCRGAAAGCAATTAGTGGATGTATATTTATTTATTTATTTTTTTTCAAATTGCTGCAAGATGGCTGCTACACATATTCTAAGTAGTAATGTAGTCAATGAGATGTTTGTTTAAAACTTTTGTATTAAATGTTAGAGCCAACCCTCGTCTGTCAACAAAATAGCTTATGAACGACTAGATTTTAATGAAATTTTTAGAAAATAAAAATTTCACGTGATTAAATTTTGAAGTCCAAATCATGGTCACCAGAGCTAATCAAGTCTAACAAATCCAAACGTGACTGCAATTCACTCACATTTTAAAATTTTGGGCCAAATTTCCATGTAATAGACAAAAGTCATCCCCATCAAAGGCTTCAAGTTCTAATAAAAATGTAAATATACCAGGTAGTGGACTGTATGCATTTGGTTAAGGAATGCTAATTTAATTTATGAGTTATGTTCTTATGACATTTTATCTGATGATTCTGTGTCTATTTTAACCCTCCTGTTGCTTTCGGGTCAAAATGACCTGAACCAGAGTTTAAAAACAAGAAAAATAACCTAAATGAATTTGATGGCATGTCCTAGATTGACCCCAGCATTAGAAAAGGTAAAATGTTTGTTTAAAATGTTTTTATTTTCCATATAAGCAGTAAAAAAAGTTACAAATATTGTATTGAGGTGATTTTGACCCGACAGTCATTTTGCATTGAAATCACAATCACAAAGCCAGTTACACACCACAAAGATGTGAAAATGTTTTAGTTCTATCTAAGATTTATCAGAAGCAGATACAAACATGAAAAACGTGGTCTTCTCCAGCAGAGTGTTTTGCCTGTACACTGCCTAGATTTTGCAGCCAAGGGTGTGGCACTAAAGATGAGGGTGTCTAGAAATGTGGGAACATTTAGAATCTCATGATCGAAATATAACAATATTGCCACCTGGCCGGTATAAGTGCCTTTATAGAGGACAAAAAGAACAGGAAAGGAGTGCGAGAAAGTCCAGGTTCCCATGATTGAAATGAAACAATATTGCCACCTGGTCAGTAGGCTATGTGTGCCTTTTTGACTTCCTGCCGAGGGCAAAAATAATAGGAAAACAGCATAGGAAAGTATTCAAATGTAACAATATTGTCTGAGGCAGCTCAGAGCCTATAGACTCAAATCCTCTGTGCTGCAGACATGAGTGTGCGTTTCACTGCTGAACAGGTTCTATAATTTTTCCCAAATGACCAATAAGACAACTCTGATTTGGAAGAGGAGGAGGTTTCAGAAGAAGAATATGGGGAGGAACACAACCCACATATGCAAAAAAAAAAAAAAAAAAAAAAAAAAAAAAAAAAAAAAACCTTTGGGAATTGAAATCTGACCCTCCAGTCTCTTGTAGTTTAGATTTGAAATCTGAGACTGTTGC
>NW_013952429.1:748031-755680 GCF_001266775.1 Austrofundulus limnaeus | reverse complement strand
CAAAAAAAAAAAAAAAAAAAAAAAAAAAAAAAAAAAAAAAAAAACAGTCATTAAAATGAGTGGTACCTCCTGAATTAATGCAGTCTTTCTGCAATGTGAAAAGGGAAAATTCAGGCATTCACTCAATTTCTGGTGAATGACAAGTTGTTCCTCCAGGCAAATATAGAATTTTTAGAATTAAAATTAAGCTATTCAGCTATTTATTTTGGGGTTTAGTGAAGGAGAAAGGGTGTATACAGAATATGAAGACAACAGGAGGGTTAAATGGCTTCCTGTCCAGTTTGTGTCACCCAGCATGCTTTCCTTCCTCGTCACTCATATTTCGTTGAATGGCTGCTTTGAAAACTGACTTTGGGATATCAAGGCCTTAGTATGTCTTTATTTCAGTGAAACAATGAGTAAAAAAGAAAGAACAACAGGAAATGGGATATGTCACTCCTCGTGTAGGGATGTGTTTCTTTCTCTGGGTGAAACAGGTGCTTCCTGCACCATGTGCACAAATATACCCACAGCCTTCAATTGCCACATTAGTGATGAGAGCATAGATTGAAACACAATCCATTATTGATTTCTAAAACAATGATCCCATGTTACTTGAGACACATAGCAGTACAGTTCACATCTCTGTGGACAGATAAGCAGATGGACGTTTTCTTGGACAGGCACTCGCACTTAATACATGATGTCACAGATTTTTTTATTTTTTTTGTAATCACAAAGTTTATGTTGAAAAAAAAAAACAACAAACATAGAAAAAAAAGAAACCTTTTTGGGTAACTCTAAATAAAGCTATAATTATGGCTTAAAATATTATTCAGAGCTTTTGATTTAGGGCTCTGTTGAAAGGTGACAACCAGTATCTTGTTGTATATCCTGTTGTAGATAGTTGTTTGAATCACTTCAGTTTGGAGAAATACAAAGTAGTTTTGACCAGTCTAACAAGCAGGGTTTGGTAAACAGGTAATGCATAATTCATAATAATTTATTTATTTATTTATTTATTTATTTATTTTTACCTAACTGAAATAGTTACACTGTTATAGCATTTTAAATAGAACAATTTATGACTATAAGTAATTACTTTTTCAGCGTAACATTCCTAGCACTACTGACAAGCTAATAGCTAGTTATGGTGGCGTCAAAAGCAAATATCATTTTATCAGTTTTCACATTGCCATCACCAATATTATCAGATAATTTTGCTGGTTATTTGCTGACACAAATAGCAGCTACAGTAGCATCACATTGTACCACTTCCACTGCAGTCTGGGGCATTTTCTGCAAAAGCATCACTTTTCTACAGGAATAGCAATGTGATGCACAATCAAGGGCTTTGTAAAACTTTTAAAATTAGTGTTTTCATGTACCACTTGAAAAATTTTGATACTGAAGTTGATTTAAAGCCCAGCAATTGAGTGTTAAACTATTTTCCCCAACCCAATGTCTTTGAGAAAGCTATCTACAACAGGTAAGACATTGATTGTTTATGACGCTTTTATAAACCACATTTCTAAAGATCTGAGGTATACTTTTAAGGATTCAGCCAAACTCTGACACTCAAAAAATTCAAATATTGTGATTCCATAACAGAGGCTTGCTTATTGTGCCCATAATGAAGACACGTACCCCCACAAGGTCTGGTGTTTACTTATTAGGCTCCCCACAAAACAAGCCCACCCAAACATATGCAACCACACAAGCAACTCTTCCCCTCCTCGCCTTAACCCCGTCGTGAATATAGGCTTGTTGTTTTACAATTTGACCTTTGCCTGGAGCTGAGTGGCTTTTTGTCCTGAGACAATAAATCCCGTATTGTAAACCCTGCCATCCACACAGCTGCCACAGAATGAGTTCAGATTTTCCGGGGTCCAAGCTGAAGGCTTTGAGGCAGGCACTTGTGGTATGTGTGTTGTCTGTGCTTGCTTAGTTTTTTTCTGTTCTGTTTGTGTCTGTGAGATGGAGGCCTGTTTTCGAGAGTTGACAGATGGACCCTGTGCAATTAGACTCTCAGCCTTGTTGTGTGCAGAAATGTAGAAATGTACACGCGCACACAAACAGACGCACACAAACCCCACTCATCCACAGGCACCCACAGTATGGGAGGAGGCAGATGTTTCTGAAACTCAAGACCTGGCAGATGTTAGAGAAAAAAAACTGATTTATAAACCTGAGATATCTATCCACCATCTACCAATGAGATTTTGCTGCTGTTTAGTAAAACTTAAAGAACTAACAAGAATTAGTGAAGATTTCAAGTATTATTTCATGTTTGTTTTGTACAATTTTGACCTCATCTAATACACTGCAGTTCTACAAAGTGAGTGATTCGTCATTTCATTTCATGTCAAAGTGAGTGAGTCATCATTTTAAATGATTTCAAAAAGGAAAAAAATAATTAAATCTTTATTTTATTCTTTGATTGCCAAAATAACTTTGACATTTAGCAGAAAAGGGTCTGAATGTTTTCCACAGCATGATGTATACTCAAACTTAATGCTAATTTATTCAGTCATTGAACAACAACTTTGATGTTTTTTTTCTTTTTTTTTTCTTTATTAGTATTCAAACATCCAGTATCTTTTCAAATGTCAGGACATGTGTTATTTGACATTTTTTTATGCAATTTATTGTTAATGAGATAAAGAGTTTTGTTCAAACAAAGAGACATAATATATTCTGTCTCTAATTTCCCCATAATTTTCTGGTTAGATGACAAATGAAAACCACATTGTATTAATAAATCAATAATGAGAGAAATGTTTTTTTTTTTTTAAATTGGCTCAGATTTTTTTTGCAAAAGCACTTAAAGGAAATAGCCCCAACCTTGTTTCTCGTGACCCACTGTCCTGCATGTTTTAGCTGTTTCCCTGCTTCAACACATCCGATTAAAATAATTAAATTACATACTCAGAATGTCACCATATTTAGCATAAATCTGTCAATGACTCATTCATTTCAGTTAGGTGTGTTGAAACAGGGAAAAAGCTAAAACATGCAGGACAGCTGTCTTTGAGGATCAGTGGATCTGTTGCTTAAAGCACTACGTTTGTTTTTCACTTAGACTTTTATTTACCTGCCTTTCAGTTCAATTATTCCACATATTGCTTGATAATATAACGAGCTAATACTTATAATGGTTTATTTAAACATCATCTCTAGGCTAAAAATTTATTATTCAGGCTTTGCACGAAGCATCATTAGGTCTATGTTAGGTGCAAACATTGGGCCTCATGCAAAAACCCTTCGTACAAACAGTTTTAGCAGTGCGCAACTGCTCTTCTTCTGAATAAATGAAAACTATGTAACACAGTTGTTTACCCTTAAATTAAAAATATTTGACCAAAGAAACACCAGAGCAGGACTAGAGAGAGATGAATATGATTTAGATTTTTATTTCTGTGACGGTATACGACCCACAGGAGACACGACATTAACAGCAGTCGTCATTTCATTCCTTGGCTTTAGCAGGTCTGATGCTGCTAAAAATGACTTATTTTTTCTGGATCTCTGACAGCAGGACTTCAATCTCCAAACTTGTAAAGTTCTTCTTTTTTTACTTTGCGATGTCATTTATGAATGGACACTTCCTGGTATGTGGGGCAGAAAACATAGCCTTATATGGTGTTTTTTTTGGGGTGGTAGATTATGCTAATCACCTCTCCTCGTGCACGAGCAGCATTCATCAGTTTACGCAGCTCATTTACACACTTTCCCTGAAGATAGAAGAGTTTGTTGAATCTGATGTGACATGTTCGTACGAACCCTTCGTACGAACAAAAGTAAGAGAAATTTAGGATAAGAATACTAACATGTTCTTGCATGAGGCCCATTGAATAGACAGTGCAAGCCTCAATTTAACTTTGCGTCACACTATAATCTTGATTTTTGTAATTTATTTCAATAAGTTAAATTTTTGCATGTAGATATCAAGGGCCTGTTTGAAGTGGCTCAAGGGGTCCTGAGGCTTTATTTTACCCAATGCCCCAAATAAAATAAGCTAGTGATTAAAATGTGATATTTTAGTTGCTATGAACTTCTCATTGGTTTAGTTCTTAAAGCCGTACCCTCAGGACCAATGAGCACTTAAACTTTAGATTTTCCGGTTTTGGGGCTGTTTTGTTTTCAGCGATGTGATTGGGTGTGACTGTTCCCAGGTGTGACAGTGTTAATGAGTGAATGTAATCCGTCTTTCTTTCCTCTCAGCTGCTTCCCCTCGATCATTCATGCAAACCTGAACATGTTGTTGTTCTTAGCCACTGAGCTGGCTAAATGAAGCTTGTGATTTGATAGTTTACATTCTCAGTTATTATTCCTGGTTTAAAAGTCAGCGTATTGTTGCTCTGCATCAGTGCCACTCAGGAGAAGTTTTGTTTATTGTTACTTCTGCTGTCAGTTGGCTTTGTGTACTGTTGACTGTTTTAAAGATACAAATCAATCCCTTATGCACTCCATCTTCCCTCCGAAGATCAAGACAGAGCGCCAGGGGATCAAACACACACACATCAAATCAACACACATGCAGACTGACTCAAATGCAATATACTCAGCACCACTTACAAGTAATGCATTGGCACCTAAGTGCAACGTTTCAACCCCCAGCACGCCATGTGTACATGCACACACATGACAAGAGGGAATAGCCTGCAGAGATGCTCTTGTCAACAACTTGGAGACAGCAGCTATTTGGAGCCACACCATATTCCAGGAAGGATAAGCCATCTTATTTGTGTGATGAGCCTTTATGAAAGAAAACAAGTCGGGGCAGTTACTACTCTATCATCTCTGCTGGATCTCCTTCTGTTTGTGGATTTTAGTCATGCAGAGAATATTGTAGATGTTGATTTCCACAGGGCCTGGTGTGATGATGTACAGATGCACTCCCAGATGTTTTCCCTTACATATCTGTTTACCAGTTCAATTATCCCCATCACACACTGCACAGAAGTGTTGACCTGTTTGAGCACTTCAGCAAGATATAAATAATAAAATAAAAACAAAATGATCATAAAACTACTGCAAGCCAGAGTTCTTCTTATAAGCGATGTCATTTCTACTTTTAGAAGCTGGATTAAGATGATGCTTTAAAGAAAGATGACAAGTTTCTTGTCCTGCTTTCATCAATGCTGTGAAACCATACTGTTTTTATAACCAATCATTTATAAAAGGTCGAGCATTTTCTATTTCAAATCTACAAAATAAACAAGTCTTTCATGTCCTATATATCATTATGCTTTGAAAATGCATTTTTATGCTTTATGTATGAGATTATATAGGATATCATATACTATATTTTTAAACTTGTATCTCACCCTATGTCATATATACATTTATAAACACACACACCACCCTGCCAAATAAAAAGTTGCCACCTGGATTTAACTAAGGTCTATAATGTGTGGTTGCTGCAGTTGGTCAGGTCTAGGTTCAGCAACAGGATGTGCTTAAAGAATGAGGTCAGCTGACTGACTGAATATACTGAATGACCAGGTTATTCCATCAATGGATTTTTTTCCCCTGATGGCACAACCATATTCCAAGATGACAATGCCAGGATTAATCGGGCTGAAATTGTGAAAGAGTGGTTCATGGAGCATGATTGACACATCATTTTCACACATGGATTGGCCACTGAGAATCTTTGGGTTGTGCTGGAGAAGGCTGTGTGCAGTGGTCAGACTCTACCAACATCAATGCAAGATCTTGGTGAACAATGAATGCAACATTGGAAATAAATCGTGTGACGTTGCCGAAGCTCAGTTGAAACAATGCCACAGCGAATGTGTGCTGTAATAAAAGCTAAAGGCGGTCCAATTAAATATTAGAGCGTGGCCTGTTTTTTTTATGGCAATTTTTTTTTTATTTTGGCTGGACAGTGTATACATTCACACTGGACTTCTGTTGTTGGAACTTAGTTTATCCAGAAATACTATAATTTTCAAAGGGAATCAATGTTTGAGACCTCAAGCTACAACATGAATATAAGATTCGCACAGCAGTGGATGTATTTTTTTTTTATCAAAAACTTCTCACTGGCACAATTAGACGTAGATGAAACGAGTGGAGATTGCTTTACACACTCTGGATCTCTTTTGTTTAGACTGTTTGATTTTAAAGATTATCATTTGTTTTCTGCATCTTTTGAAGAATAAAGCTTTTTACTCTATAATTTTAAGGACATTAAATTGTGTAAGACCAATGTTAAATGAAACTAACTTTCCTTGAAGAAATGCATATTTCCACTTGATTTGGATAGCATGAATCTTGTGTGATATGTTAGTGCTTGGAGTGGTGGGGATAACGCTCAACTATTACCACACCAAATTGGAGCCTAAAACAGACTGAGTTATGACCATTGATGCAATTGCTAAAATCAATTGGATGTGGCAGCCATCTTGAATCAAGTTAATTCTAAAAAGGTTTTTAGTTGCATACATGCCTCTAATGAGTTTGTTCTGAAAGTTCCAGTGGAATTTGTTGTGGTTCATTTTAGCTTACAAACAATCACAAATAGACACAGGCAGTTACATAATCCACCACTTTTAAATGCAGTGAGCAATAATAAGTGAACAGTGAAATAAAGAAATTTGAAAGTGAGTGTACCTTTTGTACATGGCTTGTTTTGAGATAAACAGCTCATACATGAGATGATAAACATTCAGTCTAACCACCCCGATTCCCCTTCTGGCTCTGTTGAATTACTGTATTTTCAATGCACCTGCCCACTCTGGTTTGTTGATTAGAATACATCAGCCCACAAGGGATATGAAACTGCAATAAGAGCCAGACCTCAACCCTGTGTGATTTGAATATGAAATGATTAGTTTATTGATTTTGGCTATTTGGATCCCCCACCCGAGGTGATATTGTGGCAGCACAATCACCATAGCTGACATTTAGCACTGTGTTTACCTACGCTGTCCTCGCTGATTGCATCAAAATCGCCACCCATACATTCTGCGGGAGCTCATTGTGTCATCAATTTTAGGAAGATGATGGATAGAGCTTATCAGAAATGCAGTAGTTGTTGTCTTTGCACAGTCAAACAACCAGGATTGCTCTGCAGTAACAGAACTGCGGTCATTACAGGCTTCCATTTCAAATACATAAAAAAAAAACATTAACAAAATGGCTGATGCAGTTCTTCTTTCCTCCCTAATTTACAAGTACATTATATGTAATTTTTAAAAGGAGAATTGATCAATAAGTCCTACTAATACATTATGCTTGTATTGTGCAATATTGTTCTAATGGCTTTTTGTAATGACAATTGTTGAGACTTCACAGGGTTTAAATCAAATGTACCCAAGGTAATTACAGTATGTATTAGGTATTGCATTGTTCTGTATTCTTTTATAAAATAATGTATATCATTTTTAATCATTTTATAAAGTTGTGATAAGTTAGCAGTTGTTCATAAATTAGAGTTTTAGTTTGTTACTAACAACATAAAATTATAATTGATAAGGACTGAATGTGTTTGTAGGGAGTGATTATGTGTTTTGATGTAAAAAAAGGGGGGTAGTAACTCTTAGCAAAACCACAAGTTTCCACCAAAACTTTAAAAATTGGGGTGTAGCATTTCAATTTGCTCTACTGATCAGACATCTATGATTGTATAATATTGTATCTTAAATTGCATCAAATATATA
>NW_013952429.1:743803-747996 GCF_001266775.1 Austrofundulus limnaeus | reverse complement strand
GTATTGTATCATACAGTATTATTTACAATATCATATAGTTGTTTATTGTGTTGTCTTACATTATAGGCCTGTTAAAATATTGTCTCTAATGGTACATAACTGTAGTACATTGTTTCAAATTCTAAAAATATACTCTATTGCATTATGTCACATTTGTATTGCATAAGTCTAGTAAATATATTTAAAAAAATGTTTAACATATGCTCTGGCAATCCACAGAGCCAGGCATCTCAACTGAATTGATAAGTGCTGGAACTTAAATATAAAGACATGGCAATCCATTTTTGGTTGCAAGCCTAAATATAAAGTTCAGCCCAGCAGGGAACAGTAATAGGTCTTGATTTCTTTTTGTGCATTGATGTTCCAGGTGCATTTGCGGAACACCGCTGTGCCTCTTCAATCCCTGCAAACTTTGAAGAAAATCTCCTCTTCAGTTCAGATTTGAGACTTTGTTTCCAGAGAACTGAAAATGTAATATCAAACAAAAAGTGTTTGCTGACAAATAATCCCAAGTCACTCTGGACATGTGCTATGGGACGTTGTATGCACATCAATGCTTTGAGCTGCAATGCCTTCAAAGTGGCTCAAAAAGAGCATAATATGCTTTTTAGTACGAGCGTAAAACATTATTATATGTCCACCTTCACATTTTCCTATGCACAAGCCAAGGTGACAGTATGAATGAATGTACTCTTCTCTTTGCTATATCTGTCTGCATTTCCAGTGCCATTTTCTCAGCAGTTAGACAATCTAACGTTAAGTGCCTCTTTTTATATTTATATACCAGTGTTGGTGCTTATGTATTATTAACTTATGAAGAGCGCGGTAAGCATCCCAGAAAGGCCTTTTGAATAAATATTTCAAGAGCCAGATACACAAAGTTCATATCTGCCCTGTACTCCAAAAGCAAAGGTTTGGTCCTTATGTCTTATGCAGAAATCACTTTCCCTCTAATAACTAGAGATCACTGAGATCTAAAGTTTGCTGATTCCACACAAATCTTTGCAAGTTTGCTTATTTTTGAACCAATGCACCTTTTATTGAAGCAATAGGGGAAGGAGTCTCATTATTTAGGCCCTCTGAATCTCCAAGCCTTTCATGTGAGGTCAGTCTGAAATTCAAAACAAAAGATGTGGAGCGCATTGAAGACAGTAAACATTTCTAATCTTTCCAGAGCGGCAGAGGTAACAGGACTGATATGGCAGATAATAGAGAGTACAGCGAAAGCAGCACGAGGGAAAAGACGATTTAAAGCCGCATTACAGGGAAGATATTTTAAAAGCAAAAAATGGACTGGATGGAAGACAGCAGGAAGCGATGGAAATAGATAGGAGGAGGGAATGGACCTAAATTGGGAAAACAACTGAAAAAACTGTTGTAAAAGCTCCGAAACAAGAACACTTAGACTATTATTTGAAAATGTTCTCCTGCTGACGAAGCCTGGCTGTTTCGTGAGGATTTAAATCTAGGTTACAAGAGCTGCATCTTGCATGTTTGTCTTTCTCCTCTTTAATCTAGCATTAGCCATTGCTGATGTGGCTGTTCTTCAGACTGTATGGGACAACTTTCTCTCCTTCTGCCACAAATACAATTGCTTGTGCACACAGGGCTCTGCCTCTTGCTTTAAGGCTTGGCTTTGACAGATCCATTTTGACAGTACTGGGTTTGGAGCGCAGTGATGGAGCGGGAGATGGCGGTGGGGGAGAGAGAAGGTGGTATGAAGGAGAAGACAGATGAATCAAAGGGAGAAAAACAACAGCAGTGGCAGTAGAATCAACATCACCACATCTCTCGTTGACATAATTGAGTGTATCAGAGGCAGTTTTGTAAACCATTAACTTCCCCCTTATGGGTTACTTTGCTCCGCCATGCAAAATGCTGCATATGTGTGTTCAACTGAGTGACTGTGGGCTTACAAATGTATTTCCATGTGACACAGTTGCTTGTTTTAGGCAGCAGCTTGCTTAATTTTGTTGTATTTGCATTGCTTTTGCAGCTGCCAGGTTCATCTGTGCAATATGATTCTGGTCAAGAGAGCAGTACATAGTTTTACATTAAACAGCTATTCTAAACTTAATATATTCTTGTTTTTTTAAAGGGTGTTTTAGTGTTATTGTGTAATGTACGCAGAGACTCAGGCTCAGTTTGTTTTGTGTTTCAGTCATCTTATCTGAAATTCGAGTTGGCTTATGGAACAAATGGAAAGTAATATGCTTTAGCGCGGACACCATCTGATTTAACAGACATGTACATCTCCATTTCAAATCTGGAGTGGCGTTTGTATGCTTTTACTTTTCAAGCCTGCTGACATGAGCATCCTAACCTGTCTAATGGTTTTTGTTTCATTTGTCTTGTTTCTATAGTGGTCGACAGAATAAACACTGTCTCAAATGTTCAAAACACGGTCGAAAGAAAATATATAGAAAACAAAAGTTCTCGTTTAGTTCTGACCTTTGCTGAGTTTATAGCCAGACAGATGTTTGAAATTCGTGTAACAGAAGATAAGAAGTCAACAAATATTCCCCCGAACTGGTAATGTGTTAAACTGGCACAAGCATATATTGGAACTTTCTGCTACTTTATCCTAATAAAATAAATTTACAGCCAGTGCTCTCCCTCGCTCTCGCTCTCAAGTTTCTTATCTGTATTAGCGATGCTGATGCTCACATTCTTGCAAACATTAATTTTCATAGCTCAGCAAAAATACGAGTGTGTTTAATAAAGCTGCTCTTTTGGCACATTTCATGCACAGCACTGCTTTTAACTATGGCTATGCAACAAACTGTTGATAAGGAATTTTGGATTGTTGTAAAAACAGAACTCAGCTGTGTCAACACTGATATCAAGTTTTAATATAAATTCTCAGTGCATGATGAGAACTTTGCTACAATGAATGAGCGTGTGCTGCATACAAAGCAACAAAAATGATGCAAGTTTTGAAGTATTTGGATTTTTAAGCAAACATTAGAAGTTTGGAAATCATTTATTGATTGCAATAAATGCTAACGCAGCAAAACATCTGACACGATAGAAACTAATGTTGTAGACTGAAAAATGGATTTCACATTGGCAGGCCACTTGAACAACGTCTGCATCAAAGGTATCAGTTCTGTGGCTTGCTACCGTTTATTGCAGACTTATGGTACTCAAAGGCAAGCATAATTTGTGCAACTTGATCAATTGCATTGCTTGCCTAAAATATCTTAGTATGTCATTATGCGGTGTTTGAAGGCCCAATTTTACAAAAAATGAATTGTTGAAAAACATTACCAGACAAATTAAAAACAGTGCCAAATTAATTTGCTTTAAAAACGGCCTCATTTCTTTTTGACTGTCTTCTGCTGCCCTGTCTCCACCCTAATGTCACTCCTGTTTAATCCATCCATTTTTTAAACACTGTTTTTCTACACATTATTCCTCTCTGGCCTCGTTCCTGCATATGCTACTCTATCTTCTTCTGTCCTTTCTTATTCTTTATCTTCTCCTCATTTCCCAACCCTGTCATCTTCTCTGCTTCGCCTCCCCTCTCAGTTCTTCCTTGCATATTTCCACCTCAGCCCATCGCGTCTCTTGAGGCGGGTAGCACGTGTAGAGTTGATTAGAAAGGAGCGTTTGAAAGTTAAGAGCAGAGCCGAACAGAAAGTGGTGTCTAGCTGCCAGGTGTGAAGGAATCAAAACGGATGTGCCGCGCACACGAGGCCGTTGGCGAAGGATTTTCAGGGTGGTTTCAGTGCATTGGATTTCTCGAAGCGTCCTCGGAGCAGACAGAGTCGGCCATGCAGAAACTGCAGGGGTTTGCTCAAAGCCAGAACCTCCCTGGATGCAAGGCATGTTTTATGTGGAGGTAGAAAAAGATGTGCAGAGTGCAAATCCTTTCAGCTGATCTGAGCTGAATTTATTTTAAAAGGTTTTATCATTTAAAATATAGAGCATAGAGCAAACATTTTTGAAAATGTAATAATATCTAAAAGTACAGACGACAGTTTTCTTTGAACATTCAGCTCAGGCAAAGTGAAAAACAGGCCAAGATTCTATAATCTTGATTACTCAGATACAACCTAAAAACTATAAATGGCCCAAGAAATTAGGAAACATAACAACAACAACACAAAAGAAAGTAGTCTTTATTGAAAGAATGAATGGTGGAATCACAGCTACTTCCAAACAAAACCCAAACTTGACATTCATATATA
>NW_013952429.1:741380-743773 GCF_001266775.1 Austrofundulus limnaeus | reverse complement strand
ATATATATATATGTGAGTTGTGTTTTCAAGGGCCAGTTAGCTATGTCAGGTACATTGAATTGTGTTGACTCCAAAACAGCTAAGCCGTTGTCAGTACACATCATCATCCATAATATTCATTTGATCGGAATCAAGAAGTTGAGGTCTAAACCCCGCTTCGTACATGTAAACAAATTAAACATCACCCTTTTTCTAAAAAGCACAAACATATTATATATTTTTAGGTGTTTACTCTTGTCAATTTATATAGTTCTTGCATTGCTGTTGTTATTATGTGCTCATTTTTACTTTTTACAAAACCTTTAGCTATGATTAGTGTTTTTAGGTTTAAAAGGAAGATTTTGTGACAGAGAAGTACGCGGGACTTAAATCCCCTTTGCACAGTCTCTAGTTCTAAAAATACAACCTGGCAACACACACACACACACACACACACACACACACACACACACACACACACAAAAAATCAATTGTGAACCATGAAAGAAGACGGAGACACTTTTTCTCCTTTCATATGTAGACATCGTTCATCCAGTGATTGATTTCTGAGAGTTTCATTAAAATCTGTCCATCCAGACAGAGAAACAAACACACACACAGGCAATTACTACATATTCACCTGTCTTTCATGGTGATGGGCAATAAAAACAAAGTTTATAAACCTCTTATGACAAGATGGCACAAAGTTGTGGCCTCTCATCTTTCATTGAGGACAATATGTTGATCCTTTACAAACCAAAGCATGTCTCAGTGATGTGGGGGTGACCCATACCTTGAAGGCTACTCTTCAGCACTCTGCAGTCCTTTGCTGCTCAGCCACACAAAGAATTTACAACCAGCACTGCATAATATAAATCACCAGGCCACTTGTCTTGAGGGCACTGATGACAATTGTGCACATTCCTACAGCAACCGGGGCCCTCACTCATCTATTTACACACACACACACGTTGTGCATGCCTGTGTGCACTGTGCATGTTGGGAAGTTGCCAGTGGGAGCAACCATACTGCTTCTGGCTGCATCAGCCAAAAACACAAACTCAAACTGAGAGACACAAGCTGACATGACTGTTTGTCTTGTTGGTTTAAGATTCGACCGGCGCAAACACGTGGCACTAACTAATTGTGATTTTAATGTGGACCGAGGGGGCTTGTATGCGAGCTCTCCCTTTTTCCAAAACACCCAGACACATTCAACAGGGCAGATACATGTTGAGGGTCATGATGTCAAGACATTCATATAGTTTGTTGCTGACAGTATGTTTCCCTCAAGCCGCTGGTCATGCCAAGGAGCCATTCACTGCTGATCACTGTCTTTCCTTACAAAGTTGCTCATGGTGGTTCATTCTGTGCCCATTGTTTGTTAGTTTTTTATGTTTGAAATGTTTGGTATGAATGTGCATGTGCACTACCTGTTTACAAGTGTTTGTGCTCTCTGTCGCACTTCTCTTATTACAGAACACGGGCCAATCTCTCAACATTTTTCCCCCTTCTGATTAGTCACCTCTTCAGCTTCACACTGCATTAACAACCTGATTTAGTGTGTGTGTTCATTTGTGTGTCCACGGTCAATCCAATCAACATTCCGCCAGCGTGTATACCTGCACTGATGAGAATTTGCCACATTGCCTTTACCTATTACCACTCTCTTATCAAAACAGCCTTATTCCATCCCTTTCTCACAGGCGCACACAGATAAAAACGGTCCGTGGAGGTTAAACGTACCTTGCCAAGCCAACTGGAGGTAATTTACCATAGCTTGGCGGACACATGCCATTTTACTGAACATGGTGCATAGCCCCCCTGAGCTTTGTTCCGCACTGACTTCTCTGTCCAGCCAAGCAAAGAATGAACAACTGAAAGAGACTAAAGAGTGGGAAGAAAGGAACAGGTGTAAAAAAAAAGTGAAGAAAAATTGTCAAGAGGAAAAAAAGCATGCGCAGAGCTGAGTGATTTCTTTTGCAATAACAACAGAGCACAAAACAATCTCGTCTGATGAGGACTTTACATGTGAAACTCTAAATTTGCATTCAGGTATTTTATTTTATAGACAGAAGAAAAATTAAAATGTCAGAAAATATTTTTTTATTATCAATAATTTACCAAATGTAGATATAAAAACACCTTTGTTGCTTTGTAGTCTAACTTTGAAACCGGAAATGTACAGTATGTAACTTAAATATTAACTCCTAGCTATGTTTGTGTTTTATTTTACACAGAGCTGACTACAAATAAACAACATGGACACAGTTGAGAGTCTGTGCCTAGAGGCTGAGAGCGTAGGGCATCTGGTCTCCAAGTGATAAGCATGTGTGTGTAAATGTTTGTGTGTAAGTGTCAGGGGTTATGGACAAGTGTGAGAGAGAGTGTGTGTGTGTGTGTGTGTGTGTGTG
>NW_013952429.1:737419-740907 GCF_001266775.1 Austrofundulus limnaeus | reverse complement strand
GTAATATATTTACTGAGAAAAGTGGTGACGTATTCAATACTTATTTAACCTGCTGTACATACAGTATGTGTATAACAATTTAAAAAAATTAATGTTAGTGTATAAATATCAAAAGTAAAAAACACTTTTTTTCATGGTGGTTGGTTCATATTTTATTAATCCATCCATCCATCCATCCATCCATCCATACCCGCAACTTCTTTTCAGGGTCATGGAGGTCACTGGTGTCCATATCCAGCAGTCACAGTGTGAAGGGCGTGGTACACCCTGGACAGGTTGCAAGTCCATCACAGGGACACACATAGAGACAAACGAGACAGACAACCATTCACTCTCTCACTCACACCTAGGGACAATTTAGTTACCAATTTACCTGACGTCATGTTTTTGGTGTGTGGGAGTGCC
Organism: Austrofundulus limnaeus; assembly: GCF_001266775.1. Taxonomy (NCBI): domain Eukaryota; kingdom Metazoa; phylum Chordata; class Actinopteri; order Cyprinodontiformes; family Rivulidae; genus Austrofundulus; species Austrofundulus limnaeus. Next base: position 740,502 of record NW_013952429.1, on the reverse strand, counting down.
TGAAGAACCCACACATGCATGGAGAGAACATGCAAACTCAACCCAGAAAGGTCCCTTGGCTGGGATTTTGATCCGGCAACCTTCTTTCTGAGAGGCATCAGCTCTACCAACTGAGCCACTGTGCAGTGTTTTATTATTTGCAAGAAAAAGTAGTGTTAGTAGCAGCTAGCTGTAGCACATCAAATGCAACCTGAAGCAACTATGGCAAAAAATAAAAAGAAAAAAAAAAAGATTTTTCTTCTGACTAACTGAAATGCAAAATACCAATGGTGTACAGGTTCATAAAGCTACATAAAGGATACATAAACTGATGTGAAAATTTGGAGAACAGAGTCGTTTGCAAATGGTAGAAATCCATTATAGGCATGGCCTTGGCTTGCTCAGACTTGTCATTAGCATTTAAAAAGCTTTCTACAACATTTAAGATATTAATTGTTCATAACTTTCAAAAACACCCCACTTCAAATGATTTTAACTATCCTCTTAATAATTTAAATACAGTAACAGATCCTTCTTTTGTTCGGATCCTGCCTATTAGTTAATCTTTTCTCTGCTGGTAACTGCTAGGCCACAGCACCGGTGAGATACAGTCTAACCGGCTCAGTGGAGGAAACATTGAGCTCATTTGAAACAATGTGCCCTGATTATTTCATCATTTTAACAGTGAGTAGGTTCACAGGGGCTCGTGATTTTGCCAGAGCTTCTGTTCACCATTATCAGATGAATACTGAGTGTAAACACATCACATATGTTCTGATAATTAGCATCATTAGTGCCTGTTTATTCATAATATTTTAACCAATCAACACATTAAGTTAATGAAAGGAAGCAGGTTAGAAAAACAAGGCGATGCTCGGGGTGATTACCATTGTCTGTTCATTATAGGCGTTGTAGATGGAACATCTTTTTATGTCATTATTTGAGCATATGGGGGAATGCAACCCTGCTAAATTATTCACGTTACTACAGTAATTTGACTTTGGGTTACTCCTGAGCTGCTTCAGGCTATCACGTGGCCATTGTCTGTAAATGCACTGCAGACAATCGAGTGCTGAGGAAATGAAAGAGTTAATTAGGCAAATGGTGAAATGCTGGTGGAGCATAGAGGGTGATGGAACAACTTCTGAATTATGAAACAGCGGAGTGCTGTGACTGGTGGCGTTCAGCCATATGTTACTGTGTGGCTCCCGTGTCTAGCTGGGGACAGCTGGTCAGATTGCTCATGTTCAACCAAGTTAGGGACCAATCAATCAAAATGGGGCTTGTTCAGTCATTTAAGCGGAAGCCAGAATAATACACCACAGTCCATTGTGAGTCTATCACTTTAGGGCCATTAGGGATTTGTCAGGAACTGTTAGCAGAAATGGAATCTCTTTCCCATGGAGTCAGGTGCATGAGGTTTTGTTTGGAGAGCTGAATGCATTCAGATATACAGCATTCAATGGTATTTTTCACAAAAAAGCATTAATTGGTTCAAATGTGTTGTTGTGAACCAGGGGGTTTCAAACCTCACTCCATCATTGACTTTCCTTCCATCTGTTGGTTGTGTTTTAGTCTGTGTAACAAAACTGTTCATTGCGTATTGTATAGGCTTTATTGATCACTAGATGTTTGTATCAAGTCATTAAAACATCAACAAAAAAAGAAAATACTGAAAACTGAAGAGAAAGTTGTAACAGCAACAACTATGCCATTCTAATAATTTGCTCTGAGAGAGTAAAGTCTTGGAAGTGAATGGAGTCTTCTTGTTTTTTATGGGATGTTTTATTATGGGTGTCAGTGTTTAAAGACAGAGAGATTTTATTAATCTATTATTGTGGATCTTTGGAGGGGTTGGGTTGGTGGGTTTGGAGTAGAGCTGCTGCTCTTTCACATCAAAATTAAGGTGGTTCAGGAATCAGATTAGGATGCCTCCTGGACATGTCTTTGTAGAGGTTTTCCCACATGTCCCAATGGGAGGAGGCAGCAGGTTGGAGGATTATTTTCTACTCTGTGTGCCTTTCTGCCTCGTCTGTAAAAGGCTAAATCAAGGCAAACACAGGTGTTCAGTTATCATGGTTACCCTAACGAGCCAATGGAAACAGCTTTAACTTTTTTAATGATTCTCTTTATTCTCCTTATACAGTTTATATATCAAAATATAAGGATTTTGTCAATTTAGAGTATTACAAAGGTCACAGATACTATTGAACTTTATAGAAGAAACTTGATGTAATAATTTCTGATAATAGCTGTATTGGTGCCTCAAAAAATATCTGAAAGCAGAAAGTATTATTAAACTCTTGACAAGGAAAAAAAGTCATGTTACAAGCTTTCAGACTTATGAGACAAAAAAGTAAGAAATCAAACTAAAGAAGAAAATCTTCTATTATCCAGTGAAAATCATTATCAAAAATCATATATTTTATGAAAAAGAAATTAATGGACGAAATATTTAGACTTTTTTTTGCTAAAATGCAAATCAAATTTCACCTTTACTGTTCAGACTGCTAAAATTGTGCTTTACTTGAGGTTTTATGATAATAATCTTAAATTAATTTTCAATTTCAAGGGCATTTCAGAAAAAAAAGAACCACATAATAACAAGATAACTAGAAAGCTATTATCTACTTGCGTCTGTTCTCAACGATGCAGATTCCTTGCTTGAACACCTTCCTCTTGTGTCTGCAAAAGAAGATTTCCTGTGATTTGAGGCATTCAGACAGTACAGTATGACCTTGCTACAGTTATAATAGTGCTTTCTTTAAGTAACTACAAAAAATGTTCACAGATAACAATATCTATCAACAAATATCTATAGGAGAGACTGCACCAAAGCAGCCATTTGACTTCACAGCATGACATGATTGAGATAGCCTGCTATTGTCTCGGTCTCTTCTGGGCCAAAATGATATGGCCACAATGATCAATAGTCTCTGTTGCACATGATTTATTTCCCATGGCTCTGGCTGTCTGCTTTGTTCCATCTGTCCCCAGTTCTTGCAAATTTCTGCTGCCTTTCTCTCTCTCTCTCTCTTTCTCTTTCTCTCACTGAGCCTCTCTTACACACACACACACACACACACACACACACACACACACAC
>NW_013952429.1:721677-737409 GCF_001266775.1 Austrofundulus limnaeus | reverse complement strand
ACACACACACACACACACACACACACACACACACACACACACACACACAACTTGACAAGCCTGTTTACATGAAGCCGGGTCCAAGTTCCCTTGAGAACCAAGAGTATTTAGGCACAAAATAGAGCTTATGTTACCTTTGAACTAATGTCCCTGAAAAATGATGTTTAGTTGAAAAATAACCAGGTTCATGACATGAAAACTCTGCGACCCTGCTGCATACTTAAAAAAATAAAATAAATAAATTCAATGCTTTTTTGTTTAGAGAGGAAATGTGTAAATAGCCCACTCCTCGTGATTAAAAATGGTGACTTCGAGGGTGCAGATAGAAAGTAATTGAGTCACTTGTTGGCTGAGCAAGTGGGTGAGTGAGCCAATCATTGAGCAATGCTGGTCTGGTTAATCTGTTCAGGAGAGAATGAAAAAAAAACACAAGAAGAGGAAACAAGGCTCACCAGTCTGTCACTGTTACAGCGTATCTCAGAGACCATCATATTCTAATTGTTTATTGCTGATGGAGCATGAAATGAACAATTAGATTGGGACATCAATGTATTTCACACTTTGATGGTGATGTAGAATACCAAGTGAAGTGAATCCTGATGCAGATAGAAGAATTGTCATGCAAACATCAGTATTTAGCATTTAGTTTTCTCACACAGATTTGTTGTCTATGGATTATCTGGCATATGGTCTGTTGTCTTGTAAAATATGCATTTGTACAGATTGTCTAGTTCTTGTGTAGCACGGTGGTTCAGTCGGTGCTGCTTCTCTGATTGTTGCAAAAGTCAGAACAGTTTTTGAATCATTGGGAATTGGTTACAGCAAGTTCAATTAATCTTTAATCCTAATAGATAACTCAGATTGTTTGATGTAGGGATGCTGTGGAAAGGGTTTAAACAAAGAATATCTTAGTTGCAGTAGATAATGTTAAACATCAGTTTGAGAAAAGGTGTTTAATTCTATCAGCCTGCCAAGTGCTGGTCTGAGGAAACACAAAGTAGATCATTTTAAAAATAACTATGTATTCTGCATCTTCATAAAAAGGTTTGCTCTATAAATTGTCCTGTAAATATTAATTATTTTTGTGCAAAGGGGGAAGCCTTAAATCACTATTTACTGCAACTTCTACATGTAAAATGTCCAGTCCAACGTCAACACATCTTTAAATACGATGACAGCAAATCCTCTCTGTGTGTCCATCTGCAGGCCTGTATGGTGTCGGAAACACCGAGCTGGGAGAGAAACAGCTCTGTACACAAGAGTCTGGGCTCAGCAGGAAGTACCTCCTCATCCACTTCCAGGTCCAAGTCAGACGTCATGTGGGTCAGATGTCTGCTCTTCATCTCAGCCTTGATTGCCCCCATTGCCATTGGTAAGAGACAAAAATCCCTGCTCCTTTCTCTTCAAAAGAGTCATTTCATTTAATTAGGAATGATGAATGATGACTGATGAACTCTGACATTTATCAGTTCTGTTGTTTTACAGCTTAAATTTGTGCTGCTATAGGCCTGGCAGAAAATGCTTTTCTCATATACAAGAAACAGACATTTTTGTGGAAAGGTTTTGTACAGTACTTGTCATAGATAGCTTTTTGAACTGCCTCAGTTTAAAGAAATTGTTTAAATCTGACTGAATCGACAAGCTAATGGCTAGTCTAAGTAAGGTCTTCAAACAGTCTTAACAGTTTTATAGGAGTTCATGCAAACAATATCTTATTACCCATCACAATGCTTCCAGTATTTTATTATAAAATTACTGCATTTAAATAAACATTTACAGTTATTTGCAAGTGCAAGTGTAGCAGCTAGCCATAGCATTTCTTGTGCACTGTAGGAAACATTGGGCAACAAAAAGAAAGAAAGAAAGAAAGAAAGAAAGAAAGAAAGAAAGAAAGAAAGAAAGAAAGAAAGAAAGAAAGAAAGAAAGAAAGAAAGAAAGATTCTGCCAGAATAACTGTCATGCAAAACTGACAATGAAGGAAAGTTTACATGAATCATGATAATCTATTCAGATCCCCACTCAGACTAGCCCTTAGCTCATCAGCCTGGCAAAATTTAAACTGTTTTTTCCAACTTGGTATTGTTCAAAGAGCTATCTACAACGTAAGATATGACGTTCACAACATTTCTACAGGATCCCACTTAAAGTCTTTTTTATTAGGCTACTTGAACGGTTGTTTTAATTTCCTGCTTCATAACTCTTATTTAAAAATGAAGAAGAAAACAATTTGTTTCAAAATACGAAATCAAATCAGGTATTTCATTACTCAGCTTCGACTCCTCATCCTCCTCCACACCCTCAGTGATGCACTAGAATTGGCAGCCACATAACCAAGACAACACTAACACACTTTTTCATTTTTATGTAGTAAATCTGCTGTTACTGTTCCCAAGCGCACACACATAACAGCACACACACACACATACAGCACACACACACACACAGTCTGGGTTCACATGCAGAGTCCAAATGAATCCCCAGCAGGTCATCTGTATGTCTCTGCCTCGCCTCTCTGACATTGAGCTTCGAAGACTTCAAAAAGAAAGCGATGGCCTACTTGGATTTAATCCCATTAATAGCTGCCGTCAATCACACTTTGCCACTGTGTACTTCTTCACATGCCTGCTGCCACACAGATGAAATCCTTTAAATGCTGAAATACTCTGCGCCCACATGGGCACTCTCCCGGGCCCACATGGGGAGTGCTCGCAAGCAGGCAGCCCCTTCAGCACACAAACACGGAAAGCTTTGCTTTTAGCATTGAGAGATCAGTTTCAGTCACAGGTACGTATTTGCATCATTGGCTAAAGAATAGGCTGACATATGCAAATGATTGTGTTATTGTGTTTACACTCAGCAAGGCTTAGCTGAAACAAAGACTGTTAAGCTTGAGGATATACAAAAGTATGTACTTGATCTTTTCCACCAAGCTTTTATTTCTTTGTTATTATCACAGTGTCATGAAGACAGAGCATTTAAAACAATAAAAAAAGAGAAAATGCATGTTTTGAGCTTGGTTTATATGTATATTTTTTAGGGGTGCAACGATAAAGAAAGCTCACAATTTCGGTTCAATACTTAAATCTCACGGTTCGATATTTTTGATAGAAAAAATAGAAACTTCCATGCCCTTTTCAACTTGTAATTTATTGAAATTAATTATGATCATTTGTTTAACCTCAAAAGTACAGTTTTTAAATTAAATGTTGCTGAAACAGCAAGTTTCTCAGTGGATCTGCACTCGGCAATGCAGCCTAGGTGGAGTAGTCGAACACAGATCCACTGATCCTTCACCACAGAGCATCTTCGGAAGACAAGTTGATAAAATAAATTTTAAAAATATGTATTGTTCGATACAAGTGTGTATTGAACCTAAAGCTCTATATTGAACGGTTCGATATGGTTCTATGTATTGTTGCACCTCTGATATTTATATATGGTCAATTAAAAAAAAAAGAAGGCTGGTTATGTTAAAAATGCAGTAAAACAATATACCTGTCCAAAACATGAAATTTTCAAATATTTTTGATAACCTTATTCACACCACACTACTGCATTTTCTGCATGTGTTTCAAGCAGTATTTTAGCTTAAAGCCTTTTAGTACATTCAGTTTTATTTTGTTTCTAAGCCAATTTTTCATTGCTTTAATTGCTCATCTCTCTATTTTGGTAAAACAGAAATGTTTAAGAAGAAAATAGAACATGTCCAGTGCATTTTAAAAGTCCTGCAAAGTTTTATGTAACTTTTTTTGTTCATTCGCAGTCCAGTACCTGACGGGTGTCAGAGGACTGTCTTGTTCCAAAATCAATGTCACAGTGCTAGATGTGTGGGGATGAGTGGGTGGGCTTAGCTGATCTTTGCTGCTTTTAGTAACTTGTCACACTCTGTGTGAGTAGAATTCTGGAAAACAGGAAGAGCAGGAGGACAGAATCTGCGAGCTCGTCTACAATCAAACCTTTTAGAGAGGCTGAATCTGCGAAAAATAGTGTCAAAAATAGTGGAACTTTATTAGAGTAGTACTTAATAAAAAATAATAAATAAAAATTGGAAGTCTTTGACTATCCTATCATTTACAGTTCATAAAATCTTCACCAGAAATCAAGATAAATAAATCACCTGTGTGCTAAAGACAAGGCTGGAAGTCAGTGGATAACTTGGATCTTCATGCCCTCAGGTGACACAGCATTAAATACAGAACTGATTCTGTTCTGGAATCACTGATTGGGCTCAGAAACATGCCTATAAATACTTCAATTTCAGTTTATCAGATTTTATTTATTTATTTTTGTTTCAAACTTTATTAATTTCTTAAAAACAGATTGAATTCTATGTACAATAAAAATAAAAGAAAATACAAATACAATGAAATGAAAGGCAGCAGAGAGAAGAAAAAAATCTTATATGTGCCCCTAGATTTACAAATCATTTCACCCTGTTATTAATGAGCATTTGTGTACTGTCACACAAAAAAAATCCGTCAAAAAGAGTTTGTTCACATTTCTTTTGTTAAATATATGAGAAATATCAAAAACACAGCAGTTTGACTCATAAAATTGTTGTTAAGCTTTGAGCTTTAAAGAGGATCTGGAGAAAATAGAGGTGGTTTATTTAGACATACTGTTGGAGCGCTCACAGCTGAACTTTGTCACATTCTATTTCTGTTGTTGGACATTTTTACTGGAGTCCAGCTGTGTTCGTCTAAAATCACGGAAGATGCTTAAAAAGAAACATTCTTTTTCACAAAATGTCATAGTTATTTTCAGCTCCCACTATATTTTTTTCTTTAAACTTAAAAAAATATGCAATGTTGAAAACTTCTGAAATATCTTTTGCTCTTAAAAAATAGTATTTTTTATGCGTGCATTAAAGATAGCAGCAATGGCCAAATGCTTTGGCTGTTCAAGTGAGAGATCGCCTTTTAAATCTGTCTCCTCATCCTTTTCACCCTCTCATTCTCCTTCTTTCAATCCATCCAATTCTTTTGCCACTCTCTTGTTCTTGGCCCAAATGCAAAAATCAATATCCTTTTGTTTCATGCCCCTCCGAGGCAATGAGAGACTGAATACGATTGTCTGTTCTCGTCGTGGTTGCCAAGTTTCTGTCACCACTTACACAAGTAATGACAGACACATTAACATGCACTTACAGCTCACACCTTATGAGATATAGGCACAGACGTAGAGCCTAACATGGACACTTATATGTTCCTGAGTGAACGCTTGTGTTGTCTCGGTGTCATAAAATGCAGCCTGATGGCACCGTTTTATTTAGAAGGTGAAATGCGTGAGGAGAGAGAATTTTTGGAGGCAAGTTAAACATGACACTTATTACGGTATCTGATAAAAAAAACAAATAAATTAAAGGTGACAGATGAAAGAGGAAGGCTTGTGACAGCCAGACAATTTTTGTTCAGCTTGTAAAGATACTGTGACTCCACACTGGCACCTCATAATTATTGATGATGATTTTATTATTTCAATGTGCTCTTTCACCTCTTTTTTTGGGTTTAAATGTGTTGTTATTTTTATTTCAGATACAGAAGCATGCCCAGTAACAAGAAATTATTAGGGATAGGCATGGCAGGTAAAAATACTATTTAAGAAACCACTCAAATTCAACCTCTCTGCACAATCTGACCAATCAAATTGAAGAGATGCTTACACTTTATTACAAAAGTTTATTGCGTCTATTACTTATACAGAAAATCAGATTTGGCTTCAACAGATTCAGTACAAAAATGTGGTTCTGATCTTGAAAATAAATATTAAAAAAATAATTGAAAACAGTGTATTTTCTTTAATGTGTTTGTGTCACAGTGCCCACTGGGGAACCCATCAAGGCAGTTCCATAAGACATCTGATCCACAGCTAGTCTAGACAGCCGCCTCACAATAACTGTGCATTGATCTCTGCACGCCTCAATTACCCCTTTTTTCCCCCCAAAAAATGTATATTCATGCTCACAAAGGAGCCACGATGCAGCCACTGAAAAACGCTACACACCAACACGTTAACACAATAATGACCCGGTGCCTTAAGCACCCACGGAAATCCATGATGTCCCATCAATTCTTCACCCGCTACTGAGACACACATCCTGTCTGAATGTGTGCTTAAGGTCTAATCATGGCCCGAGGTGGTATACCTATGTGTGTGTGCGCCTGTGTGTGTTCATTAAAGAGGACATTTTCAGTAAATGTCACTTATATATCAGCCCTATCTCTAAGCTAGAGCCTGCCATTATCAATGTTATGCCCTCAGGTACCAGAACCACACGGTTATCATCGACAATGGTTGTGCGTTTCCACCTCTACATTCCATCACTCAGAGCATTTGTATGCATGTGCGCCTCTGTGTGCATGTGTGTGACGTGGTGAAGGGCAGCATTAAGTTGAGCCCAGGCAGAGTGTCATTGAGCTCATTCAGATTCTTTGCTGCATATGTGTAACCATGACGCTCCTCTAACTAATGAAAGAGCCAAGGGAGGGAGGGCAGGGTTTCTATGGTTACTGTGACAGGGAAAGCAAGGAGAAGGGAAGTGTGTCTCGCCTTTTTTTTAAGGGATGCTGTAGGCCTGCGTTTGTTTGTTGTTGAGGTCTTCATACAAATACATGCGGCGTACGTGCAATTGTAGGAGCTATAATTTGAAAGGTCTTCGCAGGATGAAAGGTATTGAAATGAAACAGCAGGCGATCTCAATTACTTGGCCTCGAAAGCTGTTTTAATACATGTTTATTTATTCGGCAGTGAAAATTCATATTATGTATATTGCACCGGGTACGGCAGAAAGTTCCACGGGAGATGGTTGAGCAGGAGGTTGTTGTTAACACACACTATATGACGCCTCAAATCGAATCAAGCACAGACTACATTATTATTACCGAGGAGGAAGGTGATGGAAAAACACATGTGAACACCTCAGCTAAGCGATCTATCCAGGGAGAAGGCGAATGCTCACAGGGACTGCTGCTCTCAATAACAAAGATACTCCACAACAAGTAAAATCCCTTGGAGCATCCAGTCCAACACTGTCAATATCAAAGTGCTTTTATACTGTCATTATATTGTAACCCTAATTTACTTTGGAAACATCTTTTTATCTTAAATCTTATATGACAATGAGAACAGGGCTGCACAATTGTTGCTAAAATTAAATGGACAGGTTTTTGTTTGTTTTTCCCAAGATAATTAAGCTCATGATTCTCAAACAGTTATTCTACTCAAGTAATAAATAATAATAAATACTGTCTAGAAAATTCAAGGGTAAACTTTTAAAGGACAAAAAAAATATTTTTTTTGATTTCCTAATGTACAACAAAGTGTGAGTCACTCATATCAAATTATAAGATTTGTTATGAGTGACAATACAAATTATACACTGCACACGCACAAGTAGGCATGAAAACGCAACAGAGCCACTGCAAAAAATGTCCACCTAACCAAGTTTTAAAATCTTATATTCAGCCAAAAAGTCTTTTTGATCTTGTTTTGAGACTGATTTACTAAACAAGAACTGATTGTGTAAGAATAATAATCTTGTTTTCACAATGTGTAAGATTATTTGTCTTGTTAATCTGAAAATTTGACTCAAATTAAGTCAAAATTTTCTGCCAGTGGAGTAACAAAGTTTTACTTGGTAAGATTCTTAAAATACTTGATTTGACTCAATTTTTTCTTAGTTCAAGAATCTAATTTGAGTCAAATTTTCAGACTAACAAGACAAATAATCTTACACATTCTGAAAACAAGATTATTATTCTTACACAATCAGTTCTTGTTTAGTAAATCAGTCTCAAAACAAGATCAAAAAGACTTTTTGGCTGGATATAAGATTTTAAAACTTGGTAAGATGGACAGGTTTTGCAGTGTAAGATTTGTATTATGGTTTTCCATTTTGATTTTACAGTTGAAGCGTTGAGATAAAAGTTGATTATTTTTCAAGAATAAAGTGGAAATGACAAACATAAAGTTATTTTGAGATCAAAGGGGACACAAATGTGTTCCTTTACCCCATGATGTGAGGTCACCTTTCACCTGTAATCATTGTAAAGTTAGGAAGTAAGCATGTGACTACAGACACATGCATGAAAATCAACATTGTTAAGAAAGAAGATTGCATGCATGTGAAAACTGAGATTAAGTTTTTGTTGAACTTATTTTTGATTAATAGTGGAGCCCTACCCTGAAGCATGCACAGGCATACCAGTAGCTTTAGTGTCTTTGGGTTTATTGACATTTCCTATTTCAGTTGAATAGATTTATGCTTCAGATTTTTCACTTCTGTAAATTGTTCATTTTTATTGTCTTTAAGTAATCTCTGCAACTGTTGTCTGTCACTGTGGAAATTTCCAGGCAATTATCCTTCACCTGAATGGATGTCTGAAAAGACCAACTGCAAAGCTGTAATCGCCAATTTAGTTCACTTTTGACAGTGGCCATGCCCTCATGATAAATTTTCTGTGATGTTTTCGCTTTTTGCACTGTGTGCATAATTATGTTTAGATGACAGGGGAACAAATTCAGTTTTAGTCCAACACAATTTATTCTTGTACACTTTAGGCCTCTACTGCACATAAATTAAAATGACTTTACTAATATATCTTGTTTTTTTTTCCATTGGTTTGTAGGAAGAGATAAATAGTTGTCAAAGCACCAAATAACAGTGTGTGTGTGTGTGTGTGTGTGTGTGTGTGTGTCTGTGTGTGTCCAGTGCATGGCCGTGCTCCCATTCCCATGGCAGTGGTGCGCAGGGAGCTGTCCTGTGAGTCCTACCCCATCGAACTGCGCTGCCCTGGCACGGATGTCATCATGATTGAAAGCGCCAACTACGGCCGCACCGATGACAAGATCTGTGACTCAGACCCGGCTCAAATGGAGAACACGCGGTGCTACCTGCCCGATGCGTACAAGATCATGTCCCTCAGGTCAGTGTTTGTGTGTGTGAGTTAATGAGTGCGCGTGTGGGTGTGAAATTCATCTGGTGATGTTGCAATCTAAAATAATCCTGGAAAAAACTCAACTAACTCAAATGTTAATTAGTGGTTTTTGCAGGTAAGATAATTTGACAGTATTTTATTCTTGAGCAAAAACACCACAGTTTAATAGTATTACAGTATTAAAACAACAATGTCAAAACATGATTTATTTGCTTTCATTTAAAAACAGAAATCTAAATGCTATTTCTTCTTCTACTCAAATATTATCATGTTTTCTAATGATGATTATGTCATAGGCAAAATAATAAGATGTTACCTCATTTACTTGTTATAGTTAGGAGACAAGCGGACATTTGCTCGATGTAAAATCAGTGTCAGCTTTTTCTTGCAATTTTCTCAGACTTAGAAAAGATTTATGTGATCAGCTTTTTATTCATATATTTTTATACTATAATATATAAGACAAAACATATTATTATACACCTGTCCTAAATGCATGAAATGCCCTGAAGTTTTTGAGACTGGAGTTTTAAGCCAGCTGTAATCCGCTTTGATTTTGGCCTCACTTGAACCAGCTGTCAGCTCATCAATTTGGTCAGAATGGAACTTTGTTTTCTCCCAATAGAAGTAATTAAAAAGCTATCTACACCAGGTAAGATATTACCTCTTCATGATCTTTTCACAAAACTCTATTTTAAAAGACCTGAACTATCTTTTTAAATCACATTGCTCTGGGGCTTTCTGGTTGTGTAATGCATGTACAGAAAAAAATACAAGATTTGCTGAAATTTGTGCAATGCATAAAAAGACAAAGGTGACAAAAAAACATAATCTGTCACTCCACATCTTGCAGTTTCTTATGTACAGTTTCTGTTGCACAGAACCATAAACCTGCAGGATGGAAATGAGCCAGGTAACACCTCTACAGTGTGAATGATTCCACTTCTGACTGTGTTGGGAGCACGACTGAAGGTTGTAAAGTGCTTCACAAGAACGTTGTCAGTTTATGACTGAACAATTGCTCAGTTTTCATATTTGTCAGATTCACAATCACTGTGATATCCAGTTAATATCAGTGCAACTTTTATGCTATTTATAGACAAACACTTGAATATGCAAATCAGGTGTTATCTAAGTTTATTTGTGTATTGTTAAAAAATCAAATTGTTAATTGCAAACAATAAACACATCTTTGTTTAGCTTAATTTGTCGTGCATTTCATGTAACAAGAAAAAACATTTAATAAGAAATGATAATAATAAATTATATATCTTAACAAATGTTATTTTTGTGGCTAAAGTAACTTAACCTAAAAGCTGACTTCTGCAATGTAAATTGGCTAAAATTACCATAAAACTCCACAGCTGATTATTTACACACAGATATCTATTTTTTTTATCACAAGTGTTTGGAAATTCTGAATATGCAAATCAGGTGTTATCTAAGTAAAGACTCGCTGATTTGCATAAACTGGCACAAACAATAAACACCACAAATGTGGATGTCTTTTCACAAGTCTGTAAAAAGATATGTTATCGAATAAAAAAAATAAAAAAGTCAATATCTGAAAATGTACCAGAGCCTAAAAAGTGTGTGTTTTTGCTCTGGTTAGACACAGAATAAATAAAATCAACAGGCAGTGGTTTTCTGCCGGAGCACATCATGTAATAACCCTCTCTGATTCTGTCAGTACTCTCATTCTTCTTTCCACACTTGAGATTTTGCTTTTATTAATGCATGAGAGCACTCTTTTAGCTCCTGCATGAATATTTTAAATATGTTTTTTCTTGATGAAAGTGTTCTAAACATTTCTAGAAATACTCTTTATTTTCCTGGTGCTGGTTTTGGTTTGGGTAAGTAGTTTATTGTTTATTTTATTTTATTTCATTTTAATTTTTTATTTGTTTTGTTTTGTACCAGCCCGGTCTCTACAGTACCAACTTTTTTGATGTAATCTAAGCAGGTGTGTTGGTCAGATTTAAGTGGAAAATAATACCAGGACAACGATGAATCTCTGTAATGAGAATGTCTGGCTATAAATAATGCATTTATGCCACCATTAGTATCTGGATTTTTCAGATCATGTGTCTGACTCTGAGTGCTCCCTCCTGCTGTCCCATTATTATCGGCCTGGTCTTTCTTCAGTTTTAATACTCCCTGTCATCTTTCTGTCTCCTGCCCTCTGCTCTGGCCCTCCATCAGGCCACCTGTCTCTGACATGTGGTGGTGTTGTGTTTGTGATTACTCTGGCCCGGCTTGGTCTTTGTCAAAACTCTGGCTGCTGCAGCTTGTGTGGCCACTCTCCTGCCGGTCCATCCATCCATAATTTATACGCAGGCGCATGCACACTCACACACTCACACGCACACACAGCATGCTCTGCACACAGCATACGCTGCCCAGGGGCTACACCAGACTTTAAGCTCCAATTAACAGAGCCAGAGGCCAAACTTAATCTTGAGGGATCCTACAGTGGAGGTGACTTAGACCGGAAACAACAGTTTATCACTTAGATTTTAGGTGTCTGTGTGTGAGCGTTGTTTGTAAGCGTTTATGTAATGCGCACACAACACTTTATGTTGCAACACCGCAATAGGGCCACTCAGAAGAAAAAAAAGAGAAGGAAGGTCTTTTTTATGTTTTGAGAATATAGTGTGAATGTCAAGATCAAAGTGTAAATATTAATAACTAGGAATGTAACATACTGTCTAAGTCACAGTAACCTTGGTAGAAGGGTCATGCTTTTGTGATGTACGGTTTAACAAGAGTAAGAAATAAATGCCAAATGGTACATTTTTTTTGCGGTTAGCAAAACTGTGTTTGAGATGCATATTTTAAAACTGAGACAAGTTCTGTGAGTTCCACTGAAGTGGGAATAATAAACCACATCTCAGACTGCTTCAAGTAAAATAATGCAGTAATTTTGTAGTTAACCCAGTAAAAGTGCACTCAGCCCTTGGATATAATATTAATAATAAGTAATGAAACAAACACAGCTGTGCTCAGGAACAAAGTGGGTTTCACATCCTCTGGCTGAAGTTCTGAAAAATCACCCTTTTTACCAACAATGCAACTTTTGTCTGTCAGTATTTACATTTTAATTTTGAAACATAAAACTCCCTTCCTCCTCAATTGTCTTTTTTTTCTTCTGAGTGGCCCTGACCCTCCCTTGTGCTATGTGGACAAACGTAAACAGGGATTATTTGTGCAGTGTTTGTGTTTGTGAACTTTTGCACGTGTTTGAGATTTGTCTGGCTTGCGTGCACCGCCCTCCCATCAGTCTGCTGCAGCCCGTCGGGCCTCCACTCCATCATTCCCGCCATGTCGTCTCCGGCTTTCAGGCTCGGCTCAACTGGCTGATAAAAATCAGAGCATGTTCCGCCTGCCCAGTGTTTCCTCAGTATCATATTCTCCCTTTGTTTTCCCCTCTACCGCACTCCCAAGGCCAAGCAGAGCGTGTACATGTGTGTGTGTGTGTGCGTGAAAACGGGTGTTGACGAACACGCGCGTGTGCCTTTGTGCGTGCGTGTGTTTGTGTGTACATGTGTGTGCACACAGCACATAATTGGTCCTGATATCAAAGCCTCATATCTCTAGAGAGTCTCACAAGACTTCTCAGGCAACTTAGAAAGGACCTGATACCGCTGCATTTCCCAGATTACCTTCCCGTTGGGATGCAGTGGGCTTGGATGAAGGTGTGTGTGTGTGCGTGTGTGTAGTGGGGGTTATAAAGCTGTGGCCATGAAAGTTCAGCCTAATCTGTTTTAGTGATACACTGACCTCAGCTTAGTGACTCACTCTGTTTCATCTCCTTTTTGAACCGTAGTGCTTCAATATGGTAAACGCACTGCAAAAAATGTCCACCTTATACCAGACAAAAGTCATTTTGATCTTGTTTTGAGACTGATTTACTAAACAAGAGCTGATTGTGTAAGAATAATAATCTTGTTTTCAGAATGTGTGAGATTATTTGTCTTGTTAGTCTGAAAATTTGACTCAAATTAAGTGAATTTCTGCCAATGGAGTAATACAATTTTATTTGATAAGATTCTTTAAAAACTTGATTTGACTCAATTTTTTTTCTTATTTCAAGAATCTTACCAAGTAAAATTTTCTTACTCCATTGCCAGAAAATTTTCACTTAATTTGATTCAAATGTTCAGACTAAAAAGACAAATAATCTTTCACATTCTGAAAACAAGATTATTATTCTTACACAATCAGTTCTTGTTTAGTAAATCAGTCTCAAAATAAGATCAAAAAGACTTTTTGGCTGGATATAAGATTTTAAAACTTGGTAAKATGGACAGTTTTTGCAGTGCAGGAAGGTTTTCTGTACGAAGCATTTCAGTTTTCTTTTTAATTTAAAGGTTTAATATTTGATTTTGCATCACAAAAATGCACGAGTTTAGTTTTGTTACATTCACAGAAACAAGACTTTACTCCCTTGCTGCATTCCTTGTGTGTTTTCAAAAACAAAACAAAAAAAATTATTAAAGTTGCAAACTGTTCCAGCCGGTCGGGGTGCGGTTCGATTTTGCCATATATTAAAAGCGACTCTTCGGCTAGAGCTGCTGCAAGCCAAATTCTTGAAACGCCTCCGATTTACAGTAATCTATTCAGATAAAAATGACTTTATGGCATCTACAGAGATGCTTCATGGTGCACTCCCTGCCCCCCTTTACTGATACTTAAGTGCTTCATGAACCAAGTACCTTTTAGCTGACACTCTCTCGCACGTTCTCCCTCTTAATCCCACACACGTGCACACTCGAAGCTGTGAGTGTGGACAGCCCGAGGAGTGTGCAGGAGCACCAACTCTGCTCTGCTACGTGTGCCACAGCTAGCGTGTTAGAAAATTACTTTCGGACTTCAAACAGACCGTCCCCCTCCTGCCACCTCTATACCACCTCTGCCATCTTGTTTGCCCTCCTCCTCCTCCTTCTCTCAACCTCTCCCTCTCTCCATCATTCCCTCCCTCTGTGTTTCCGTCCATCCTAACAGAGTCTTTCAACACAAAGGGAAACAGCTTCCACAGAAAGAAAAAAAAAAACATGGGTGGGGACCTGCTCCCCATATTCCTCTGCTCCCTTTTTCTTGCTTTTGGAAGTGTTAAATAACGACATGCCTCATTTATTATTCTCCTATCTGTCACCCTCTCGATATTTCAAGTTTTTTGTCACTCCATTTCCAGTTTTTTTCCCACTCTCGGTTTTTCAAATCAGCTTTCACTCCTTATTTCTCACCCTCACTGTCACTTTCCCTTCCTCCATCGCCATCTGTTTTAGTTTTTGCCTTTTTTTTTGCTTCTTTTCCTTTTTTCATTCACTTTTTCCCCTTATCCCCCAGGGCTCAGAGCAAAGGTGGGCTTGAGGCTGGCACTTATAGGTTGTTTCCTGTATTTTATGTGGCATTTTATATTGTAGACCTTTAAGCGGCCAGGTGCGCCCTGGTTTTTGGATAAAAACCCACAAGATGAAATTTTCAGTGGCCCCAGGAAGTCTATACAAAGTATTACAAAGACAGCCAAGCTGGTTTATGGACCATTTTGTCTTAAAACATACCCTTCAAACAAAACATCTAGCATTCCTTGAAGGATTTCATATAGATTGCTTCCTCTCATGCCACAGATTTAAACTTATAATGAGGAGGATCAGTCAAAACCTTTAAATGACATTATGCATGCTGCTTTATTGTGTGATGTTGTGAGGACACATGGGATATGATAGTGTTAAGAGCATGTGTTGAGAAGGACTTTCTGCTACACACCAAATTTAGCTAATTGTCTCTAAAATTGACTGAGTCGTAGCCATTTTAGTATTGACTGATGTTGATTAGCTGTAGCAACCATCTTAAATTGCATTCATCCCAAAACGTTAACGGCTTTTAGATGTTCAGCCAATGATTACTTTCTAAGAGGTTCATTTAAATCCATGCACTGGTTCATGAGATATTTTACTAACAGACAGATGGGTAGAGTTGACTCCAGTAGTTAATGCTAAGGGTTTGAGCAAAAATGTTGCACAGTGTATAGCATTCAGAATATGTGTTGGGGATAAGTCTCAGCTCTTATCACACAAAATGTTAGCTCAATCACAATATCAGTCAGCTTTGGTAACCCTCTCAAATTTGCTTGAGTCTAAAAGTTAATGAGCTCTACAGTAGATGTCAACCCAATGAGTGCTTAGAGTTCTATTGCAATATGTTCTGTGAATCTTCATATACTTTGCTAACAGACAGACATAGTTGACTCCAATAGTTTGTGCCATTTTTTTTAAAAATCTGATGTCACACAACCATTTGGGTTTGGAGTACATGTTGAGAATGTATTACATCTAATGACACAATATGTCAGCTCAGCATCTGTAAAATTGTCTGAGTTATGACCATTTTTGTGTTTTGAAAGCTACTTAGCCATGACAGTCATATTGGTTGATGATGATCAGTTGCTGATGTGCAAGGATAACTATCTGAGAGATATGTTAAATCTATCCATTGATATTTTGCTTGCTGAAAAGTAAAATGAACACAGTCATTAACATTACCGCCTCTCTCCTTTGATGGCGGGCTAGTAGAATGAAACATAGTGGTTTGCATCAGTTCCTAAGATTGGACAGACCTGCTTGTTTAGAACTAAGCCTCAGCCTTCAAAGCGTCAATTTTATATTTTACGTGTGAAAGCATCCATCCATCCATCCATTCATTTTCTTCCGCCTATCCGGGGTCGGGTCGCGGGGGCAGCAGCTTCAGAAGGGAGGCCCAGACCTCCCTCTCCCCAGCCACTTCTTCCAGCTCC
>NW_013952429.1:713922-721242 GCF_001266775.1 Austrofundulus limnaeus | reverse complement strand
CCAATCCGCCTGTCGATCTACGGCTCCGTTCTTCCCCCATTCRTGAACAAGATCCCCAGATACTTAAACTCCTCCACTTGAGACAGGGCGACCCCCCTGACCCGGAGAAGGCACTCTGCCCTTTTCCGGCTCAAAAAGCAGTTGTGACCATATGTGTGCAATGCAGGCCCATGTGGGCACACTCTCAAATGGCACATAGTTGTATGCATTTGAATGCAAGTGTGTGTGCGTGTGTTCGTATGTGTGTGTTAGTAAGCTAGCACCAGCAGCGTTTGAACCATTCACACGGGAGTCTGTGAAGAAACCTCTGAAGTTCTTTTCCTCTGACTCTCTGAATTATAGAGGACTGCTTGAATCGCAGGCTGCAATCTAGTGTTAGCCATGTGCTGCAGTCTAAGACTGTGTAACTAGCAAGCTATGCCATGAGGTCTGAGAATTTGATATATATATTTTTTTTCTCTTGGCATATCTACACTAGATCTGTCCTCCCCATTTGTGTCTAATCCGTCTCCTGTAAAGGCAGAAGAAGAAGAGAAAGACGAAGGAGGGAGAGAGGCAGAGCAGATAATGACGCATAAATAAACGCTCAGAATCTTACATAAATCTTATACTTTTGATCATTATTCCACCTCTGTGACTCTGAGCACATAAACAATATTATCTGCTAAATTGAAGTTTTACACTGAGGCTGTGTGTGTGTGTGTGGATGTGTGTTATATTTTAAAAGTGGACTCACAAAGACATTAAGGAATACATCTTTAATGTATCTCCAGTTCTTCCTTCATCTGTTCACTCTTCCTCCTCCTGCTTCTCACTGAATGAGGTCATATCTGAAAATGTCCTATTTAATGTGTGTGTATGCGTGTGTGTAATGGTGTAGGCAATTGTATGTATGCTGCCACCCTCATAAAGTCACCACGGCTACAGGAGATGCCCTGCAGCACCCTGGGGGCCCAACTGTCACCCCTGCTCAGTGCAGTAATTAGGGCCCACACACATGCAGACACACACACAGATAGATGCATCGAAGTGAGAATAAACTTAAAGAGACTCCGGCGCACTAAAAGATTTATAGATAAATTCCTTCCGCGAGATACAGGGCAGCACTGAACACTGAACGCTGCTGTGTAATATTATCGATAGCGTCACGAATTGTCCTCCTGAGAACGAATATGTGTTTGTGCTGAGTGACAACCGCGCCGTTTCTCTGCACCTCTCCGACGTCTGACCCTGTTCCTCCGTCACCGCGGCTCTGCTAACCGTAGTTATCACGCTTCACTGAGCGGCAAAGCTACGCGGCTGCCTGAGAAAAGGCTCGGGACTGACCCGGACACCACACGTCACAGTCAGAGACAACAGCGTGAATCAGCTCCTCGGACGTGCCGGTATGCAGACAGTGATTGACTGCCTGACTGACTTGATCCTTTGATGCTGTCACTGAAGCGCAAATCCAAAGCAGGACGCAAGGTAGTCCCCAGCCTCCCCGCGGCTTTGCTGCTACATCCTGAATTCTTGGTGCTTCTGCAGCTGCAACCTTGATGGTGATGACGATGATGCCATTTTACACGCTCCTCCGCTTCTCGCTATATGGGAGATAACCTAGCAGAAAGTGACATCTATCTTTAGTTTTATGGTGATGCTTGTTTTTGGATTTGTGCAAGCAGGTGGTTTTATTTCAACTGGAAAGATGTTCTCCATGTGCTCACTGCACAAGGACGAATCCACAGGCAAGCATAAGGTGAGAAAGAACGAGCGGGGTATGAGCGAAGGAATGTTTCTAGGTGAAATAAGGAGGAAGACTCCCCGAGTGTGTCCTGGAATTGGACGGAGTTGCTATGGTTACCACTGGAAGAGGAGAGAAGGGGAGGAGAGGAAAGAGATGTGCACGAAAACTGTACTTGGCTGCCAGTCTGCCAGAAGGATGGGAAGAGGACGTGTTTGTGTGCAATATTTGTGTGTTTTTTCTCCTGGATGAAATAAAATATGATTAGAGTAGTTTGACTGGTTTATTAGTTCAAAACATGTCATTTATATGCATCGCTCCAATTAAATAGCGCAAAAGTTTATTTTAGTGAATAGTTTGAAGCTGCACACAACCAGCTGGTAACTTGGTGAAATTATTAGCCGTTTAGCCAAGATGAGTTTTACCAGAAAATGATAAATAGGCAACTTTTACAAGTGTCAAATGATTTAAAAGTAACTAAATGACAGCAGTATGTTTGTTAGAGACTCTTGGACTATTTAAAAAAAATCCCAATATAAAAAGCCTCATGCTGTTTCATAGTTTACCCAGTAAAATTACACACATGACCCTCAGCTACAATAATAATAATAAAAAAAATGAATCAAACACAGTAAAGTATAACACACTAGTGTTCATTCAGGGATGACCTATTCTTAAAATCTTGTTTTTACTTTTTTCACTACATTCTGATTATGCTCTTCTAAGTGTGTCTTGGCATTTCAACATTAATATCAAACTTGGGACACACACACACACACACACACACACATACACACACGCTCACAATATTCTCTCTTTTTTTGCACAGCCTTAATACTGCATTATAAATTGAATAAATGTGTGTTGTTTTCTTCAGTCATGTAAGTGTGCCTCCTGTTGCTGAAACAGCAGAGCTGTGCCTCCAGCTTGTCTGAGAAAATGGTTGTGAAACATGTCACAACATTTTATGAGAACAAATTATTTGAAACCAATGAGTTTGCAACAAGAAACAACTTTATAAATAGTTGTTGCAGTGTAAATTAGAGTTTTATGTCAAACATTTTTATTAGAGGAAAACAATACAAAATGAGCTGAAAATCAAAACATAAACAAAAATATAAAGCAACTCAAACGTTGGTACGATGTGATGTGGAATTCTTCAAGGAACGCTGGCACTTTTAAGAAATTATTTATTTATGTATGTATCTAATTAATTAATTAATTTATTTAATAAAGCAACATTTGTATGACAGCGCAAGCATGTCTGGGCTGAGCCCCCATGTTTTAGTATCTTATGAACACCTCTGCTTGACACACTGAAACGTGTCTGTGATTGACTTCACTGACTTGACCTCAGTTTGATGGACTGAACTCCAAATCGACATTTTACTTGTCGTTCATGTTTACTTGACTTGAGTGGTTTCAGATCATCTCTTAATCAGCCATTTTCAATCACTGACATCTTTTAGACGGCGATTCATTTCATATCCTGTCATGCATGACACTGACGGTCAGACCCGAGCTCCGTGCTGGACCTGCCGCACCCAGTACTCATGGTGGACACGTGAAAAGTGCACCGTGTGTGTAGCGAGCTTCATATATTGAGAAATAACACATGAAGAATGCAAGATGCTGACATCCTGCAGTCAAACATTAATAATAGAACACATTTCAAAGTCTTCCCCAGTTGGGAAAATAACATTATTTTACCTGTGGCTTGTCTGACAGGCTGTTTGAGAGCTGACAGAAACACATTCGGGGACCTCCACAGAGTGTGTGTGTTCTGGTGTGAGACAGATCTGTCATTTCTTCATCAGTGGTGTGTGGTGGTTCTGGTACAGGTGTGACGCATCTGCTTCAACATACCCCATGGTAGACAAATACATGGGCTCATACAAACACACAACCACGATACTTCTGTATGTGCCTGTCAGTCACAAACCATCACTCTTCAAATACTTTCTACATCTCCGCTCCTATGCATCTTTCCGCTGTTCCTCCCCTTTCTGTTCTTCCTGTTCACCATCCATTTCGATCACTTCAATTGTCCATCTCCAAAGAGCCCTCCTGTATTATGTGTGCATAACCACATCAGGGAGCCAATAAAGCAGAAATGAGGCCAGCAGCAGAGGAATTTTATGTGTGTGTGTGTATCTATGGGGGGAGAGGGAGAAAGTGGCTTTTTATCCTGTAGCAATATATGGTAGCTATGCTCTGTCTGCTGTCAAATGGCTTTCCTGAGCTCCCGCTGGACATAAAGAACCCTGAGACATCATCTCCCCCCTTTGTTATTCTCCTTTTGTTCTTTTTATGAATCTTTTTTTTATTCTATCTTCTCTAGGCTTGGGAATTTTAGCAAAATTTCTTTGATAAACGTATTGCAAGATATAATTTTATATTATTTTTATCTCTCCTAGTGCCAGAATTATTTTAGTCTATTTTAATAGACTACTTTGGATTTAAATACACTGAATTCTATAAAAGTGTGTAAAATGTATAGGTTGTAGACATCTCAGACATTTATTACTATATTTTGTAAAAGCGAGAGGGACGGTTCTCCTTCACGGGGGGAAATAAATAAATAAATAAATAAATGTGGGCGGCTGTGGCGGAGTGGTTAGGGGAGTCGTCCTGGAACCAGAAGGTTACTGGTTCGATCCCCCGTCCAGCCATCTCAGTCGTTGTGTCCTTGGGCAAGACACTTCACCCACCTTGCCTACTGATGGTGGTCAGAGGGTCCAGTGGCACAAATGTATGGCAGCCCCACCTCTGTCAGTGTGCCCCAGGGCAGCTGTGGCTACAGTGTAGTTTGCCATCATCAGTGTGTGAATGGGTGTGTGAATGGGTGAATGTCTGTTAGTGTAAAGCGCTTTGGGGTCCGGAGTGACTTGAAAAGCGCTCTATAAGTTCACTACCATTTTACCATAAAAAATCAAAAGCTATTGTGATGGCTATGGGCTATCTGCCCTGTTCTTTAAGAAAGTCAAGTAACATATATTATAAAAACAAACAAAGAAAAATAAATAAAAAAATACAAAAAAAAAAAAAAAACATTTACAAGAAACAAGCTTTCTCAAGTGTAAAACAATCACCTCCTAAATACAACTATTTTATTTTAGTTTTTGTTTTTGTGAACAAAAATAGGAGTTATAAATGCCCAAAACTGGACATAAAAATACTAAATATGAGCACAATTACCAACTACATCTACTGTAGCATTGTCCCAAAAATATTCCTTTATTTGCTTTTATGATATATTAGTTTTATTAAATATTGTTTTGGTCTGTGGGAGAAAACTGGAGAAAACCCTCTCATGTATGGGGAGAACATGTAAACACAACCCAGAAAGGTCTCCAGCTGGGATTTGAGCAGCCTTCCTGCTGAGAGGCGACATGTTGTTGGTGGCACCCCTGGGTGAAATGCAGTCTTGGCTAGGCCCTAATTAAAAAATAAATAAATAAATGCATGTACTTTCATTTGACTGTTGTAAAATATCACATTAAAACATCAGCAAATGTTCCACACCACACGCAGACATTGTGTTTTATGTCATCTCTAATCTAGTCTTGATTCAACAAAAGCCATACACACAAGGCAAGCAGATTAATATGCTTTATCATAATGCGCTGATAAAAAAAGTTTTGTTTCTTGTTTATCTTACACTCTTATCCTTTTGAAGCAGTGTCACCCTGTCTGAATCCTTCTCAAACATCTTCTTGCACAGCTCCAGGAATAACTGATGCATGAGTACAACTTTCTAAAGAAAAAAAAAAAAACAATATTTTGTGGAATCTATTTTTTTTTCCTGCAAGTTACTTTACACAGTACGGGAAAATGGCAAAGAAAGTTAATGAAATTCATACAGTGAATCCTTATTGCATCTTCTGAACATTGCACAATTCTGTGAGGGAGCTCTACCAAGAGATTTCTCAGTAATCCTCACCATCAATGTACCTGTTGGTGTGAAAACTGAAGCCAGTAGATGCCCAATGCACTTATTAAATAGGTTACTGAATCAGTTATAAACCTGTGTTTCAAAGTAGTTTTTTCTAATTCTTTATTTATAAATGAATAAAATTGAATAAAGGCACTGAAGCATAGTTGCTTGACATGTAGAGTAATAAACCTAAAACCTACTAAAACCCAGTGCAGATAAGGTAGTTTAAACAAACTGCATGCAATATACAGTAGTTGAATCAGACCCACTGATGTTCTGAGAAGAACTGGACTCCACAGACAAATCAATATTCTTGTTTTTCTGTTGTTGCTTTCTCAGTCACATTTTTTTCTACTCTTACTCATGTGGCAAGTTTGTACAAGCCTTTATGCATCTTTGCCCAAACAGGATGCGGGTCAAAACTCCCTCACTACCTCAGTCCAGTTAAAGCACACTGTTTGCAAAAAAATAAATATAAAAAAAGGCCATAAAAAGCAGCACTTCCTATTAAATTTCATCAGATAGACTGAAAAAGGAATAAAATAAAGTTATTGCTATGTTTTTCAAGACTCCTCCAACATTATCGCATTGAATGATTTCATTCCTGAATAATAAAAGGTTGTAATCAATTTGAGTCATTTCATATTAGTTACCTTTGTGATGAAACTTCTGCTTTTCCTGGATTTACAGGAAAAAGTGTTGTTTTGGGCTTCATAATGAGCGCAAACGATGCAGAAATCCATTTATGATATTATGTTACAATCAATTAACATCTCACAGTTTCAGTGACCATATGTGAACATTAGAATGTGTTTAATATTATTAATAATAATGAGAACAATGACGGGCTGTTCTTTTTAGAGATTTACAGTTTGTTTGTTAGAACAATACTGTATATGTGGATTCATTGTTGATGCTTTGAATATTTTGATATTTGTAGCATTACAAAGGTAAGTTGATTTTGTTAAATGAAATAATTCATCAGTGAAGAACATTAGCATGGTTAGTATTGTCTCACTTTAGAATTGTAGAGTCAGTAAATGGAGTCCTACAAATTACTCGGTAGTCAAGTGTTAAGATGTCTGCCTGCTTCGAGACTGATGCAGCAAGTTTATAGGCCATCTACACGAAAATGTTTTTTTTTATTTATTTATTTTTTTTTGTGAATATGCAAAATATTGAAACATTTTAGCCTTGCTCACACATAACAAAATTAGTTTTAGGAACCTAAAAAATGTATTTAATAATAATAAAAAATGTGAAAAAAATCAAAACACCTTGAATAAAAAATATATTATTTTTCCACCCTTGGACTTTTGACCACAAAAACACAGACTTTTAAAAAAATTATAAGGATGTTGTAGCCCCACCACTAATTTAATCTCTTCATTTTGTTCTGTTCATATTTTGCACCCAATATTTAAACACACGCTCCATGCCTTCTGTTTGGATGTATGTTTGTGGCAGTGTTACAGTGTCACATACAGGCCTGGCATAATTACCACAGTGTTTTGGGTCATTTTTGACATTTTCATTTGGATATTAACTTTTTTTTCTTTTTAAGGACAAATAAAATAATAAAAACAGCAATTAAAAACATGTTTTCTTGCAGACAAGACCTAAAATGTAGCTTAGCTTCACTTTGACTAAAGCTTATATG
>NW_013952429.1:707531-713832 GCF_001266775.1 Austrofundulus limnaeus | reverse complement strand
TATATATACTGTATATGTACCATATTTATTCATGTATAGTATGATCTCAAGTACAATAGGATCATCATTTTTAGAGCTAAAAAGGATTAAAAATCTAATTATCAATAACTTGTGAATAATACTACTCCCCCACTTTATGGATGATTTTTAGGGTAAAATTTCTAGCATTGTACATGAATAAATACATTGTGTATATATAATTTTAATTTTTTTTTCTATATTTAAAGTGTTCCAACTTACTTCCAGACAGTTTCGATGTGTTGCACGGACTCACACACAGTTAAAAATGCCACTGTGGAGTATGGTAGTGGTGCTGAGGCTCTGAAATGGTCTAACGATATTGAAATGTTGATTCCAAAGGATTTTGCTCAGGCTTTGTGTTGCGCTCACTCTCAAAACTTCTCTCAGCTCATGAGGATTACTCCCACATCTCACTTGTTCTGTAATTATGTCGTTTTTTTTTTATAACACATCTATGTCTGAGCAAATTCAAATACACACAACACAGACTGTCACGCGCATGCACATGCACTGAGTCAAATATTTATTCTGTTTTACAGCTGCTTGCAGACGCGCGTGTGCTCACACACAAGCGTTGCCACACGCGTGCTCCATCCTCCAGCGTCAGCTGCACCAAGTCACTCTGTTATATTTATAGGAAAGATTGAGACAGAGAGGCAGAGATGAAGTGAAAGGAGTTCTGCCAAACAAAGTGAAAAACATCAGAGACAATAACAACAACAGCACCCACTGCAGCAGCACATCTTCCTCCTTCTGCCCGCCACAGCTCGGCTTTGTTAGTGAATGGTTTGTTTGTGTGTGTGTGTGTGTGTGTGTGTGTGTGTGTGTGTGTGTGTGTGTGTTTTGCACGTTGCAAGGAACCCAGACCAGCACGCTAGGCGGCATCCAGGCCACTGCCTTGTTTTGATGCGGTCATGCTAATTAAAAGAAAGAGAAAAGACAAGATAAAGAAAAAAGATAATTTTGGTGCTGGAGAGACAAGGTTGCGAAGGTGTGCGGTGCTGCGCGTGCACAAATCACGATCCAACGATGGAGAGAAAATGTGGATTTCTGGTGATGTTCTCACGTTTTGTTTGGCTGCTGGATAGACGGTTTGGCAGGAAGGCAATGAGAGCGATGCAGAAAAAGAAAACAGAAGGAGATGGAGGTACTGGGGACATAAGGGAGTCTTTTCTGGATCTGATTCAGGGTACTGGCTCAGCGAGAGCGATGACGTCAGCGCAGGCTTTACCGAGGATGGAGGGATTGAAAGAGAAACGGGGGAGGCTGGAGATGACGCCCTAAGGGAGTCAGGGATGAGAAAGATATTAGGGAGGGAGAGAGAAAGGACAAAGTGGGAGCGAACGGGGGCAGCAATAAGAAGCCTACCACATATATCTGGGTGTGACTTCGGAAACTGCAGCTAAGTGGGTTTAAGATAGATAAACAGAGAGGGGAAAAAAGACAGTCAGAACAAGAGACAAAGGGGGAGTATTTCCTAGGCAGAAGGAATAAAGACAAAGGCTAAAAGATGGTTTATTATCTTGGCTTAGAGCGGGAGAGAAGGAAAAGAAAGGAACTGAAGACTAAAATAAATAGGAGTGATTGGGGAAATATAGAGCACAGAGAATTTTGTCAAGTCTTTGCTCTCTGCCCCATATTTAGTCAATAACCTTCACTGCTTTCTGACTCAGCCCATGAAGCCAGTTTAGTGGTATCATAAAGCAAAAATAAAAGGACAAATATTCATAGCCACAGCTAGTTTGAAACTTATATTACTTTTTCCTGTAGTTTGCCAATTCCCTGAACGACGTCAAGTCCTTTAACTGGAGACAAATGTCTACGAGACAAACTGCTTGGCCTGCCAGAAGAATTTTGTTTTCTTTAAAAGTTATTTGTGACATGTCCCTAGAGCTAGCTCAATGCCTCACGCCCAAAAACTCTCCCATGCCTGCGGGCCGGCTTGCAATGCACCTGGGTCTGGAATGTGTTTTTGCTGCAGGTGGTTCAAGTATCTGGGAGTCATGTTCACGAGGGATGATAGGATGGAGCTGTAGATGGATCAGTGTATCCTGGCTTCATCTTCAAATATGAGGGATTTCCATTGTTCAGTCAAGCCGAAAGAGTTGACGTAGATGTTTATTTGTCCTAAATATGGTGGGAAACGTTTTGTGTAATGCTCTGAAGTGAGCAAATTAACAATGCAAATTTTATAGAATATATAAATTAGAAGTATATACATAACTATGTAAATGAAATAAAGAAAGGATGTAATGTATTGAGGTGGATAGTTATTGTCTTTGTTGAGAGTCCAAACAGCTTGCTTCTTTGTTGAGAGTTGTCAAAAAGCTAAGTTTTTGTCTTACTGGTATGACATGCTAACTCTCACCTGTGTATGAATCATTAAAAAAGAGCAAAATTCTGGATATAAGCAACTGCAAAAAGATTTCTTTGCAGGGTTGTTGACCCTGGGGGGCTTCTTCTGCCGGGCGAGCTTCTCTGCATCGAAAAATGTCAGGTGAGGTGGTTCAGGCGTCTAATTAGGACGCCTTCTAGTTGCCTAACTTTGCAGGTTTTTTGAGCATGTCTCACTTTGTAAGAGACCCTGGGGCAGATTCAGAACTCACTTGAGGAATTAGGTATTCTCTCACACTTCGGGATCCTCAAGGTGGGGCTGGAACTGGGATTTTTTTTCTCTTGGAACTGTTGCCTTTGAAAACTGAGGAGGGATAAGTAATAGAAGATAGATATATGGGTATTTGTGACATAAAATAACAAATAGCAAAAAAGATCATAAAAACAAGAATCATCAAAGGACACAGAGAGCAGGGAAAATGTTCATTTTTTGCAAGGTATCTCAAAAGGTGATACAATGCATTTAATTAGTGTTAACAAAGCTGTCAGCTAACTGATAGAGAAATATGTTAAACATATTAATAGTCTGATTAACTCACAATGCCAAGACTTTCAGCTTTCATTTTGTCTGTTACATGCAACATAAATGTGTTTGCAGTTTTTATTTAAATTTACATTGGACTGAATGTATGATGCAAATCCATGATGTTACTGGAACAACTATACATTCACTTAGCCAAATTATTGATGCAATATTTTTTACTCTTTACACAGTAAAACAAATCTGACTAAATCCATGTCTTTTTTAAGGATGTCTCCTAGCTAGTCTGCATTCCTCTGTTCAATTTCCATCATTTCTATAAAGCCCCTGGGTTTCTCTGTGTTTTCAGTGTTTAATACTTTCTCTCCTTAAATTTGAAGTGTAAAAGTAATTAATACCAACACTCTGCCTGTTAAACAGCTAGCTATATACACTTGCCTTTGGGTGGGGTGACATCAAAAGCAGCAACCGTTTTTTTTTTTAAGTCAGGACATATTTGAGGTGGTTAAATGGCGTTTTGTGCTCTGATTCACCACTGTGTGCCAGCTGGTCATGTCCAATTGTAGGTGTTGTGTGGAAAAATGTGGCAGCGTGTCAGTTTTTTACCCTTCTTTCACTCTACAAGTTGCACTGCTGACAGGTGACCAATGATGAAGCCACCGGCGCAAGAAATTAAAAAGCACGGAGGCGAGGAAAAAAAAAAGAAGGTGAGGGAGAATAAAGGAGGGGCCTGCATTGCTATAGGATTATGACACACGCAACACATACAGTTTCAAACTTTTTAAACTCCAATTATCTTTCACCTGACCACGGACAAACTGGCCAACATTAATAAACTTTGCTGTGTTTCTCTGTCTTAGACGTTTTGTCTGTTTTACAAGAATATTGAACTAAAAATCAAATTAGCTCTCATGCATATTTCATTATTCTAATTGTTGAATGATACTTTTAGAAAAAAAGAGACATGAGGGGTTTTGTATGCTCATTAAAACACCTCAATGGGAAAATCTGACTGTTTTTAATGTAAATGTCATCTGTTTGACAGGTGCGCACAGAGGGAACGCAAGAGTTTAACTAATTGAAAGGAAATATTCAGAGGAGAAAAAAGATAGCTAATCAGCCTTCTTAAAATATTCCCTTTCTTTGCACATCTCCTCCTTTGTCCTCCCCATTCTTGTACATAATATACTCTTCATTCTTGTCATTTAAATATTTCATTTAAAGCAGGAAGTGCCATTGGGATAAAGTGGTGCTTCAGTGTGAAGTAGTGTTTTATGTTATCACATATATGTGTCACAATAATATATGGGCACCGCTCTTCCTCCTGCAAATCACCTTTGCTTGTGAGACAAGACCCTGACATGTTTAATTACACATGCACACACATAAATGTAAAGCATGCATTTTTATAGCTGCTCACCTGCTTTACATGCATGTAAACACATACTCTCAGGGGCTAAACAGACCTAGTGCACTGCTGTGCATAACCTGCAGTAATACGAACGAGAAATACTTACATTTTGTGTGTCAGAGGCGAGCCCCCCCTAATGATTTGAATTAATTATCTGGAGTCTGGGTCAAAACACTCTTAAAGACATGGGTTATTGTTCTCACTGCTGTGTTCGCGCACACACACCCACACACACACATAAACACACACGTGCTGGTAACTGTCCTTGCGCTATAGCTCTTCACTTGTCAGCCACCTTGTGTACAAGTGATCTCAATGATGCCATTACTGTAATGTCTACTCCAGAAGTACTAGTATGAGTGTATTGCTGCTACATTTACAGCATAAAGGGTTCTTAAACACAGACGACCCTTGAGTGTCAGAATAAATGCAGAAAACGTATCATAAAATTGTACATGATGGAGCGATGATACCAAGTGGGACAAAACTGTTACAGGGATTCAAGTTTTGTTTCTTAACTCTGTGGCTTTTTATATGCAATTCTAATATCTACACTAATGCACCTACTTTTGATTTTTTTAAACATTTTTAGTAAGAGACAAATCTCGAATTTATGGAAAAATTAAATCCCCATTTTTGAACATGCATTTAGGTTAAGAAGTGTATCTACAGGTACTGCTTTCACACCATGTTGACTATCATGCCTTAATGCAGCTTATAACAAAGTATTTAAACTTCTACAAATTGTCTGTGTGTAAAGGATTGTGTGTATTTTTTTTTTAACTGAACTGATAAAACGTAATCAACTGAGCCAGAAATGACAGATGAGGTTGATTTGTAGACAGTTACAGGGCTTTTTTTCTAATGTATGCTGTAGCATTATAAAACTTATAGTCTTGACATTGTGACATTGTTAATGTGGGATGTCTCAGCCTGTGCTTTCTTAATTAAATATTTGTGTCCATTTGGAAATATTAGTGTGCTTTTGCCAGCAAGGCACACTATAAAAAATGTGACAGAAGAAATTTGTTGGTGGTGAAAAAAAAAAAATGGAAAGATATTTATTTTGTCTCTGACTTTTGGTAGAGGCTCTCCTGCCACGTTGGACTCTGCAGTGTGAAACTAGGACACTAACTGTGCACTGACAGAAAAGCAGCATCCCCTCTCATCTCTTCCGCCATGTTCAAAGACACAGCAGTTACTGCGGTTGTAGAGACATTTTGTCATTCTGAAGCTTCACCTTCCATGCTGTGCATTCTAAAAGACATTGATAAGAACACTGCGTAATTAAATCAGATGTCGGGCGTACAAATAGCTAACAATGCCCAGTTTATAATTACCCGGTGGAATTAAATTTAG
The DNA here is from genome assembly GCF_001266775.1 of Austrofundulus limnaeus. Lineage (NCBI taxonomy): Eukaryota > Metazoa > Chordata > Actinopteri > Cyprinodontiformes > Rivulidae > Austrofundulus > Austrofundulus limnaeus. Next base: position 708,166 of record NW_013952429.1, on the reverse strand, counting down.
ATTCTTTGTGTGGGGCTGTTTGATTCATCTAGTTAGTTCTGCAGTTGTTGGAATTAAGTTTAACAAAGTTTATTTATGCAACTCATTGTGCGTATGTGTGTGGTATGGCTTGTCTTAACACAAAGATTTGTTTCCTTTTTGACCACATACTGTTTCTGTTATTAACAAACCAGTACATCTTACTATTTATCACAATGCTCATAATGGTAGGTGAAGATTTTAGTTTTAATTCTTTCTTATCTTCTGCTTATAGATGCAACAACCGTACCCAGTGTGCAGTGGTGGCAGGCCCTGATGTTTTCCCTGATCCCTGCCCAGGAACGTACAAATACCTGGAAGTCCAGTATGAGTGTGTTCCTTACAGTAAGTTAGTTTGATTTTGTTCCACTGAAAGATCACACGTACCAAACTGCATTTACTCAGCATGAATATGATTTCAATGTCTACAACATCCTGATAGAAACTGATTTTTTTTGCAAGTTTGGTAAACATTTGATGTTGATATAGAAGTGGCTACAGTTTTCCATACATATTCACAAATATAAAGTTATACTGACATTTCATTCTGGTAATATATGAGATGGGAAGAATGAGAAAGACAAATGGAAGTTGGGAATATGAACACTTAACCAGAT
>NW_013952429.1:701693-705441 GCF_001266775.1 Austrofundulus limnaeus | reverse complement strand
AAATTCCAGTGAAATATATTTATGTTTGTGGTTGTAATGTGACAAAATATGGAAAAGTTCAAGGGGTATGAATACTTTTGCAAACCACTGTAAGAGAAACACATATGCAAAACTAAAACTATAAACTTTGAACACAAAAGAAGAACAAAGTAACGATGTCAACAAAACCCCAACAAACCCATAAATAGAAAACAATAAGAAATTGCAAATCAAAATCACCACAGAGCCTTGCCACTGTACCCAAGACAAGACTTTGTAGGAGGAAAAAAGTTCTCACGCTAGAGGGAAAACTTGGTCTTTAACAATGATCCAGTAATTTATTCCACTGCCAGATTCCAACTTACAAATATAAGCTTGATTGCTGGTAATGATGCCCACAGTTGAGCATTGATCCGTCACTGAAACTAGATTCACTTTGGTATCTGGTCGCATGCACTTCTGGAGGTTCTTATTGCTGGAATGTATTGGTTTTTGCATTAACCACGTTTATCGCTGAAATGAGGAAAGCTGTTAAAGACAGGAACACATACAAAGCTGAGCTTTGGTAAACACCCAAAAACTAAACAAAAAGAACAGGACATGGGTTGATAGAAATATTTTGGATTTACTGTATGTTTGAAAAAAGTTAAAATACATTTAACAGTTTGCAACTCAGTCAAAGTTATTTCTTACAGAATTAGTTATATGTGTTGTTTTGCAGTGACATATACTGTGTCACCATATATTGTACCATTGACTCAACTTCTTCTACCATGGTTGATTCTCAGCTGGGTTAGTTGAACTCAAGTGAAGGACTGTAGAATAAATCAATTTCTCCTGCAAAGCATACTAATATAGGTTTGTGTCAAACTAGTTTCAATCCATTTTACAAGACTCACACCAGTAACAAATGAAACAGTACTTTCTCATATGACCAATTGAATTCTTGTTTCACTGAAATGTCTAAATTTTGAGAATTTAAAAGAATTAACAATGCCAGCTTCTTTCTGGGTCAAAAGAAGCTGGTGCACATCTCTAGCCATCAATATTGTGAGATTCAAGCAGGGAAAAACCCAGGGCACAGGCAAAAATCCAAATGCCAAAAAGGTTTTAATAATAAACTCAAAATGGCTGACAAAACAGCTCTAAAGTTTACCAAAACCTCAGTAGGAATACAGAGAGATCACACAGGCTGAGGGAAGCAGCACAATCAATGAACAAACACTGAAGACAGGACACAGAATATAAAGGCAAACTAATTAAGGGCAACAAGAAACACCTGGAGGAGACACAAGAGGAAACAGGTGAGCATGGGCGGGGCTGGAGGAATGGCAGCAGGGGAGAGATACACAAGGGAACACAGAAACTAGAAAACCAAGGAAAATAAGCACAATCATGGCAAATATACATTTATTTTTCAGAAAGAATATGTACACTGTAAATTTCTAAAAAATAATAATAAAATAAAAACAAGCATGGCATTTAAAAAAGAAAACAAGTTTTCTTAAGTTCTCTAGAAATTGCAGACACTTTGTGAGTCTTCATTTTACAAAAGGCTTTAGCATCCCAATCCCACCCCTGATCCCAATCCATATAGACAGCCAAGGTGATCTCCCACACTGAAGCATTCAATTATTTCTAGCTAAACGGCTCTTACCTGGCATCTAGAATGACCAGCAGATTAAATAATAGGACTATCAGAGCCCTCTCTGGAGAAGATGGAAACACAACCTGATACCTGCCTAATGCCCCACCGAGCACGCGTGCACACGCCGACACTCGCACACGTGACGCATCGGGAAAAGGCTGTCAAAGCTTTCATTCTCCTTTTACTTATTCAAAACTTCCCTTCCCTGCCTTTAATTTCTTTCATGCAGCAGCGCTTATGGAATCGTCACTGCAAAGAGCTTAAGATCAATAGGAGATGAGTTGCATGCTAATCTGATAAACAATGGGTCAGTTAGGGTAACATTTCTCTCTGCAAAAAATAGACAGCATCTGATACAAAGTCATTAGAGAGCTCAGCTGACAGAAGGAGGGGGGGGGGGGTGTAGCCAGGGTGATGAAGGAACACAATGGAAGAAGACAGTGAGGGAGAGAGGACTTTGACAGTACATTAGCATCTTCAGCATTCTGTCTGAAGTGCTCAGTCCGGATCAGGTAGCTCCGCGATGCAATACCTCACTCCTTTGAGGGTGTTTATCCACATGAATTGTTTGCAAAGAAAAAACAGTTTGTTTGAAGACTAAATAAGGCTCCTCATTTTAGATGTTTTTTTTTTTGGGGGGGTTGGGGGGGGCATTTTGAGAATACTTCAACCTTTGCATGGTACAACTCTTCACAGAGGCGTTCGTCAAACATTTATGAAATCAATTTTCTTTGAAAGGTGTAATAATGTCCGAATCTTGGAACACGCTGACATTCAGTCTGGAGATTCAGCCGTCAACGATCACACAGCGTGCTTAACACAGCAAATCAATGCCGTCAACAGCGCTGGTGTGAGAGATATGTTTTGTGAGGCATTAGTGCTGAAAAATTGCCCAAAATGTTGCCATAAATCAAGAGGATTCAGCAAAGATGAGTTGTTTTCTGACTTAAATGATAGAGCGCATGAAACTGTTGCCTTTCTAAAAATGAGCTCCAACTTTAATAAATCATTATTATGTTCGAAGGCAAGTTTGGCATTAGCACAGTCAAATGTGTGAAACATCAAGGGACTCCCATAACTCAATGCATTTCCCTGGACGTTGAGCACACTGGTGGCGCTGTTCGTTAAGCGTAAACACCTGACCTCCTTGCCATCATCTCAGAGGGCAGGCGTTGCTAATCACCAACCAAGTGCATGGAAAGAAAATGAGCTGAGCTCCAGAGAGACACAGCTTCACACTGCGGATGCACTTTTTCCCTGAGAACTGCCACTCAGCTCGAATTGGTACATTTCCCACTCCACAAATACTGTAAACAATCCTCAAAGCGGGTTGTAAAACAGGTAATTCAATTATGTACAGTTCATTTTTCAGGGAAATATTGCACCTCAGTCCTCTCCGAACCCCCCTCTTCTTTATTCCCTCCCAAATTTATTGGCTTGCGATACCTGAACCGCTTCTCATCTCTCCTCGTTGCGCTGCATGCTCTTGGCTGATTTCCAAAGCTACAATCAAGTGCTGTCTCCTTCTCTCTCTCTGGCTCGGTGTGGTGCGAGTGTGTGGTGGTCGTGTGCCAAACTAGCCAGCTAGCTTTTGCAGTAATTAGCCACCTGTGTATAATCTCTCACTGCAGGCATACTATAAATATCCATACATCCATTAGCACACTGCTGCACAAAGTGCCTCACCAAGGCAACTGTTATACATGGATAGATTTAATCTCAGCAACAGTGCCCAGTGCCGCAGAAAAATGATGAGCTGTGTATAATTTCATTCATGTTCAAACTTTAAAAACAGGCACATGAGTCGCGTCTATCCGTTTCCTCATCTTCATTCAGTCGAACATGGCTCCCTCTCGGTTGCTGTTATGAAGCAATTAGCAATTATTAATCAGAAAAGCCAGTGATATGTTATGCAATACCCATGCAGTCTATTTAAAACAATAGAAGTTGGCTCAGTAGGAAAGCTAATTAAAAGATAAAATCACTTTCTTGTCTGTCCAATTAAGGACTTCTGTCAGGTTGGACCCTTGGAATAACTTCATCTTGATGATGACACCAGAGGAGCTGTGTGTGTGTGTGTGTGTGTGTGTGTGTGTGTGTGTGTGTGTGTGTGTGTGTGTG
>NW_013952429.1:691376-701427 GCF_001266775.1 Austrofundulus limnaeus | reverse complement strand
TGTGTGTGTGTGTGTGTGTGTGTGTGTGCTTCCCAGAGAAATCAAGGAGAAAGGGGAAGATGGGAAAGAAACCAAGGAGACAGAAGGAGAGACGACGGAGCGACAGCTGAAACAGAGATAGAGGGAAATGGGTTAGACGAGGCCAGCAGACGAGGAACAGAATGAACGAATTAACTGATAAAAAAAAAGGTGCTGCATGAGAGGTGGACAGGGTTTGGCTTGGGGGGGTGGAAGTGTTGGAAACACAGAGGAGGTAATGGAGAGAATGAACAAGGATAAAAGCACGGAGTGAAATAATGAAACAGGATGGCAGGTGAGGATACGAGGACAAGGCGGGATTGGGAGGAAAGAGTGAAATAACAGAGCCAGAGAGCAGAAAACGCCTGTGTCCAGAAACGACCTTGGGCTCGGGACTGATTGGAGATCAGTGATAATCGCGGCGAGGCTGCTGTCGCCACTCGTTGTCTGCAGAAACATGTGTGCGAGCATGACTGCGCCTTACACATTCACACGTAATACACACACGCTTGCTTGAGCACACAGTGTCTCTTGCTCCTAGACGACCACCTCCTTAATAAACCATAAGTTTTCAATAAAAATGCTAATTATCTTTACACTGCAGCACAGTTAGGTTAACACCGGGCCTGTATATGTGCGTACAAAGGAAATAGAGAACAGACGAAGCATCCAAGGTACAAACTAAGCACTATTCATAGGAATGAAAAAGATTTTACTGCGCATTTCATGAATAATTAGATGACTTATAAATGAATGTGAATCCAGACAGGTGATGCTTCCTTATTATTCTGTTGGTGTTTTCTAATACTCATTCAAAGACTTGTTAGGAATAAATAAGCACTTTTTTTTGTCGCTGCATTGGTACAGTAAGTGATTCTGCAAATGATCTGTCAAAGATAGTGGATAGATAAAAACACAGCACTTCCTCTGCTGAATTCAGCTCTGAATAATGCTAAGGAAAAGGGAGACACTGACAGACGATGCTGCCTTGTTGATGTTCTCCACAGAAAGAAAAAAACTGAAGTTTTCTCGCAAACTGCCATAGCCCATTTTTCATTTTCTTTTAGCTATGCTCAGTAGCTAAATTAGGCACGGTAGAGAAAACGTCTCATCTCTTGCATCATCTTGCATGTATGAGCCATCGCTGACAGAACTTTGAGTTCTCGACATACATCTCACCGGCATGTTCTTGCTCTGCCGGATCCTGCACGTCGAGAAATGAAAGTCTGGGATTTGTAGGAAAACTTTGATTTCTTACTCTTTTCCTGGAGATTAAAAAAGAGACACCTGAAAAAAAAAGGGCACTTGCAATAAGCTTAGAAGCACAGACATCCATTAATCTAGTGAAACACTGAGCAGAGCCACAAATTGAATGGCATTTGTTTGACATTTTCTGTGCCATTTGGTATACTTGTTGTCCGCCACGCTTTCATTTGAAATCTATTAGTTGCTGGCAACCTTGAACTCTACATGTTTCTGTTCTGTCTCGGGGAGGTTGTAAAGGAGCTGCAGGTAATTTGAAAGCCTTATTGTTTTGGTGTCATCAATCTATGTCCGCCACACCATAATGTGCCTCTTTCCACTGTGTGTGCATATGTGCACGTTTGTATCAGGCGCCCCATACGTTTGTGTGTATTTGCATTTAGTCCCCTGATGTCTGTCATTCATTCACACACACATACACCGTTGCATAGAATATCTGCTTTATTTTCCAGTTTTCCACACAAGGGAATTGCTTCGGTGTGTTGAATCGTTTTATAGCTTAACTCTTTATGACACTCACACAAGTACACATGCACGCTCACACACATGAACACACTTGTTTTAGGCTCTGAATTCAACACGATCTTCTTCTAGAGATTGCTTATTTATCGGGAGTTGTGCTAAGCCGCACCAGTTACCATGCATTTTTCATGAGCTGAGGATTTAATGGTTGCGTGTGTGTGTGTGTGTGTGTGTGTGTGTGTGTGTGTGTGTGTGGTGGTTGTGTGCTTTTGTGCATTTCTGTTTCTCACCATGTGTTGTGTTTGCTGGTGATGAGTTCAAGCTTCAATGTGTTGAAGAATTTATGCATGTAGCTCACAAAGAATGTGGTGCACACATGCTATATATAACCATGTGCCATCCAGAAGTTCTACGAAATGTTTTCCCTTGGAGGACTCTCCTCTCTCCGTCTTTCCTCTGGCATCTCAGGGGACTACTTCCATGCAGCAGGTCTATAACAGTCTTGAAAGACACAAGGGCACTGCCTGCAGGATTAGGTTTCTGCCATGTTCACATTCCACTCCGTCCCCGAGGGACCGAGGTGGAATGAAATTCATATGTTTAAGAGATTTCTCGCAAGTGTGCACATTTCACTATAGAGCGTTAAGTAGCTTTACGGGTCGGGCTTTGTGTGTAATAGACAGGGAATTGGTGTTAGGATTGAAGCTAACTTGCTCCCACGTCCTGATATAGATTCCTGCACACTCATACACAGTTGCAAAAAAAGAAAAAAAAGAAAAAAAATACATGATCTACAAAAAACATGAGCTCACCCACTGTGCTCCAGAAAACATAATATAACAATTCAGGTTGATTTGCTGAAAATCAATCCCAATAACCACATATTTTTGTTTGTTTGTTTGTTTGTTTTTTAATGTATTTTATTTTCCATTGTTCTGTTGTTATTGTTATTAGCATACATTAAAAGAGCTCATTATCCCAGGACATTTTATTTTGCTTCGTGTTGCTTCATGTTGTTCTTCACAAGGGGTAAGACCACAAGGGGCACTCTGAACACATGTGTACTTGTTCATATTGTGTTGTGTGTTTGAAGTCCCCGCTCCCCTTCCCTGTGTCTGTCAGACATGTGCGTCTCTGTTCCCTCGCATATGTGTGTGCGCGCAACATATGTGAGATGCAGTGCTGTCAGATAGCTTTCCTGTTGCATTGCAGTCTCCTCAGACGCTTATGTAATGTTATTACCAATCACACATGGAGAGCATCCTGGCACTCTCACAAGGTTAGGATGAAATATGAGGACGATTATGGAGATCCAAGATCGTATTATCACGATTTCCTTATTATTGCATCATTAATCTATTTTTGTCTCTTGTCTCCTTTTCTCTCTTGTTCTTTCATTTTTTTCGCCCCTTCATCCATTCCCTATGGCACGTGCAGAAGTAGAACAAAAAGGTAAGTCACTGGGCCACACATCCACACACAAATACACAATATCCGGGATTGGATCTCAATTTTTGATGCCAGTCTCCTGAAATGTTTTGTATCATGTGGAAATGTGGCATGTCCTTTTAAATTTGCTGCTGCTATATTAAGACAGCTTGCATATAGAGGCAATTTAGGAACACTAGTTCTCATTAGACACACTCTAGGGCCATATTATTCCAGGGTATTGTGTGGAATGTCACTTAACAAACTCTCCATGGGTCGAGTACATTTCTATAATGAGCTGCTGAACAGAGAATTACAACGACATTTAATATTTTAAATGCTTCTCTGTGATACTGAAGCAATGCCAGTAGTTTGAAAAGCCAGTGAATATTCAATCAATATTCTTCAGCCTCTTGTGTGGAATCTGGAATTGCACCATTGAGAGGAATGGGAAAACCACAAAGCACATCTGGCTTTTCTGTATCTGCTGTGTGGATGCAATGGCATTCCAGTTAAATTACAAAGGCTTCCACGATTGGTTGCTGTGGATTCCCAGAATTTGCTCCATCTCCCACATAACTCGTAAAACATGACCTCAGTATTCTAAGATGGGAAGACGGAGCAAGGAGTGGAGAAATAATTATTGTTACAATGTGTTATAAAAAAGAAAAATGAAAAAAAGAAACTGATAAAAGATGTGCTCACTTCTGCAGTTGGTGGTTACTGACAGAAATAGAAAAGGAGTGAAAGAGTTGTGGGACTAATGAGGAACTGAGCAGAGAGGGAGAAATAGCTGTAGAAAGAAAAGGGTGGAAGTGAACAAAATGTGCCATTTTCTCTTTATCTCTTAACTGTGAGAGTGGGGTGTTATCTGTTGAATGGGAGGCACAATGTTGCTCTGTTTAAAAATAACCATAGCCTCCAAATTTTAATGCAGTAAGCCTATCATGTCATCATCATTCTTTTGTCGCTGAGGTTAGGTAAAAAAAAAAACAGTTGACATTTTGTATCCAAAAGATAAATAATGTAAAAAATATTTTTTCACTTTCTCCCTTAGTATTTCTGTGTCCTGGCATTCTACGGGGAGTGTACCAAAGCGAGCATCTATTTGAGTCTGACCACCAGTCTGGTGCATGGTGTAAAGACCCACTGCAAGCCTCTGATAAGATTTACTACATGCCCTGGACACCATACCGCACTGACACACTAACAGAGTATTCGTCAAAAGAGGACTTCATCGCAGGCCGTCCCACCACAACGTACAAACTGCCACATCGAGTGGATGGGACGGGCTTTGTCGTGTACGATGGCGCGCTGTTCTTCAACAAAGAGCGTACCCGCAACATTGTCAAGTTTGACCTGCGCACACGCATCAAAAGTGGCGAGGCGATTATTGCCAATGCCAACTATCATGACACTTCGCCGTACCGCTGGGGAGGCAAGTCAGATATCGACCTTGCCGTGGATGAAAATGGTCTGTGGGTGATCTATGCAACGGAGCAGAACAATGGGCGCATTGTGGTGAGCCAGCTCAACCCTTACACCCTACGCATCGAAGGCTCCTGGGACACCAGCTATGACAAGCGCTCCGCCTCCAACGCCTTCATGATCTGCGGCGTCTTGTACGTCGTCAAAACTGTCTATGAAGACGATGACAACGAAGGGACGGGGAACAAGATTGACTACATGTACAACACTGACAAGAGCAAGGAAATGACAGTGAACATACCGTTTCCTAACTCCTACCAGTATATAGCGGCAGTGGATTACAACCCTAGAGACAACCTGCTGTATGTGTGGAATAATTACCATGTGGTCAAGTACTCACTGGACTTTGGCAACAATGGTAAGTCCATTGTAATAACTCATTCACTTTTCTCTTTTTAATAGGTTTTGTCAAGCCAAATAGAGAACTTTGCCTGGTTTGAGAACTTTTCCCCATAAAATGTATTCAATGAGCCTTCTTTTCCTCACTGCTGTGCTTTTTAAATTATGACATATGGAATGCTTATAGGCACTAATCTTCCTTCAGAACTTAATTCAGTAAAATTACTTGGAGAAAGTACAAAAAGAATTCTCCATCTGTGTTGTCACATTTCTGTATTATGGCAGTTCTTCCACTGTTTGTTTGTGATCGGTGCACATTTTCAGTTGACTTAAAATATAATTAAAAATAAGCAGAAAATAATGAACTCAATTGTACTTTTACCACTGCTCCTTGATATGTCAGTGTGACTGAAAGTGTAGTTATCAGCAGCATTTCTATTTATGGAACTAAGAGAGATCATAAAGACTACCTGGATATCTACTTTTAAAGAATATCTCAAATGCAACGCTGAGCCTCAAATGTTTTTGCTTTGTAGAGCACAGCTTCCCAGTTTTCTCTTTAGTTTTTCCACAGCTGCAATTTTTACTGAATGCTGTCAAGAATGTCGGGATGTAGGGGGAACTGACACATCAGTGAATGATGGCTGTCTAAAGATGCTTCAGTTTAAGTTTGATGTGCATTGTTTCTGTACTTTTGGCTCACTCATCTTGATGTCATAAGTTGGCCCTGATTACAATGAGGTTCTGCAACACCTCATCGAGCTAAATCTGAACACAAACATCTGGACTGACAGAGTTTCATCCTCAAACTTTAGAATCATTTGTGAAAATCAACTTATAAAATTCAAAGTTTTTAAATGAGTCTCACTCGCGCCTGTAGTCAGACACAATAGCAATTTTTTTAAACCTGTTTCAGCTCTTCCTTTTGGTTTGATTAAGTATCAGTGCTCCTATGACAGATTTTCAAGCTGCAGCTGCCAATCATTCGTTTGAGCACCACTCGTGTGTCTTTGTGTTTATTCAGCATCAAATATCGAGCAGATGGAAGTCAAAATTCATTGCATAATTTCTGAGGTAGGTAGTTAGTTTGGGAGGGGGATCCAGGTAAAGAGTACAGTAACTCTTTCAGGGATCCTATGCAATCTCAAACTTATGGTGAAGTCCCAACCCATTTCCATGACAGGGAGGAGCAGTCATAAAACCACTTTACAGGCTGACTTGTTTAGATTAAAGAACAATTTGCACCGCTATGTCCATTTGAAAGAGCCAGGAATACCTTCTAACCCAGGGTGAGTCACACCAACTCCAGTGTGAAACGTTACCTTACCCTCCTTCCTCTGTCTTGCCTCTGGATGGAAGGGCTTAGGGCCTCAATAGCCTGCAGGGCTATTTGCCCAACGTAATTGCCTTTCAGCACCTTCTATGGAGTGGTCAAGGCAGTCTGGCTGCGTGTCTTATTAAATGATGTCTGAATTAACGCATGCTCTTACATGCAGTTAGGAGGCGCAGTACAAGAAATTATAGAGAGAGACAGTGATAAACTTGATTTCCACTGACTGGCAGGTGTGTGTGTGTGTGTGTGTTTGTGTGTGTATGGTTGCAAGGGATGTCCATGATGGAAAAATGTGCTTATGCTTGTGTTAACGTGTGCATGCTGATGGTCTTGCACATGAGTTAATGTATTTACTGAATGAGTTTGTGTTTCATTCATGTGAATGACTTTATTATGAAGGTGGGATCACTCTCATTATGGAGCTCTGGATGTCTCAGGAGGCTCTAAAGAGGTGATCAATGGGGATTCAGTGTGGAGAATGACCTCCAGTGCATAGCAACAAGCCAGACTTGCTGACCAGTGGGAGATAAATACATACAATCAATGTTACATCGCTCTTTTTTACGCTCGTCCACACTCCACTGTCTCACTCACTGAAGACGAGGAATAAATTAACTACCTTAACTGCATGGTTTTCTCATTCTTTGGAAAATGTAGTGACTGATCGATTTCTCAAAGGTTTCTCTTGTTGCACGTTGACAACATTTTTCGCCCTTCATGCCTCTTGAAGAAAGTCAATTGTTGTTTACCTTCTCTTCAAATGCATTATGCTTACTGTAACCTTGTTAGCAAACCTGCCATGTTTTGGCTTTTTATTTACTTCCCCCTCCTTTTTGTAGTCTTTTCAGGAGACAGACCAAAGAAAGCAGCCATTCGTAGGGGTTTCCAGTCATTACTGATGTCGCCTAATGCACTCTCGGTTTTTGTTTTGCCTCGTGTGGACTTCTTAAGATATAAAATAAGACAGGAAATGGGCTGTGGTCTAAGGCAGGGACGAGGTTGGGCCACCGAGGACGGAGAGTAATTGGGCTACAACACAGAGAGCACCAATTACTTAGTTGTGCCTACCCAACTGGATAACAAAGGCAGACGGTTTAAAAGAGTTCACTCTGAGGCTCTGGGATTGTTAGGTTTTAACACACCAGAAAAAGAGCCCAGATACTTTGGCAGACCTACATTTTGCAAGTCAGGTATGAAAGGAAGAAAAAAATACTGCCAAATGGCATTTTACTTTAAAGAAATACAAAATGTGTGGTTGAAAATAATAATGTCCAATTAATCCTGGTGTTTTGAGGTAACACATACAGGGTATAAGGCTTTACTTTGACAGTTTTGCCTTTTTTTAAGTATAGATATGAGAGTCACATCAGAAATAAAATGATAAGGTTATTGTTGAATGTTAAAATGAATTTCATAAGCTGCCTCGCCACTTACTGCTCAGACACTGCTTGACTCCTGCTCACTGTTTTCTTTGCAGCTGTCTGTCACATTCACTGCAGGCAGCTCTCAAGCTTCTGTAAACAATGAAGTCTGAGCGACCCTGGTGAGCAAACTAAGTAACAATGTCATTTTCAAATTACCCCATGCATCCTCTTTGCCATTAGTTCTATTAATGGAAAAGAATTGCAGCAAATATCAGACAATAACCATTTAATGGCCTGTATCCACATTATTTCTGTCCTTGGCAAATAAATGTGATGCCTTCAGAAGACTGAACATCCTCCATCCGTCTTGTTAGTGGCGGGTACATTTTTCCTGCGCAACAACTTCTTTGTATGAAAGCACGGTTGTATTAAAAACTCCAAGAAAATGTTTTTTTTCCCTTCTATAGTCAGATATATTTATCTCAGAATGGGTTGCACAGAAATTGGACACAGATAAATCATGAACTTTTCTTGATTAGCATATACTGGATGACCAATATACATTTCAAACTAAGCATGCACAGTTGCAGGGCTTTTTAACTTTTAGAAAAGATGTGTTCATGAGTAGTGAATGTCTTACCTGCAGTAGACAGCAGTCAGCTCACTGTAAAGGTCTCAGCATACCTTTTTTGTCCCAAATGATTATGTTGCACATGCATTCAGCCTATTTTTAAGTCAGTTGCACAACAGCCCTATGACTCAGGGATCCACAGTTTCCATCTCAGCTCAAATAAGTAATGTAATGATTTCTCAACTATCAGGTTTTATAGCAGGCAAAAAACCAGGGCGCAGGCAGGTTCAAAAATGGAAAACAAGGTCTTTATAATATAAATCAAAAGGCTGGCAGTGCAGCACAAAAAAACTCACTTGAAGTCACAGTTACAGAAAACACGGAGGCAGGACACAGTCAGGACAGACTAAACAATGATCCGACAAAGACAGAAGACAAGACTCAGAATTTAAAGCAAACCAATTAAGGGACAATGGGAAACACCTGGGGAAACACAAGAGGAGTCAGGTAAGTGAGGGTGGGGCTGCAGGGCAGAGAAACACAGGGAAACAGAAAAACACTAGAAAACAAAGATAAAAACACAGATCATGACATCAACTTTTTCCGAAATAAAGGAGATGAAAAAGAGCTTGTAGAGATGTCTCATCAGTTTTCCTGTCATCTCAATTTTGGAGCAACAAATGATCAAACTATGTATAACAGCAATATCATCACGCAGTATGGGTAGCAGCTGAAATATTAATGCATGCACAAACAAAACAAAACAAAACATGTACAACTATGTTTCTGGCTTAAGAGTGTATACGTTGCACTTAGTGTTAATGTGCACAGTCTGTGGTAAACAAGATTGTCTACAGAAGGACATGACAGACATGCCCAAAAGACTAAATTTCTGAACTTCACACACATGTGGTGAGCAAATCAGAACTCACAAATTTTGTTTAGTTTGGAGAATCAGTGGCAATTTATGACAGGTCAACAGAAGAGAGTTATTTGCTTCTAAAACCAACTTAAACCCTGCAAGATTTATAGCATTATGACTGGAAGCTATAGTGTGGAGTTTTTATAGTGTCATGATTGCATCTTCCAGTTACAGATGGCATGCTGTGTTATGACCTGAATGTTCAATCTAAATCACTGTCTGATACTAAAGTGTCACTTAGGTAAAATCCAGTGTAATAAGCTTGGTATTGCAAGGAATTAAATAAAGTGCTCAGTAAGATTTAAAAACACAGAGCTGTGCAGAGAAGACAAAGTCTAAACTGGATGTAAATGCAGTCTTATAAATAAAGTGAAAAAAGTCCAGCTCCATTGAGTTTAAAATATATAGAGTATAAGAGTGAGAAGTAAAAAAAATGTTCCTCTTAAATATAAAGGTGGGCTGGAATCTTCAGTCTGACCAGTATCCACCAGCTGGCACCAGCACTGTGTGGGTGTGTTTGATTTGGGACACAGAGCATGCTCTCTCTCTGTGGTGCATTTTTTTTTTCAAAAATTAATTAAGCATTAAATCCAGCTCAGCAGAACCTCCATGATGACGCCACCCCTCTGTGCTATTGCTCCGCATTCTCCACCCACTTCACGGTCACAGTCCGGCTGCGATCACACTTCCTTTGACAGCTTACCCCAGCTCTGAACTTCCACACGAAGCACACGCAGGGTATCTGTCACAGAGCGGTGTCAGCTGAGAGTCTTCTGTAGACACGAAGCGTTGCCTTCCAGCTGCTGCAGGCACACCAACAGCCTGCTCTCTGTTGCAGATGCTGATTTGGCCAGGGTCCCCCC
>NW_013952429.1:688611-691328 GCF_001266775.1 Austrofundulus limnaeus | reverse complement strand
CCTTTTGTAGATGTGACTCTTTTTTGAAGTTGGGACATGAAGACGCCTTGAAGTGTAAAAGTTTAGGAAAAATATTGTGGAAAAAAAAGGTTAAAACACCAATAAATTCTTAACTCTTGGCTGCCAAAAGAGCCAGACGTTGATGTATTTTTTAAACTGGTTTTGATCAATAGTTCTCCAGACTTTCTGAAGGACTTTCAAGTTGTTGATTTTGTTTTTTAGGACTAAAGCTGAAACATTTTATATGTTTTCACACCCACAATCAAACAATAAAAACTATTAAACTTGTGTTTATAAATGTTGAGTTTAGTTAGTAAAATATCTCAGCATGTTCTATAAATTGTTTCACATGAGAAAACTTGGCTCCTTGGAAGCAAAATAAAAAGAAATGACCCAAGACTTTAACGCTACACTCACTGTACATATGTTTTAGTGAAATAACACATTTTTTTTTGTTTAAAAACATTTTTGATGCTGTGGGGCTGGCATCAAAAAGTTTCAGTACTGAACATTTATCTCGAGCAGCTCTGTTTTAATTTGCTCTAACATCACAGCATGCTCTTGTTTTGTGGGTGTAATAAGACAGCATCAAACACTGCTGGGATTTTTTTCTTTTTTTTTTTTTTTTTTTGTAAATTAACAAAGAAGAGTTTTAGAAGAAGTGCTTGCAGCCTTCAAGTCTACTGGACTGGAACAAAAAGAACTGACCCTTAACTATCTGCCTATAAAACTATGTGCTGGAAGTTTTCGTAAAAAAAATAAAATAAACAGGATGATTTTAAAAAAAAGAAGCCAGTTTAGTTCACTTTGGCTAACAAATAACATTCATGTTTACTTGTGTATTCCATCGCTCTGTTGATGCAGCAGGAAATGATCTTTTGAAAAGTCATTTTTCCCCCCTTGGTATATAACGAGAAAGCAAACTGCCTCTCTGCTTCTATTGTGTTTCTTGTCTGTTTGTGTTTTATTCTTTTTTTTTCTGTTGAATCCTCATCCACTCCCCTCCCCCTCCCCCCAGGAATCTTAAAATTTCCTCTTTCCTTCTCATGCATCTTTCCCTTTCACTCAGCATTCTCCCGTTTATCGCTCTGTCACTCTTATCTCGCTCCTAATCTGCCCTCCTTCTCCGCTCTCCGCCCCCCCTACCCCCTCCACATCACACAGGACCGTTTCATCAAGCGACCTCAGATGTATATATTATGGAGGTCTAGTGCACGAGTGTAAAGTCAGAGCCAAAGTCGCTTGTCTCCGCATCACAACCTTTTTCTTCCGCCAGCGTCCCCGAGCACTCACTTATTCTCTGCTGTTTATGGAGTTGTTTCATCATGTCTTCTTACATGCATATTATAGAGGCCTGCCCTACGCAAGCAGCATGGCTCCGATGAAACATCTGAATAATTTATCACCTCCAGTCTGCCTTGCCACACTTTAGAAAGTTTTCCCAACAAAGTCACAAAATTATTCATGCTATCTGCATCTTCTCGATGGGTGGGGTGAACCGGGCTAAAATTGTGAACGTGCCAATGTGCACACTTTTATTCCCAGCTTTGTTTTCCCTCTCTCTCGATTTTCTACTATTTCTACAGCGTTGTATGTATTTTTTTTTTCTTTCACTGAAAATTTTTACATGATAACGTCTTCCAAATACCTTTTTTTTTCTCCTTGTATTGTCTCTCTGCCCTTGAGGGTGATGCTCTATTTAAGGTTGTGTATTCTACTATGTGGAAACAGCACTTTGGAATTATGAAGAAAAGAAAATCTTTTTTTTTTCTGCATAACCCTGAAGCATTATTTGCTTTGACAAAGCAAGTTAATAATGACAGCAAAAATAATAGGTTTTAGCTGTGTTTGTTCCTGCATTACAAAGTTTTCTTTCAGAAAATAGCTCACAGTGTAAAGACAGAGAAAATTAGTAAGAGAAGACACAATAACTAGGCTAGACCATTGATAAGTTTCAACCAGTCCTGCAATTTTTTAAACCTTTCTGATTGCTTCTTAACAACAAAATAAAGGAACATAAAAACTAATATCCAGCAATCCAGATAAATTTGGTCAGCTATGTTTCACTTTTATTTATTTTTTTTTGTTTAATTGAGTGCATTTATTCAAGTCTTATTGTAACACTTGTTAATATTTAGCAGTTCA
This sequence comes from Austrofundulus limnaeus, assembly GCF_001266775.1. Lineage (NCBI taxonomy): Eukaryota > Metazoa > Chordata > Actinopteri > Cyprinodontiformes > Rivulidae > Austrofundulus > Austrofundulus limnaeus. Next base: position 689,183 of record NW_013952429.1, on the reverse strand, counting down.
ACTTCATTTTCTCTCAAGTACTTTTCTAACCATAAAAAAAGTAAAACAGCCAGCAGACGAACTAAAAATAAAAATGCTAAATAGTTAAAGATGCAAAAGTAAATACAATAAAACAACCAAACTCCATTGTTATTGATTAAATCAGCAGATAATAGAGAGAACCTTTACTTAACCACTTTGTCAGGTCACAGAACCCTACAGGTTCACCTTTGACCTCTCAATAGCTGAAATCACTGGGTCCCATTTCCTAAGGAAGCCAAGCAGAGAATGCCTTTTGTCTTTAGCCCCCACTTCACTCATTTTTCACCAATCCCCCTAACACACACACACACACACGCTTTCCTCTGTTCACTTCACTTTTTCAGTCTCCTCCTTGGCACCAGATTGCAATCAAGCAGCAGCAAGTCGGGAATGTTGGAAACAAGCTTAAGTGGCAAGAACAACAACAGTTAATGGTTAAAGTGGAGGCCATCTTTCACCAGATTAGACTAACCCTTTTTACTGATTACACAAAGCACATTTTGTGTGTGTGTGTGTGTGTGTGTGTGTGTGTGTGTGTGTGTGTGTGTGTG
>NW_013952429.1:686759-688482 GCF_001266775.1 Austrofundulus limnaeus | reverse complement strand
GAGAGAGAGAGAGAGAGAGAGAGAGAGAGAGAGAGAGAGAGAGAGAGAGAGAGAGAGAGAGATTATGCACTTGTCTGTGTCAAAATGAAGGTATTTTTATTTATTATGTGTCTGATAATGATTTTAAAGAGGGTAATTTCAATTCAAAACTCCCAATCTTGCTTTAAAACCAGCCCAAATCAGCCCTTTAATTAGGACCAGGATTACTAATTCATTAGAACCTCAATTAAACACAGATTTGTTTTCTTTTTTTATTGGCTAATTGTAGAAGAGTAAAATGGGTCTGTTTCCTAAGAAAACATTTGATATCTAAAATAAAAAAAAAAATATTGTTAAGTGAGTCGTTGACATGTTATTCTTGAAAATGATACCAAACACAGAAAATTACAAGAGTTTGTTACTGAGCAGCGCTCCTGTTCTCAATATTCACTGTGTAAGACAGGTTGTATCATCAGCAGTTTGTCACATCTTGAGAACATCTTTGTGAGAGAATTTAATCAAGTACAACCAAAAAACATCTGCCCAAAACAGCTGCTGTAGTTCTTCACTGTTCATCCAAAGCTAAATTAATATGCTTTTCTTTTGTTAAATTTCTTTCAGACGCTATGCTGAATTTGTCATTTTTGTAGACTATTAGATAAATATTACCTTTAGAACAGGAAATGTGATTAAAAGCCAAGTCTACACTAATGAAGATATTGTTGAAAAGATTCTGCTTGCTTCACACGGAAACTGACATTCTGGTGAAAAAAAGAGATGATTAAAAAAAGTTTTACAAAATTGATTTTTACAAAAAAAATATGATCGATTTGTTTGTACACGCTAACCAAGCAGTCTGTTTTGTGAATGCTTACCATGATTTTGTGTCCTAGAAACCAAAACAACAATGACACCATTTTTACCATTTCTTTTTGCCTGTTTTACTTTCCCTGATCTTGTCACCATCAAACTTTGAATGGCAGAATGAAAAACAGCCTTTGTCAAAGATTGGTTTAAATCTGTTTATGTGTAATTTCACATGGTGTATTTGTCCATACACTTCCTGTGAAAGAAACCTCCGTGCCAATAAACATTGCTATGAAATGCACCCTAAACACACAGTGTGTTTAACACCTTGGTCTACACTCCCACTCTGTATGCACTCCCTCTCTGCCCGTCTCCCTCTTCTCCAAATAGATTATGGCACAGTTGTCTCAGCAGAGACTGAACTCTGCCTCTGAGAGTGTGCTGCACCTGTTCTTTGCCTGCAGTGTGTCCTTATCAATTGGTTAGCCCCGGCCAGACCCCCTGTGTGCATCTGGCCCCTGCACCAAACAGCAGAGGCCAAAGTAAACAGGCCAAGCCAGAACAATAGGTTGGAAGGGAAACCCCAAGCACTGCAGGAAGAAAATACAATGATAAGAGGAGGTGGCACAGCATGTCTGATATTCTGTACTTTTTTTATTTTAAGCATAAAAAGACAAAGGTTAAAATTAAATAAATAATTACAGGATATTGTTATCAAATGAATATGAATAGCCACTTGCAACTACAACAATTTGTTTATAGCAAAGATAATTTTCCCAGATACAGCGGGTAAAATAAGTATTGAACACGTCACCATTTTTCTCAGTAAATATATCACTAGAGGTGCTAATGACATGAAATTTTCACCAGATGTCGGTAACAACCCAAGTGATCCATACGTACAAAGAAATAAAACCATAAATGTCCAGAAATGAAG
>NW_013952429.1:682845-685632 GCF_001266775.1 Austrofundulus limnaeus | reverse complement strand
ACATTATTACAAATAACTTCATTTCTGGACATTTATGGTTTTATTTCTTTGTACGTATGGATCACTTGGGTTGTTACCGATATCTGGTGAAAATTTCATGTCATTAGCACCTCTAGTAATATATTTACTGAGAAAAATGTTGACGTGTTCAATACTTATTTTACCCCTTGTATCTATTTTGCATTCATATGAATTGTCTCCACAGAGGTATCATAACTTTATCAAGACAAGCAAAAGCAGAGTCTATGCTTTTAAGAAATATTATCCTCACAGACCATCAAAAGACAATAGAAAAAGGAAATATTTGTCATTTGTTATCTTCTTGCTTTGAACATGGGGCTGTTCATGATGATTAAGTGTAGCATGCAATTGTCGAACTTGCTGCAGGTGTCTCTAGCCACAGCAGAGGGACGGTATGATTATGAAACCATCAGGTAGGCCAACAGGGCTGAGCAGCCATGTTGGCGCGTGTGTGTGAAACATTAGCTGTGGAATGGGCCGATGCCTAGCAGCCATTTTGAAGGAGGCTCTGTTAGTCGAGGCTGTTTTTTTTTATCTTAAAGCATCACCGCTTTGAAGTGCATTCTGTCTTATCAGCAGGCTTGAGCCACTCGCCACAAGCTCTGTGTGTGCACCGAGGAGCACTTTTCTGTTCGAGTGTGCGAAAACACAAAGTGCCTGTAGACTTGTGTGCAAGTTTGTGCGCTCGCTCCAGCCATAGGGGTTGTGTGTTATCACAGTATGCAGCCTGTTTCAGTGTGTTTGTGTGTGCGCTGCTATCTAGCCTAGAAAGCTTTGTGCCTTTTCCCCAACCCTAGTCAGATTATCATTTTGCTATTACCCTGCTGGATACATCTCTCCCCGCTGTTCACGATGGTTTCTGTATGTGTGTATGTGCAGCTGAAAGGAGGAAGTAACTCATAAGCTAGTTATAATCGTCATGCATATTAAGAAGTAGAACTGACACTTCATCTCTCCTCCGAACAAACTTTTGTCTTATTTCAAATCCCCCTTGTCTTTGCCTTCGTTTCTTCTCCCGCGGTCTGTCTGTTGTTTCTCTGACGGAAACTTGCCAGGGGAAGTTCCTATTTCCCCTCTTCCCTCTCCCCTGCCTTCCATCTTTTTTTTTTGTGCTGTGGATTTACGATCCCTCTGTTTACCAACCAAGGAGTCAACAGGAGCGCTCTGAGCAACAGAGCGAAGGCAGAGACAGGCAGCCGTACCCCAACAGAGACGCACTGCCACACACAGTCATTCACAGGCATGCGCGCACACACACACACACATTCACACCTTCACACAATGTCAGCTGCATGTTAGATGTGCTGGCATCTCAGACTGACTGACGGCATTGATGTGGTCCCTTCACTGCAATGACAGGTGACGTCTTCCAGAACAAGTTTACTACTTGGTTGCCATGACCTCACCTTTTCCTTCCTAGGTCAGGACAATTACAATAGAATAGAATAGAATAGAATAGAATAGAATAGAATAGAATAGAATAGAATAGAATAGAATAAAACTAAATTGATTCAAATTGAACTGAAATAAATTGTATTGAATCCAATTTAATCTAAAATACTCATGTGCACAACATAAAACAGGACATCCTGTCATTTAAAAGAGTTTACTCCAGTTTTTCAACATATCAGTTTGCATGTCTGGGATGCAGATACTCACTAAATGTTAACAAATCATAAGTTCAATATGTACAGTTGAATATTGTCCTTCTAATTGGATGAAGACCTTATTTTTTTAGTTTTTTTTTCTTTTAATGTTCTTTTAAATATAATTTTGGCACAATGTGCTAAATATATTTTGTAATTAACACTGCAACAGGTAACATTTCATAAAAATTAAATAAAAACATCTCACTGTTGACTCTAGACAGTGCTATTGATGCTGCTGTAGGAACTTGGTCTCAGGGAATGAAGCCAAAAAAGTAGCAATATGCCAGAGTAATTTATAATTTTTAAAGGGAAATTCAAAAATAAAATTACATTTTTGTAGGGTTGTAAATTTTCCTTCCCACTCTTGCAGTTTGAAGATAGTAAATCTAATACATGAAGCAGAATTATTAGATTATTTCACCCACAAACAGTACACAGATCTAATGTAAGCCCTCCTTATTGACTTTTTGCATTTTTATTTATTTATTTTTTTTACGTTTTGTTGCCATGTTTTTTTTTAGGGAAAAAAGAGAAAATTATTTAGGTTAGCTGAGGCTGTCAAAAGGTATTTACCGAAGGCCTCCTACACTTAAACGCAGGCAGATATGTCAGCCCCCATGAGTATAACCTCGCCATCTTCTCCATAAATGTTTCATGAACCTGTTATGTCATGCTCCTGTAGTTCCCTACAGCCTTGAGAGATGCAAGTGATGAATTCATCACATTGCGAGATAAAGTGCAGCAAAAGAGCAAGAAAACGGATGACAAAATGACGGCACAGGACATAAAAGATCATGCAGATGAATACGTAATTTGATATTGGCAGAACAAAGAGCGTGTCAGAATGGAAACGAGAGTCGTGAGTGTGCAACAACAACTGAAAAAGTACAGTGAAAAGTGTCAGGGGAAGACGAAAGAAAGGAAGGAAGGAAGATAGATATTCACTGCCAGTGAAGTGCTGTGGACCTTTGCCTGTGATGCTTTCAGACATTTTTTTGTTACCTCACCGGTAAGCTGCCAGCCGTTGTGTTTTCTGGCCTGTACTCAAATGACAGCAGACATCAACCTCAGACACACACACACACACACACACACACACACACACACACACACACAC
>NW_013952429.1:676808-682835 GCF_001266775.1 Austrofundulus limnaeus | reverse complement strand
ACACACACACACACACACACACACACACACACACACACACACACACACACACACACACCATTACTCTTCTATTGTTGTGGCAGGGCCCCTAATGGAGCTTCCCATTTGAGTCCAGATAGGCACACACAGGCGTCTGTTTCATAAGTACACACGCTCACACAAACACAGGCAGATTGACAGCTAGGCCGCGGCTGCCACGGTTGATTGATGGCAGTGTTCCACAGAGAATGCACGAGGCAGGGCGGCAGAGATTTCAGGATTGGGGAGCAGCACAGTTTAGGTACAGAAACACTCCATTGAGCTGCGGTGGGGAACAGAACGTACAGGGATGTTACACAGCTGTCAGTCAAGCAGGCAGACAGAAAGATGGAGGAAGACAAAAAGATGGCGGGAAGCTTACAGCGTCTTTAAGGAAACTTAAAATCCACAGGGTGGGTAGTTTTCTATTCACAGTAAATAATATGAACACCCGCTCGTTCTTAACACCTTCGCACTTTCCACTCTCGCACTTTCCCATCACTCTCAAAGGGAACAAATGTGGGAAAAAAAAAAACTTAAAAAGATATAAATTGGTCAAAATGCTGCACAGAAAAGAAACTTCCATACAAACACCCTAAAGCATGCCTTGCAGAAACCCAATCCCTTCAGCTTTAGTTCTTGTTGCCTCTAATTATACACAAAAACAACTCACTGTACACTTTATATACAGTTTTAAGAAAACTTGTATTGACCCAATGTACAACTATATGCCATGTTGTAATGAGCTGTAATAGTCAGAGTCGTACAATTACAGTGTTTTTGTCTTGCCTTTTTTTTCCCCTTTGTCCAGATCAACTCCACTGAGAGTTGACAAATCTGTAAACCTGCAGTAGCAACGACCACCTGTATATACTGTATTATAGCCCAAGGCAAATCAGGAGAAGAAAACAAGCACATGTACTTTTCGCCTTGGCTGAAAATCAAAAAGATCAATAATTTTAACATCAAGCTAGACTTTAAACCCCTACTTCACAGTGTTTCATTTTTATTATTAGTTCCAAGCAGAAACCAATAGCTAATGTTTTGTCGCCTGAAAGGGCTTCATTAAAGGACTTCATGGTCAGTTTTTCTGTTTTTTTTTTAAGGAGTTTGCTGAAAATACATTTAGTAACTCAAACCTGTGAGTGTTTTAGCTCTAAAAGCTTGGTGATTTGTCTGGTTCAGCTGGTTGTGTATCTGGTTGTCTTATTTGAAACAAATCTCATGCAAAGTTTTATATATATTTTTTTAAATCTGCACAGAAAATTGGTCTTGTTCCTGCTTTAACTTTCAGGTTCCAGTCAGAAGTTGAGATATATGAAGTCTGTATGGAATATTCCAGTAGAAGTATTATTGTATTCAAGGTGGAAGCACTGCTCCAGCTAGCTGCTGTTGGTAATACTTACAAGCATAGAATTCTATTGTCTAAAAAGTAAATTTAAAAAATAATAAAAAAAGTTACTATCAACCTCTTTTTAATTTTTTAGACTGAAGCAGTTTTAATATAGCAGCGGTCTACTGCTCTAGAACCAACTCTAATTCTCCTCAGTCCATTCAAAGAGTTATTAACAGCAAATAAGACATCATTACTTTTCCACAAAACCAGCCACAAACAGTCTAAATTAAACCTTTAAATCAGTAGAACGCATGGTATATAAGTGCACTGTTCAAATTCAACTAGTTACAACAGAAAAGAAATAAACCAAAGATTATCTAAGTTTGACATGCCAGTTGTTAGTCTTTCTTCTTCTTCTATTATCCAGCCATTTTTCACAGTTCTCCCTTAAACAGAGTCTGTGTGAAAAATTAAATCATTTTATGATGAAAAATGACAATAAAGACTGTGGCATATGCATTTAAGTAGCCTTTCTGCCTCTTAGGATGTCATTAAGTCATGAATCATGCAGGACACTGCAAAAAAAAAAACATTTTCCCACCGAGTTAGAACCTTTACATTGCTCAGGTTTCTTAGAAACTGGTAATCTGTTGCAGGGGAGGGCAATTATTATTCTTATTTAGGACTTGTGGTTTATTTATTACAGCTGGAAAGTAAGTGTCACCCATTTTAGCGCACACGTCGACTATTTTATGCTTTATTATTGTTCACAGACAGTAAAGAAATGTCATGCATATAAAAGTAATGAAAAACCTCCCAAAGATCTGACATGTGACAGCGGTGATAAGAGATGAAACAGTAACATTTGAAAGTCTTCAGAAACATGAGAGACTCGCTGTCACGGCGTCTTAGAGCTGTTTAACCGATGCCTGCAAATGTGTTTGTGTCTGGACGATATTATTTTTGCTTGTAGAATCACTGTTTGCATAATCAAAGACTTAGCGTTCCTTAAAAGGATGCGTGTCACCTGTTAACTTTCATGTCTGAGCTTTAAACTGAGAAAAGCATAATGATGATAGAGTTTATTGCAAGTTCTCCCCTGATTTGTTAGCATTTGTATGTTGGAGATAATGCTCTGCTGCTACCACACAAAACCTAAGGTGAAAATGTGCAAAAATGACTTACATTGCTTTTTATTCTTGCTGGGACCAAAGGCCATCTTGAATCGAGTTGACTCCAAAGGTTAAATATGTAGATCCAGTGAATAATTTCTGAAAGTTATATTAAAACAAATTATTTTACCAACATACAGGATGACTTCAACAGTTAAGGCCAAAGTTTAAACAAATATCTCACATATTTTTTGTAGTAATTGGGATATGTGTTGGGCAAGACCTTCAGCTACTAATGTTTTAGGTTAATTTTTGTTAAATTCACTGAGTTGCCAACATTTCTGTGTTTACTAAGTTTGATTAGTTCTTGAATTGTGGTGAATGTAAAGAATACAGAGATTTTTTTCTGAGTTTCATTAAAATCCACCCAATGGTTCATGCGATATTTTGCTAACATGGAAGACACATGAACTGACTTGGCACAGGTATTGCATTTTGCCTGTTGGCGAGGGTTGATAAAGAAAATTTCCTGACTGCAGTTCTTAATTGTGTTGATTTAAATGTCTTAATGCAATCTTGAAATCATGGGCACATAAMAAAAAAAAAAAAAAAAAACAATTCTGGCTGCTTCTTCAGGCTATCATTGTTTTCGTAATATTAATCTGTCTTCTTTCTCTTCAGATTACCGCCCACCTCCCATGCTCCCACCAAACCGAGGAGGGTCAGGAGGCGGTTCACTGGGAGGAGGAGGTTCCTCCTCTTCTTCAACCAGCCGCGCCACCACAACCCGTTCTCCTCCCTACTATACCACCCCGAGGCCCCTCCTCACCACCTCCCCTGGCCAGCGCTACAGGACGACCACCACAATTCGCCAGCCCATCCTGGTTCCTGCCGGAGGCTCATCTTCTGACACTAATCAGATTCCCGACACCAATCAGAAAGGGGGACGACTCCCACCTGTTCAAGTTCCCCCAGCGGCTCCGCAGCCTCCTGTCCTGCCCCCTGTAGACTTCTGCAGCCCGAGAGTGACAGCTGACATATCGTGGCCACGGACACAGCAAGGCCAGACAGCAAAGCAGCCTTGTCCTGTTGGCACACTGGGTATGGAAGCTGCATTGTTACATGGAATACACAGGGTGTAAAGAACACAATCAGTGTAACATGCCTAGTGTAAAAAAAACACAAACAAACAAAAAAAACTTTATAAGAAATGAGAGTTTTGTGTTAAAATGCAGTGATTGCTGATTGCTGAATATATATTTATTAAAGAAGCAGAAACTGATTTGTTAAAGTTAAAATGAGTGAAGCAACTCTCACAATTAAAACTGAAATAATCATAACAAGGACGTGATTTTTGAACAAAGTAAAGTAAGAAAAGTTAAAAGCTTAAATTAACTAAACAGTAGGAAAAAGCTAAAGGCAGCAAAACCAGCCAAAAGCCGTAAGATTAGCTAAACTCTTGCTTAAAGCTAAAATTAGCTCATCTGTAGATGAATTCTAAAATCATAAAAGCCATAGCTAAAATTACCCAAACCATAGCTAGAATCTAAAATTAGCCAAAATCTAAATTGGCAAATTTGTAGCCAAAAAAATGAAGCGAAAAGATAAAATAAAATCATCAAAACTACACTAAAGCTAAAGGTGAAGCAATCTGTACTTCTGACAAGAAAAATGTAAATGCTACTTCAGCATTCTCATAAATAAATAAATAAATAAATAAATTGCCCTGTATATTCTGCTGTTATTGTGTGTTGGTACTTAAACTCTTCTTAACTCCATTGTTCTCTTTGCCACACTGCAGTAAACATTTCTAATCATGTTGAGGATGATTCACTTGCAAAGATAAAAACACTGTCTTATGGAACAAACATCACAGTAATTAAATACACATGCAAATGTAGCAGAAATTATGGCTGTAGTTAAATTATATAAAAAAAGAAGAAAAACTATACATAAATGCCCACAAATATGCAAACTAAACAATAGTCTTTTTTAATTAGCTACAGAGAAGTAACAACATTGTGGAAAATCTCAAAACAGATGTTCAGTTTACATTTTTTTTTTCAATTTCTTCCCTCCTCACACAAGCAAACACTGCAAGCTCCAAATGCCAAGCAGCACAAGAGTCCTCCTGTCTCCTGGTGAATGTCAGGCTCGTCTCACCCTGTTTGCTCGGCTTGTCTTGCAGGCGTGGCTACATTTGTATGCGTGGCCCATGTGAGCTACTGGGATCCCCAAGGCCCTGACCTCAGCAACTGCACGTCACCCTGGGTCAACCACATCATGCAGAAAGTAAGTCTGAATGCTGCTCGTGGCTATTGTAGCTCCCGGTGAGCCCTGGTTTAGAGGTCTGTGTGTGTGTGTGTGCGTTTCCCTCAAACAGTTTGTTTCACCCATGAAAAAGTGCTAGCCGTGAGGAAGATTAAGGCGTCGTATCCATCTTCAATTTTTAACCCGAAGCCATGTTTTAGTTCTGAGATTCATATCTTTAAAGAAGTGGAAATGTCTGATAAGGTCATGTATTCACAGTGGGCTATTATGAGTAAAGGTCAACCAAACGATGAAATGCTAATGTTCATCATTGGTTCAAGGAAAGAAACTGTCTGGTTCTTTAAGATACTTTTGGTATAAAAAGCACAGTGGCCCTGAGGTACAACAACTAAACAGAAATCTTATTTTTGTCTGTCAAAACTTACTTTTTTTTCTTCAATGAGGTATGTTTATTGGACTTTAAACATTTTTTTTTGTTATAGAACTCACAAAGCTTACATCAGAAAATCACAGAATCTGTTCATTTTTTGTGTCACACAAGCTTCCTTTATTAGTTAATTGTAAAAATGGGAACCTTTTTTTCCTAAATTCATCAAAATTGTTATATCAAGTTGAACAATGCTGTACAAACCTTTAGGGGGACAGTTCAGACCCCCTAACCAGACATGAATAGGTTTAATACCAAAAGCTAATTGTGACTCAGGTTGCTACTGAGGTACTCCACCAAGGAGTGCTGTGGAGATTATACATTTTGACTATGTTGAGGAGGTATAAGTACTAAGATTGTTTGGCACATTGTTGGGTTCCAAGCTGCCCGCCCCTCCACCTATTGCTCTCCCGGCTCCCGTGTGTGAAGCGCCCTCTCATTACCTGGCAGCTTGTCTCTTAATCCCTTGTCTAACAACAGATTTCAATGCTCCTTAAATGAGACTGCTGGTGGCTGCCTACTGACTATGTGTCTGATGCTGCCTCCATCTTTAAATGTGACGGCCTGTCTTTATGTTTAAGGGCTGAATGAGGTTTTTAACAATGATCCATGTGTGGTTTGGTGTGTGGTGCAGTTTGCAGTATGTTCTTTAATAAATCTTTATTTTAGGTGTGAACTTCATGTAGAAATTTCATTTGTTCTCGATGAGATAAAAACTGATAAGGCTTCCATTTTAATCAGCATAAAAGTTCAGATGTAGGACTTTAAATATTTCCCTTTACTTATTACTTGTTCAAATGTTTTTTATAAATTATTCACAATTTACAGAACAATGCATTTTATGCTCACACTATATATATATA